>NC_061091.1:8121106-8198606 GCF_015104395.2 Macrobrachium nipponense | reverse complement strand
GCACTGTATACCTAGTCCCTATAAACTGAGCAATCAAAGCACTACCAGTGAAATTTGAATCAAGC
This sequence comes from Macrobrachium nipponense, assembly GCF_015104395.2. Taxonomy (NCBI): domain Eukaryota; kingdom Metazoa; phylum Arthropoda; class Malacostraca; order Decapoda; family Palaemonidae; genus Macrobrachium; species Macrobrachium nipponense. Next base: position 8,198,541 of record NC_061091.1, on the reverse strand, counting down.
TGCCATCCGTGGAAATAGCTATATAATTATGGGGTAAGTCTCAAATACAAAAACTGTACATATGTAATCTTCACACATATTTTTTACCTACCATTTATTTCTTTTTTTGTTTTTTTAAGGGGCCGGCCGGCTAATGCCGTTTTTTTAACGACAGGACTTTGACATTCATACCACTTAATAAGGGGACTTGGGACATCTCCAACCCGCATATGATTTTCGCCTCTGACCTTCGGTTTTGTGACGCCAGGGCAATTTATCCCGAAAATATCCATTTTTCATTCTATCTATCCTCCCTTGATATTTAATATTAAGACCTGGGATTACTATCATATATAGACCTGATGTCGACCTCCAATCAAATGGAGAGTTTTTTTTCTAAGAGTCATTTTTTGCTAGATATGAATTTTTCAATATGGTAAAAAATAAACCCTATAAAATCACGAGAAAAAAAAACTTATAAAAAAAAAAGACTGCAACCAGAAAAATTGGAAAAAAGGGCTCTATTTGATTGTTCTATAATGTCTTTCTGAGTTATATAACAAAATTCCAATGTTATAGCTTTAAAACTAAGTGAGGAGATAGATTTTTGAAGGTCAAAAGTATAGTTTTGAGATACGGGCGTTCAAACAGTTTTCCTTCGTATTTCTATAAAGACAATGTTAATAAATAATGATTATTATGAATGTATATTTCTTTTTTTGGTGTATTATAAACCAAAACTATTTTATTTATCATAATGTAATCATAAATGATGATCCCTTTGCTCATATATCGTAGCCTGGGGCACTGCTTGAGGCAAGATGGGGGACTCCTTCCTACGTAACCCCCCTCTCTCCCCTTCACTAACTCGGCTTATTACAGCGAATTTTCTTCTGTATGTTAGCTAGATGTTTTCCTTGTATTTTCCTCTTTGGCATGATGACATTCTTGCCGAAACAAAGATAAACAAACGTAAATGCAAGAGAATGTCAGAGATGAAACTCGAAGGTGTGTACTCTCTTTTTACAAAGACAATTTAATAATAAATCATGATTATTATGAATTTCATATTCAATTTTGGGTATTGAAAAACCAAAACTATGTTATTTATCATAAATGAAGATCTCTTTGCTCAAAGATCGTAGCCTTGGGCACAGTGTGACGTGTGCTGTCAGGCAAGGAAGGGGCGTTACTAGGCAACCCTCCCCTCTCTCTTCACTAACTACGCGTATATTATGATATTCTGTAATAATACTTGAGCGATTTTTCTTCATCTCTATGTTAGCGAGATGTTTTCCTTGTCTTTTCCTCATTGGCATGATGAACTTCTTGCCGAAACATACATAAACATACGTAAAGCAAGCGAATGTCACGCGTAATCTACTTAAGTCTATGGTCCAACTGATTCATGATTGAACCCAGATACTCGCTTCTGCGCAGCCACGGAATCTCTAGATGCCATTTCTCACAATTTATTGCCAATAATTATCAAAATTTACGATAACAGAAGAAATATTGCATTTTCTTGTACAGATGATGTTTTAGGCTTATTGAGTTATGTTTACTAATTACCCTGTAACTACGAAAGTAAGAGGAATTTTGACAAAATATTTCGTAGTACCTATTCTCAATTGCCATATGAAGCTCCATGAATTTTTTCATGACTTTGCATTTTTCGCCCTATACCACCATATACTATAGGGGTTCCGGCCGGCCCCTTAAGGGTAATATCAAATGAAATTACAGTAACTTTAATTTCATTTAAAGTTAGCTTAATATTTAGGGAGTATGATTAGGGTCATGTTTAGTGTCCGTACTTTTATTAGCTTTTTTACAGACTGTGCCAAACTTAAGCAGAAAGTCCCTTTACGTGAGAGGTCTGGAATCTACCAGGGAAAGTTTTGGTTTGGTATTACTGGTGTTACAATAAGATTTTCAGTAAGTTTAAATAAATGGCTCTCAGTCAGGGCTGAGAATAATCTTTATGCTCCTTATTTTATATTATATATTTTATATATATATATATATTAGATATATATATAATATATATATATATATATATATATATATATATATATATATATATATATATATACAGTAATACTTTGGGTTACGAACCGATTAGTATACGAATTTTTTAACTTACGAAGTGACGCCCTCATTCTGGAATACGAATTTCGCTTGGAATACGAATGCGCGAATTTCCATCATGGGAGGCGCTTGGAGCGCGAATTTGTTACATCGGATGAGCGTGGGATCTGCGAACGCATTTTTCGGCCAAAACTTAACGAGGGTTCACACGGACTTCCTCCTACGCATCCCTTGACCCTTTTTAAACCATAACTCTTTCAATATCTCGCTGGCGGTAAGATTGAACGCATCTGTCCGTGATACGCTCTCAAATTTGCTTAGTGATTTGCGCACGTGTTGTGTGTTTCCGTGATAGTGCTTATACATTACTATTACCCAAATACGAAAGACCAATGGCTCCCAAGATGACGAAGGCAAGCAGCAAGAAGGAAAGCATAAGAAAGAAGGAGATGATTACAGTCGAAATGAAGAAGGAAATTATCCAAATGCATGATAGAGGCGAGTGCGTGAAAGACATTTGCAGATTCTTCAAGCGGTCGCAATCAACGATCTGCACTATTTGAAGAAAAAAGGAAAAAAAGAAATTAAAGCCAGTAAAAGCATCAAAAGGTGTCACAGTATTGACGAAACAACGGCCTTATATTCTCGACGATGTTAGAAAATTTGCTCATAGAAAAATATTTTTTCAAAATTGTGAAAGACAACATAGTGTTGCGTAAGCGTAAAATTAGTGATCGTAGTGAACGGTGCTCTCTAGAGAAAGAACCAGAAAGTCTTCCAGAAGTGTTCACGGAGGGAGATTTCCCCCACCCCCCAAGCCCTAACCTCTATCCTCACCCTTCCCCTCCTCCCGTCTCCGTCAAGCCAGCAGCCACACTCGCAAAGGTAAAGTTCAGGTTTTACTGTGCATGCATATTAAATCTAGTGTTTATATTTAATTTCATTCTTCAATTTTTATAATTTTATGTAATTCCTACACGAATTTTGAACCTTAGTGAACAAAAATAATGGAAAAATATGAATTGAAATGGTTATTCATGGTCGGGTGAACGCATTATTTGCTTTTATAACATTCTTATGGGAAAATCCATTTAGGTTACGAATTTTTTAGGTTACGAAGCAGGTTTCTGGAACGGATTAAATTCGTAACCCAAGGTATTACTGTATATATATATATATACAAAAAAAAAGTGGGACCCTCACTAGCTAAGAGGTGTTCATTATTGGATGTCATTTGAAGAAGTTTCCAAATTTATGGGGTAGTCAACAGCAACAGCGTTCCTCGTGAAATTGAAAAGGTTCAACAGCACTGTAGGTGGTATGACGAAAAGGTCTAGCAAAATGCAAAAAGTTCACTTAATGCCACAATACTTCAGAGTCAATGCAAAGAAGCAGTTATCCTGCATTCCACATCAAATTGGTTAGGGGGAAGTCACTTCAGTGTGTCAAGGTCAACATGCCTTTATCAATTTGTTCTCTGTTATTTCTCACAAGAACCCTGAACAGAAGAGGGAAGGTGTACCTCACATGACTCTGATGCCAAGGTACTTATGATGAAAAAACATGGGGAACAAGATGTTCTCCTGCATTCCATCCAACTGTGTTTGGGGAAGTCAATTCACTATCATAAGGTTAATACACATACTAAATGTCCTATATCCCTCTTTATTCACAGATAATTTCCTAATGGAGACCTAGGGTGATCCCTCAAATGGATTTAACCAAGAACTGCTTTCCCATGCAGTTGGGATACTTTACTCAGGTGGTAAGGCATTTTGTCACCTGTGAATTTCTTTCACACTCTTTTTAGAGGATTAGCAGCAGTTACAATGCCAAAAAATTGGTTCTGATATAGGGAAAATCTATTTTTGATAACCAGTGTGAGTCCTCAAAACTATGCAATGCCCCTGACAAAAGAGCACATAATATCCTTTAAAAGGTCAGGCAAGTTTTGTTGTTAAAGGTTTGCCTCACCTGGTTTCATCACTGCCACATCTGCAGAGGACCAGGTGAATTGTGATCACCAGGATGGCTGTTGTCTATGACATTAAGAGCCGAGCCTTCAACAATGTACCAACAAAGGCACTATTACAGCCTAACCCTATTAGGTTAAAAATTTCAAGTTTTTCACAGGCACTAGTTCAAAGAATGGTGTACTTTTCTTACAATACATATCAGTGGCTAAGCCCCAGAAAAATATGTTGCCAAGAGTTCAATCTTCTAGAGCATTCCAAATTTATTAATAAATTGTGGTTTACAATCCATGTATTCTCACAGGTATTGCAATCTATGTATTCACACAGGTACCTAAATTCATTTATCCATTCTCAGAGAGAGAGAGAAGAGAGAGAGAGAGAGAAGAGAGAGAGAGAGAGAGAGATGAGAAGAGAGACGAGAGAGAGAGAGAGAGAGCGAGAGAGAGAGAGAGAGAGAGAGAAGAGGAGACGAGAGAGAGAGAGAGAGAGAGAGAGAGAGAGAGAGAGAGAGATTCTTATTCTAATTAATAATGAAACTTTTCAATCATCCATACCTGGGATCATGATATCTATCAGCACACTCTGGGTGGGTTTTCAAGTATGACTCCTTCACAAGTGTCAGGAAGTCGTATAACTTGCGTCCTCGTACCTATTAAAGAGAATATATCTAAATATTGCTCTTCCAAATGATTAAGTTATAGCATCTTAAAGAAAGACTTAGTTTATACTTCTTGGAATACAAATTATTCTTATGTGAATTTTCTTGCAATAAAATTTTTTTCATTTACGGAACATTCTATTTTTTTTACTATATAAAAAATTAATAATCCTAAAAGTTTTTTGTGATCCTTGAACAAACATGGAAAAATCAAAATGAATATATCTAGTTAAAAGCAGCTCTCCTTTACTTACAACAATAGTAAAGAGTTTATTATCATCATCTTGGGGTTCAACTTTTGGCTCTACCTTTGGCTTCTTTCGTGGTGGTGGTAACGTCTTCTCCTGTAATGGAAGGAGTTAATCATTCACTAAAATCTTTAATAGGCTGTTGTTTATCATTATCAATATCAACAAAAGTTTTACATTATATTTTTACTTCAAAAGGTTAGATATCCCGAGTTCTCTCCAAGTCTTCTGACCATGATTCTTTGCTAAAAATTTTCAGGGTAGTATTCCTACTGGTTTTAGCCTTGCTACTATAATATCTAGTACCTATATTTTCCCTACTACCTATTTTCCGTAACTATTGGGTCAGCATAAAAAATTTTGTTGTTACTCAAGACCACAGTCTTGGGTCTAGACTTCACCATACAAGAAACCATATTCTTTACTATAAAATGCACATACAATCTCACCTGGTGGGAAGATCCCCTTCGTTTCCCACCCTTGTTTGAAAGGGCTAGCTCATCAGTGCGAATATCTCGAGTTGGGCATGCACACACTCTGACATCTATGACTTTGCGTCCAAAAACTTGACCCAATCTGTAACAAAATGGCGTGATTCTATTTAATTTATGCACAACATAAAAATTTACTCATCTTAAGAAAAGAGCTTAAAAATTTGAATGCTCTTCAAATGAGAAAAAATTTGAATGCCCTTCAAATGAGAGAGAGAGAGTTTTATTAAAGTTATGAGAGAATTTAACAAATGAATAGAATGAACATCCACCAAAGATGACATAAGAGATCCATACAAAACTAAACAACAAAAGTTAAACCTGAATAGACAATAACCCTAACCAGACAATGATGTTAAAATCCAGATTGTGAAGTAGCCATATGAGAGCAAAACAAAGATTATGGTGGTAGAATGAATGAAAACCAAGAAAATTCAGAGTGGAAATAAGATATGTGACTGCTACATACATGGAGATGAATGACTGAAAGCTTAGGCATCCAAGGGAAGAGATTGTCACAGGATGGCAAAATTCCAGGATAATGAGATTTTCAAGGTTCAATAACATAAATAGCAGCTCATGGTTTAAAAATGGAAAGAGGAAGATTGTTATGATATAGGAAAATACTACAGACCTTGGCAATATCAGTGCTTAATGAAAATTCCGATAGGATAAAAAAATATTTCAGTTGCAAGTCTAATAAAGCTATAAAAGGTTTACAATACTACTTGTAAATAGGAATAAAGTAACTAACCGATAAAAAAATTCTGGCATCTGCATAAAACCTGTGCTTCTCTGCAAGACAGTCATGGTATGTAAAGTGAAAAAGGGGGAGACTTAGATAAAGTACATGTACAAATTATTGTGATTCACATCTGCAGTACACTGTGAAGAATCAATTACACAAGAGGAAGTAGCTGAGAATTGTGGTGTTCAGAGGACTGCAAAGCAAACCGATATAGGAACATCCACCAAAGAAAAAGCATTAACCCTTAATGGACGGATACCCTCATATGAGTAGCAATAAGAAATTTTGGGTGGTGGGCCACAGGTTTGGGGTGTTGGATGGATTCACTCATGGTGAGGTATCAATATTATACTCCATTGATTTGAAGGAATTGGGTGGGAAAGAGGTTCCAATACTTCTAAAGGCCATAAATTTACCAAAGGCAACTTTTTAAGACTAGCAAGATCAAGAAAGCAAGCAGTTCATGTGTTAGATGTGACAGTTGACTTCAAGGGAGCACTATGTAGTGCCTCTCAGTCAATTTTTTTTTTTTATAAATTTGCTCATAAATATACCCAGGAGTTGCTGCTGGTTCCAGTTATCTTTATGACAATATGTCAGTTATAATTGCAATTCTGCAAAGAAATATTAGAATAAACGCGCATAATCCAAAAAAGTCAGCGCATCTTCGATCTTGGCAAATTTAATAACTTTATTAGTGATTTTAGTTCTCATCTGTTTTGATATTGTATGACATGTACGTATCATAAATTTTACAAAATAAAATAATTTATTAAAAACCATGTATATCTTGGTAAATTTATGATTGTCATGTAAAAGATGCCCCACACAGGGTTGCAAATACTATATATATATATTTTTTTAATTTGGCTGATCTCAAAAGTTTCTTTGGCATGGGGTGGTGCAAATTGACTTTTTAGCCCGCCTCTTAAGGGTTGATGATTATTGAGAAAATAGAAGAGCAAGACAAACAATTCATTATATTTCTAATTCTTGTAGAGAAAAAACCTAAAACTGAAAGACATCTTTCTATGCACTGATAATTACAATACTATTAAAATTCAGCGCATGTTCTTAAAACAGAAATTTAAATTTCTTCTGAGAATGTTTTGTACAAGGGCTTTCATCATATGAGATTTGTACCATCTAAATTTATAAGGACAATTTTTTTGTCAATCGCTGATTGAATTTTAAGAAATCATCTTTTAATCTATACAATACTCATCATTAAAATGCAACTCTAAACTTACCCATTTTCGAGAGTTAGAATTATGGCAATGGGCCGGCGATTGATACCTCCAACGCAGGAACCAAGGCACATAAAACGCAAAAGAATTGGTGTGAAATCAGACCCATCAACAAGTTTGTCCAGTGGAACAACGACAGACAAGCGTCCAGTGAGAGACTCTTCATACTTTGCCTCAGGATGATCAGCTCTAACAACATGAGTTGGGTATGGAAAACCTGTAGAGACAACCATTCCATTTACCTTCACTAAGAAAAAAATCCAATTAATACATAAAGTGAATATTCCTCCAACATCAGAAACAATGCCATATGAAAAATTCTGGCCATCAACAAACTACAAGCAAGAAGTGGTATACAGTACTGTAGTTCTGTATCAGATATACGTATATGGTCAGACTTTTAATTTTCATCTGAAGTTAATAGTCAGGTTAAAACCATAAACTACAAAAGGATAATGATATGAACATATTCAATTCTGCTTCAAGCCCTCTAATCATATAAACCACTCAAAGCTGGCAATCAATTGTATTTGGCTTGTAAGGCATAAAAAACTTCAACCACTAGGAGCTGATTTGTCTTTTCAATTATACAACATATCACTTTTAATGCCTACCATGGTTTGTCATATCAGCGGTGGAGGCATGGTTTGGACAGCGAGTTACATTTGTACGCAAAAACTGGGCACTGGAGAACACAGCAACAGCTCGAATATAAAATGATTTGTCACTTGGGACCTTCTTCCTCAGCTGTATTTCAAAAGGAACAGCTTTGTTGATGTTTGTGTACAGTTTATTTGTAACACTGCTCATCTGAAACAATCAGGAATAATTATATCAAACTTGGCATGTGACAGACAGGTGCATTATTTAATTAAGCCATGGCAAATTCCAAATTAAACTCAAAAGTGCACTTAACTTCCTAAAAATTAGAAATTTATAATTTGAATTATGCACAGATATACTATTTTAACTACAAGTCAAAATGCAAGGCTGGTTAGGGGTGATATCATGATACAGCTAAGAAAATTGCACAATACCCTAAATTACTCTTATGAGGATAATGACTTATGTTTTTAAAAGACACTCCACAGGTGGGAGGTAAGATATGGACAACATAAGAGGTGCCGTTCTTCCCAACTTGAGACACTAGCTTCCCAGTCAGATCTCTGAACAAAGAGGAAGGATCAACTCCAGTAACCAACCGTATATCCTGACATATGTACTGTCAGAGTAGACAAAGGCTAGTTAGCCTTGCACTTGAAAACTGAATGTAACAATATTATAAAGTAAACCCACAGAACATTGCTCTATTGCCAGCAGTCTAACACCCGTCTTTTTAAAAGGGAGATGGAGGACTTAATAGCCACTATATCCTTGACAGTTAGATACTATGCCCTGCTGTGCTGTTTGCCATAATAAACTAATAATAGAGGTTCCTGCCATCCAACCTGAAAGGAATAGTGTATCTGACAATTGGATGCAGGTGAGTATTGCTCTTTCAAAAACTAACGAAGTGAGAACAGATCTATCCACCTGAGAGGAACGTGTGCTTCCAGGGACAAAACTATCTGTTAAACTTGAAAGTTGTTCCTGTTGAGGAAGGAACTGCCTTGCTATCTCCCAGAACTAGCTGATCTTTTTGCTCTTGTATCAATCAGCCTTACCAGTTACTTTGCCAACTGTTTTGGCCGAAGACCTGACTTCTTGTAATTTACCATAATCCTAAAATAGCAATAAAATGAGAGCAGTCGGTCCAGCTACGATAAAGTTACGTCTCACAAAGGAAAAGGACCAATCATTGTGGTAATGTGGCAAGTGCATCTTAGACAAATGGGCCTAAGCAAACACCAAAGTGGAGAGTTGCTGAAACACCTGCCGAGCATTCGGCAGTCCTAGTCAAGAGCCTCGAATTGACACACTATCCAGTCACAAATAAGGTACTTCACAAGAGTCCTGGAAGACGAGTATCTGGAAATAGGCACCCTTCAGATTTACACAGAACCTCAAGTTGCCTTCTCTGACAGAAGCCAAACCAGATTGTTAGGCTCCCATCTTAAAGTCTGAAAAATCACCCTTTCCATCAAGAAGAATATACTGCAGATGTTTAAGCAGAGTTGTTGACAAATTTAGTAATGGCTACAGAGCATCATGTGAAATACACTGATGGCACTATTCACCTGTGGGGAGAAACAGGAAATGGCAGGCACAGCCATCAGAATGTCCACACTCCTGGTCAAAGTGTATAAGGTTGGTCCCTGTCTAGTCCCTACTTTCCCCTCCTCAGATTTAGCAGAAGGAAAAAAACACACACACACACACAAAATTTAATTGCAATATGAGGGTTGTCATAGATTGTTATAATTGAACAGCCAAGAGAAAACAGCAGGGCATTACCATCCAAAATCACTACTGGGATGTTCAACTTCTTCCTCTTGGACCTGTACTTCCTTTTCAGTTTTCTGCATACAGAACAAAACTAGTAAGGATCATCATTAATAGATAACATGCAAACTCATGTTATGAAAGTAAGGTGCACTCTTTTACTTTTCTGTATAAAGAACAAACCTAGTATTACTTCTGCATAAAGAACATTAGAGGATAACATATGAACCTCACATACACACACAACATGTCATGGCCACACCAAGTTTGTTCCTTCCTTTTTCTGTGCAAGACAAGTCCTGAATCATCATTCACAGTAAGAAAAATAAAACTACAGCAAAAGTCACTCATCAATAGTGAGGGAAATGGGATAATTTCCTTCTACAACGTCGGTCATGTTCACTATCAGTGGGGCACAACCTTGCTGACACTAGTGCAGCTTTAGAAAGTGATGTCAACAGCTGAGAAAGTGGGTGCATTACCTGCCACTCTCTGATCCTTGTTACTAGGCTTCAATGACTAAACTTTCATCATATCACAGTAAGCAAATAATTAGTGTATATATATATAAAAAAAAACTAACTTACCAACCACATGGGGCTTTTCGTTGTCCTTTCTTTTTCTTCAATTGTAACTGAGAAACCATAATCACCTTCCATGTCAGTCAAAGCAGGTACATCAACCACGCCTCCAGTTTTAGCAGCAGTAAAGGTCTGAGGTAATGTTTTATGGAGAGAGAAAAAAGTATGCTGAATATTTAGTCATTTGCATAAATCAAATTAAATATATTGCTCTTTCTACTATAATTCTGCTTGACTAGACTATTACTTACTAGTCTAAATATTCTTTCAGAAAATTCACTTCAATAAAAAATTATAGTCGACGAACCCCACCTCATCGTATCAATTATTTGTGGAAAATTAGTCTATTCGTGGTATTTTTTGTAGAAAAATATTGACTAATTACTGTATTTTTATTTAATTTTCAACACTAAATTAATTTTTTGTGATAAAAATATTAAAATATAAAGGTATAAGCATTTTTTTTTTTTTTTTTTGAACTATCAAAATAGGCAGTCACAACCATTTTCAGAAGACTTACAAGTAGTATTCACGGATTTTAGCTATTCGCTGGGGTTGACTGTACTCAGAATTTAAGGAGTAAAACCAACTTTGCTTTTAAAAATGAGTTAAAAGATGTCATTAGCCAATGGCCATTAAACCACCATAAAAACTGAAACACACCTGCTGCTGTTGAGGTATGACTACTGCTGTTGATTGTGGTACAGCATACAATGGTACTGAAATTTCTGAAACAGCCCTCGGACCCTAGAAAGAGAAATTCAATACCAGAAAGGTAAATAAAGGAAAATAATGACATTACCCAAAATTTAAGAATAAAGTGTTTAGAGTATTATAATTAAAACTAAAAACCTTTCTAAATGGTAAGGAAAACCATACAGAGATTGTTCTGGCCTTTTAGATACCTATAGCTATTAGTCATGAACAATGTGGCACATATTTTTATAAAATTTCTGCATTGAACTATGATGTCAGGACCATCAGCAATGAAAAAATTACCAATACAATTTATTAAACGTAGTATTAAAAAAAAACACAGTATACAGAAGACCAGAATGAAAAGTGAACTGTAAATGAACAGTTAACTATTTTATACTGCATATCAAACAATTGCGTACTATTTACAAATTACCTCCATCTTTTTTTAGTTCAACATTCAATTTGCTCTGACTTCCATATTATGGCAATGTAACTACATATGGTAATAATCATTATGCAATATTAGTTGTTGAAATTTTAAATTATCTCCCAGTAACATCTTTGGTCATAATTTCATTTCTGGGCTCAGCTCGTGTCGGCCTATGAAAGTAATCCTTAATATCATCTTTCTAGGTTTAAAATATCCTAAATTACCAGAAGAAAAACAGAAACTTAAGAAAAAATGTCAGTAAAGCTGACATCGCTCACTCTTAAAAAGAAGTGTCGGTATGAAATAGGGGCGAGTGTGGAACACTACCACGAGACAAACACCAATTAGAACTTCCTATCAGAATCCCCCTAAGAGAGAGCCGATACCAACGGGCGATGCAGCCTCTACTACTACTACTAGAGGACGCCACGGACAGCAGCGCCCCTAGCGGTCATCCTTAATTTTTAGCGCCAGCGTCTTGACGCAGTTTTCTCTCGTGCTATTATTATTCTGGATTTATCTCGTATTCTACGATGGAACGTTCAGCAATTGCCACGGCTAAGTTAAGTACTCATAAGTAATATTTTATCATAGTTTTATCTTCCGGGTACCAGTATTTTCCTCCTTTTTTATAGGTCATATACGGTTCCCCGGTTGTCTCGTGGCGGCCATGCTGCCTCGTAGAATTCCCGGTCCTCCATACTGGGACTTCTTATACTTATGGGCTTACTTATCACGTTCATTGTTTTACATCGAGTTTTAGCTAGTTTAGCCCTCTTACCATTCTCTTAGCTTGGTATTTAGGGCTATCATTATTTTTTATTCTGCCAGCATCCCGGCTCTTGCTCTACCATGGGCTATCGCTGGCTCCGAGTAGGCTACTGTTTCTTGGAATAGTTGCCTCCTCCTGGGCTTCTTTCATTTTCTTTTCCTAAAAGTGTCTCTTCCACCTTTCGATGTATTTTATTATATTAATGGGTGTTAGCTAGCCTAGGTGCTTGTTCCATGTATTGGTACAGCTTGGTTCACGTGGCCCTACCACGGTTGTGGTGATCGCGGCCTAGGCCACTAGTGGTCACGTGTTCCATAGCACCTCACCCTGCCCCTTCCCTCCCTCTCTGATGTAGGGAGGAGCTGGGGGACCCCTTGGTTGTCATAACAACCTCATAGCCTTCTCTCACATTCCGGAGGTGCCGGGGGGTTCCACCAGCAGGGGGTTTAGGGCGACCACTATGAGGTACCAGGGTCTCCATACGGGTAGTTGGTGAGGTGGGGAGTAGGCCATCCCATTCCCCCTTTCCTCGCTCCCGCCGTGTTTCTCCGGGACCTCCTTCCCCCCCACCCCCCCATACCCATTACTCAGCCACCTCCCTACGATACGAAAGGAGCCTTCCGTCGCAGCCGGGGGCCCCTTTGGTTAGGAGGTTATTGGCTCCGCTAGCGGGTAGGGTGGGTACTATGGATGGTCGTTTGCTTGCCTACTATATCCTTATATCTCTCCCCCGCTACCGGAAGGGAGCTTACCCTTACCTACGCACTCTTCTAGTAGACGGGTGGAGAGAAGTTGATTTTGATGTTGTTACTGTACTATGTTAAGGATATATACCCTAATTTAAGATATTTTACAATGAATTGTGTTTTATATAATTATGTTAATCAACCATCCCCGCCATTATCCGTTGTGGTTTCCATTACCACCACTCCTAGTTGGTTGATTCTTGTGCCTCCGCCACTGGCGGAGCCATAGCCTTTCTTCCAACATGGTTACCACACGTATTTTAGCAGGGCTCTGGTTTTATCTAACTTTATCGCTCCGGCACCAGCGGAGCATATGTTAGGCTGTAAGTGTTTACTCTGTACTCATGTACGTTTCCACTTACAGGCTACCAACTGTCAGGTCCTCGCTTGTAATGCGACGCTGCATGACCCCTGCGGACATGATGAGTGCAGGTCTCACGCCCCTTGTGCCACCCTGTTCAACGAGTCTATCGTCTGGCATCCCGAGGCCTGCACTATTTGCTACGACCTGGTCGGTCAGCTGGTTGATGGGGTAAGACCATTATAAGGTTATTTATCAATTTACTAACACTTTTAGTTCGTAAGTTTGTTAACCCTGTCCGCAATTGGTAGCTAATTCAGCCTTTCTTTCAGGCTAGCGGTGTGAGGGGAAGTCGCCCTCGCCACTCTGAAAGCATGGGTAGGCGGCTTTTGGTAAGAACGCCGCCAAGGGCCAGCCCTACATATTGGATAGAAAGCTGGCCATCCAGATCTTCCCTGCGGGCAAGTCGACGGGCTACGTCGACCCCTTGTCCGCCGCCCCCGTAATAGCCGCCATCCAGCAAGATCTCCAGCAGTCGTTGGGGCTCGTAGCCGCCCAGGAGCCAGTCCCGGACGTCGCCGGCCTGGACCTGAACCTCGAGCCGATGGCGGTAGTGAGTGAGGATTGTTGGTTGAGGTAGGGTTTTTTTTAGTCGCGCGCCCGGAAGGTCTTTCCTTGGGCGCTCCTGGATCTTCTTCCTGTCCCTTCTTCTTCCGCCTCTTTCCAATTGGCTTTCCGGGATCTGAGATCCCTAGCCGCACTCCCGCTCTCTCTGTACCTCCTAAGGAGAAGGGAAAGAGAGAACCGAAGAACCTTTGTCTAAGTCGACTTCTAGAAAGTCGTCTTCGTCTTCTTCGGCTAGGAAGTCATCGACTTCTTACGCCGACGCGGTGAAGGCTAAGCCAAGCTCTTCCCAGTCGAAGAGCTCCAGAGGCAAGGCTTCGAAGGAGAAAGCTCGCTGCTACCATCCGAGTCGTTGCCTTCTTCTCCCGCCTCCGCTGCCCCCTCTCCGGCTATGCCGGCAGGGGTAGCAAGCAACCAGGCTCCTGCGTTCCTTCTCCTGTCTCACCAGGAATGATGGAGCAGGTAGGAGTGATGGTTGGTTCCCAAATCTCAGCTTGGGGAACCCGTTTTGAGCAGATGTTCGCACAATTGTCGAGCACTCTGTCTCAACTGGACAGACGTCCAGGAACTCTCGAATGAGTAAGAGAGACTGAGGATCGGATGACTGGGCTATCCCAGGCTCCTCCCCCAGTATCCCCTGCTTCTAGCACGGGGATTCTCCAACTCCCGTCTTACGACTCTCTGCCAACTTCTCTATGGGAGAATCCATGGAGAGTAGCGGCCTACGCCCCTTTAAGGACGGGATGATTTCGATCCCGGAGTTTTGGCACTCGAAGGATTGAGGACTTCGAGTTCTATCCTCCGGGTCTGTCACAGCCTTTCATCGGGTTATTGCTAGCTGACACCAACGGCTCTTACAAGGGAGGACAAGATCTCGAAGGAGTCTGTCCTCTACAGTAGAGACCACGCCCAACGGGAATGGGTTCACTGCCTTGAGGACTGGGAGTGTACTAATACTACTAAACTCCAGGCCTATAAGAGCCCCTTCACTATTTTCGCCACGGAAGAGGAGGTCTCTCTTCCGTTCGCCACGAAATTGGTGGAGAAGGCTCTTCAGGCAGTCCTTCAAGGATGAGCCCGTTCCACAGTTGAGAGAGTCGGAGTCCCACTTCTCCACTCTTTCCCGCCTTCGGAGAGTTATGGGAAAACCTGCCAGCTACTTTCACGCAGGGTAAACTCAAGCCGGACTGCGCTATGGACCAGTTCGGTGAGAAGTTGCCTAGGCTGCCGGACTCCCTAATCCAGGCAGAGTTCGATGCGCGAACTAGGTTTGGCAGGTCCCTTAACTCTCTCATA
Source organism: Macrobrachium nipponense (assembly GCF_015104395.2). Lineage (NCBI taxonomy): Eukaryota > Metazoa > Arthropoda > Malacostraca > Decapoda > Palaemonidae > Macrobrachium > Macrobrachium nipponense. The sequence continues at coordinate 8,183,272 of NC_061091.1, read as the reverse complement.
GTCACGGAAAATGGCTGCGCTGTCTTATGCGAACGAACCGCTATTCAAGATCTTAGCGAAATCACAATTTCAGACGGTTCTGCTAGACGCTTTTGACTTGCTTCCAAGCCAGGAAGAACTGTCGGAAGCATGTTCTTCAAGAGTGTACTATCAGGCACGAGCCTAATAGACTCTTGACTGCCAGCATTTGTGGGGAGCGGATCTCTTCCCAGAGTCAGCAGTGAACGAAGTTCATCACGAAGCTGCTAGACTCAACCAGAGCCTTAGAGCTAGGTGGGGCATTTCTCTAAGAGGAAACAGGAAATCCGTTCCCACTGCTGGCAAGAAACCAAAGAAGGCTGGTAGGAGGTTCCAGCCATATAAAAAAACTCCAGCATCAGCAGCAGTTTGTGAGCAGGCGGGGGGTCCCAGTCACCCAACAAGGACAACCTGCTACATCTAAACAAACTCAGCCTTTCCTCCTGGTGCCCCAGCAATCCCAGCCTTCGACTCCTATGCTATCTCGCCTGCCTTTAACCCTGCTTATGAGGCTCAATGGCTACTCTCAATCGAGGGGGTAGGGCGAGAGGTTACTTCGTCACCGTGGCGCAGGAAGGGGCGCAAGGAGCAAGGAGTAAGCAGTTCAGAGGAGGGCGTGGTGGCCAACCCGCCCATCAGCAATGAGGCTCCTCAGGTAGGAGGGAGGCTGTTCCTCTTCCGCCACAGGTGGGGGTTCAGCAGTTGGCACAGAGCATAGTGTCCAAAGGATTAGGCTGGAGCTGGATCCAAGATCCTCCTCCAATCAAAATCATTCCATCAGGTACCGTCAAAGGAATTGATAGATTACGCGGAAGAACTCCTTCAGAAAGGAGCTATTGCGAGAGTCAAGCATCTAAAATTTCAAGGTCGCTTATTCAGCGTTCCAAAGAAAGGCTCAACAAAAAGAAGGGTAATCTTAGACTTGTCAAAGCTAAACTCTTTCATTCGCTGCGACAAGTTTCAAGATGCTACCCTCTCGCAAGTAAGGACCTTACTGCCGCATGGAGCCGTCACATGCTCCATCGATCTTACAGACGCATACTATCATATCCCTATAGCCAGGCACTTCCGCCCATTCCTAGGATTCAGGCTAGGAAGTCAGACATTCTCATTCAAAGTGATGCCCTTCGGTCTGAATGTAGCCCCCAGGGTATTCACAAAGATAGCAGAAGTGGTTGTACAACAATTGAGAGCTCAGGAATCATGGTAGCGGCATACCTCGACGATTGGTTAATCTGGGCACCAACAGTCGAGAATGTCTCAAAGCTACCAAAAGGTAGTTCACTTTCTGGAACATCTGGGGTTCCAGATAAACAAAACGAAATCCAGACTTGTTCCGGAATCTCGTTTTCAGTGGCTGGGAATCCAATGGGATTTGTCCTCCCACAATCTATCATTCCAGTAGCCAAACGGAAGGAAATAGCAAAATCTGTCAGGCAATTTCTCAAGTGCAAACAAACGTCAAGAAGAACCAGGAGAGAATCCTAGGGTCTCTTCAGTTTGCTTCAGTAACAGATATCCTTCTGAAAGCAAGGTTGAAAGATATAAATCGAATTTGGCGGTCAAAAGCAAACTCCAAATATCGAGACAATTGTCAGGTGATCCCACAGATCCTCCGCAACCAACTACGGCCTTGGTCAAGAGTACAGAAACTTAGCCAAGAAAGTACACCTTCAATATCCCCTCGCCCAATGTTAACCATTCACACGGACGCATCCTGTTCCGGTTGGGGGGGATACTCTCAGTTCAAAACATGGTTCCAGGGGACTTGGTCAGTTCAATTTCGCCAGCTCACATAACGTGTTGGAAGCAATGGCAGTATTTCTTACTCTGAAGAGACTGCTTCCCCCGAAAAGTCTCATCTAAGGCTAGTTTTGGACAGTGCAGTAGTAGTCATTGCATCAACAGAGGAGGGTCCAAATCCAAGCATGTGAACCATGTCATGATAGCCATCTTTGCATTAGCAAGCAAACACAAATGGCATCTGTCTGCCACTCTCTGGCAGGGAGTAAGAAATGTGATAGCGGACGCCCTGTCCCGGTCAGTCCCTCTGGAATCAGAGTGGTCTCTGGACGTCGGGTTCATTCCAGTGGGTAACGCGGAGAGTCCCAGTCTCCAAGTGGACCATCTTCGCCTCACAAGCGAACCACAAGCTCCCTTGCTATGTGGCCCCCAACCTGGACCCTCTGGCTTATGCCACAGACGCCCTGTCGTTGGATTGGAATCAATGGAGGAGAATTATGTTTTTCCTCCAGTGAATCTTCTCCTGAAAGTCCTAGAACAAACTAAGGTCTTTCAAAGGGATAGTAGCTCTGATTGCACCGTACTGGCCCAAGAGCAACTGGTATCCACTTCTCTTGGAATTGGGTCTCCGACCTCAACGGATCCCCAATCCCAAAACTATCACAATCAGTACAAATGAGGACTGTGTTCGCTTCCTCAGGAACTCTCCAGACCCTAACTTTATGGACTTCATGAAGTTTGCGGCTAACAAAGATGCTGACATTGATCCACAGAATATTCTCTTCCTAGAATCAGATAAGAGGGAGTCAACCACAGACAATATGACTCAGCTGTTAAGAAATTAGCATCTTTCTTGAGAGAATCGAACACTACAACCATGACAGTTAATTTGGCTATATCCTTTTTCAGATCTTTATTTGAAAAAAGGTTTAGCAGCTAGCACGATTACCACTCACAGTCGGCTTTGAGGAAAATCTTCAAGTAGGTTTTCAGATAGATTTGACTGAATCTTATTTCACATCTATCCCTAAAGCCTGTGCTAGACTTAGACCTTCTCAGAGGCCTACTACAGTTTCATGGTTCTTGAATGATGTTCTCAAACTAGCTTCAGATACTGACAACTCATCTTGTACATTCATAATGCTCCTGAGGAAGACATTATTCTTATTAAGCCTAGCCTCAGGAGCAAGAATTTCAGAACTGTCGGCTCTATCCAGAGGATGCGGGTCATGTGGAATTCCTCCCATCAGGAGAAGTTCTACTTGCTCCGGATCGTAGCTTTTTAGCCAAAAATAAAAAGAAGATCCTCTTGCAAGGTGGGCTCCTTGGAAGGTTATCCCACTTCCACGGATCCTTCTCTCTGCCCAGTATCAACTCTTAGAGCCTTTCTATCTCGTACTTCTTCTAGATCCTCGGGTGCTCTCTTCATGAGAGAAAAAGGTGGTACTTTGTCAGTTAAAGGTATTAGGCAACAAATCCTTTACTTCATTAAACAAGCCAACCCTGAGTCATTCCCAAAAGCACATGATATCAGGGGAGTAGCCACCTCTATTAACTATTTCCAACATATGAAACTTTGAGGATCTTAGGACGTATACTGGATGGAAATCCCCGACAGTCTTTAAACGGCATTATTTAAAGTCCTTGGAATCTTTAAAGTTTTCAGCAGTAGCAGCGGGAAACATAGTTTCCCCTGATACTGCTTAGTAGTTGTAGTATTGATCCAGGTCTCCTTTCTACCTACTTCAACCAACATGCCTCAACCTATCGCCAGGCTACTCATCATCATAGCCTTAGCCGTTGTGTCTTATAGTGGTTTGTCCCTTATTTTTTTGCTAGGGACACACACTTGTACTGATATGTACTCCAGTTGGTCCTACCCTTATTTTTATGCTAGGTTAGGCCACAATATGTTTGTATAAATTTTTCCATTTAGACTTGTGATAACTTCAGTACAATGTGTTTGTATATATTTGAATTAATTGTATTATTTGTATTAATGATGGAATTGAGTGTACCTACCCTTATTTTTGTGCTAGGGTAGGACACATGTATGTATATAATTGTACTTATATGTTCTAAATAAGTAAATTCAAACAATTTCTTTATTTTACATGCATATTATGTTATTGTTACTACCATTTAAGTACTTTAAGTTTACTAACATTCGTTGATTGTTTACCATAATAGTTAGTTTAGTACTTATTTTGTATGCTGTATTTGATTTACTTATATTATATCCATCATTTTAACATGTTTTTCATTTTTCCCTTTTCCATCTTGTCTGTTTCTCTGGTACTCTTTCATAGGGCCGACACGAGCTGAGCCCAGAAAAAGATTTTGACGAAGGAAAAATCTATTTCTGGGTGATTGGCTCGTGTCGCCCTATGAAACACCATCCCTTTTATGGTTTGCTTCCCCCCTTGCAGGACAAGATGTAATTATGTTTTAATTAAGGATGACCGCTAGGGCGCTGCTGTCCGTGGCGTCCTCTAGTAGTAGTAGTAGAGGCTGCATCGCCCGTTGGTATCGGCTCTCTCTTAGGGGGATTCTGATAGGAAGTTCTAATTGGTGTTTGTCTAGTGGTAGTGTTCCACACTCCCGCCCCTATTTCATACCGACACTTCTTTTAAGAGTGAGAGTCAGTCTTACGACATTTTCTCAATTTTGTTTTTTCTCTGGTAATTTTAGGATACTTTTACCTAGAAAGATGATATTAAGGATTACCTTTCATAGGGCGACACGAGCCAATCACCCAGAAATAGATTTTTCCTTCGTCAAATCCCTTTTTTCCAATGCAATACTACAGCCATGAACCTTAGCATTTTGTTGTTACATCTCTTCAATATTTCTTTGAAATTCTTTGTGGATAGCCATTTCTGATGCAAATAATGGAAATCATACAGAAAAATCATAAGAGAAATCTTCCACCTCTATTTTAAGGCTTGCATATATATATTTGGAGTAATGAAATATCAAACCTCCCAATTACACTAATACCAGGAATCACATATGACATTAATTGTTCCATATAGTAGCTTTCAGCTCAAACCTGTAACTCTATATAGGATCCAAATGGCAGTGTCTAATATTAAAAAAAAATAAATAAATAAAAAATTTCATTGCTTCCCTTCCAGTCACCCTCAGCTTTAATTAGTTTTCCTTTTACGTACTGATTTCCCATGAGCTCTCAATTCAACTCATCCATCTGTTATACCCTTTCCATGCCCAATTTCTCAACATCAGGTCACCGGCATAGTATACTGTGCAACTCCTAAGGTTCTCCCTTTGCACTTATTTGTGAATGCCGCCCCACCACCCCCCCCTCCATGATAAAAATCAAAAGTAGACTCCAACATTTTTCTCTAATTTTTATATATATATATATATACCTGCCACTGTCATTACTCTACATCTTGTGTTACTACAAGTACACTTGTTACTCTACCTGGAATGTATTTGATTGCTGTGAACCAGTGACTGGAATACCTGCGGAGGAATGTTGAACCATCTGGCCTAAAGGATCAGAAACTGTAATTTGACCACTTTCGTCTTCACTTGGCTGTCAAAAGAAAACATTTGGGTGATGTTGAACACCATTTTCAATTTTTCTCTCTCTTCAGCACAGTCTAGTCTAAGTCTAATATAGCCAAGTTAAAGATCGTATACTATCCAGAATAATACACAATCGAGATAACATCTGGTTAAGAAACACTTTCATCAGTTTAGCAACGACAGCGCAGGTCAACCATCACTAATCCACCATCAATGGGACTGGCAGGGTGCCAGATCAGGGATTACAGAGTGGTTAGATTACAATACACTTTACACACAACAGTTAACCACCTCATCCTACCTTGAAAAATCCTAAAAATCAGTACAAGTTGGTTAGGTTAATAAGGAAAAGAACTTCAATAAAAATAAAGTGAAATTTTAATGTAGCACAGCTAATTCTGCTGGACTTCCACAAGAAAGTTTATCACGGTTACTTCCAAAGTGAAGAGTTGGAGTTTGCAACTAAGCACATTTACAGGTCTTAGGGTGAAGGGCTGTCAGGATTCCCATCTCCATCTTGGAGATTTGTTTTTATTTTATGCTATATATTCTCTCTAATATTTTTACTACCTTTCCCCTCTGTTATTTCTACAAACCAAAGGATAAACAGTGTTGAGTGGATAGGGTACATATGTACACACCCATTTGCTGGCATCAGTGAAATGGTACAGTTTGCCTTCTTACAACTCAAAAGATAAATGCAATCGAATCCGTAGAGTATGTATGTACATAAAGTACACACATTCATTCACTTCAGTTGGTGAACTCCCTATATTTTGTTTTGTTATACTATGTTGTCACACTCATGAATTTCTTATTTATACTTTGTGCTATTTCTCATTTACATTACTACATACTGCATTTTCTCATTTTTTGTCTTTAATACCCAAAGGACAAGAGCATTTCTCATTTATTTCTACAACCCAAAAGATAACTGCAATTAAGTGCATAGGGTGCATACATGCATACACAAACAGTACCAACAAACAGTATCGGCAGGTTGGGATGGCAACCATGGAAATTTTAAATAGTGCTGGCCAAAATTAGTGCTGGATAAGTGATCTAATCAGATTAGCAACTGCTGGATTAGTGATAGTCAACCTGTTTTTACACACTTAAATATTAGACCAAAAAATTAAAATATTTGTTTTAAAAAAGTATACTATCTATAATAATTACATGCAAATTATAAGCTACTAACACATTTTGACATATGCATCATACCTGGGGAAAGTTCACAGCTAAATATAACACAGCATGCAGCTGGTTATTGTAATTTTGTAAAACTCCAAGGGATAACATTCACAAAACAACAACTACTACAACCTTCTCTGATTTTCTTAGAAAGCACATACGTATTGCAATGACTTCATCCTCCAACAATCAAACACGTATAACCTAAGCAGACTCGGATCCTATTTGTAGCCATTACTGGAGGAAATGAGATGAGAGGGATAGAATGTTTCATGTTTTATTTCCAGACTTACTTGTAGTCTGATCTCCACAGGGCAGGCAAACTTAACTAGTTGGTCAAAACATGGCCATATTTTTCTTTTGTGCCACAATTAAAATAATTTTGGAATTGCTCAATTTCTCACAAGAGAGAGAGAGAGGGAGAGAGAGTTTAATAGTGGTTAGGGCATTTATATATCTATGGAAATACAAACCAAATGATCGCTTAATATAATTCACAGCATACCAAACATCACCTGTCAACATGCCAAATTCTACAGTTTACATGTGAGACAGTTATCACTAAGCTTTACAATAAAAGGTTTATTTTAAAGGTAACATTTACACATCAAAAATGGGGTTGTAAGTATAAACAAAAAGTAAAACACTGCATTATCATGTGAAAACATGCACATATACAAGATATGACTAAAATCTAACTCTAAAAACCTTGGTTTACTCTTTGTGATCAGCAACATAAATGTATTAATGAGCACCTGCCTTTGGCCTACGCCTCCTAACAACACGCTGAGCATGGAATGGAAAGTACAGAAAGATTAACAACAACCACTTGTCTAAATAGACCAAAAAGAAACACTTCATATGAGAAAATCCCAATTTGTTTGATAAAACTGTCATAGTTTAAAATTTATTTTTTTTTTAAATTAAATAAATAAATAAAATAACCTTCAAATATCTAAATTCAAAGCCCTATAGGTTCTTCTTAATACAGATGTGGGCTCTGGAGAAGTGTACAATTAAGTTGGAAAATGAGTTGGACAACACTATAGAGGAAATGTACAGTAAATGAAAGAAAGCAATGCAGATGAGGGTAAAGGGATGCTGTACCATTAAAATACTGTTTACACATGGTACCATTTAACCCTTATACGTATTTGAGTAATAATCCATAGAATAAGCTACCGGTCATATAAGCACCATACTTCAAGGCAGTAATTCCATGAATATGTTTTTAACAAAATGAAACAAACTACAGGTCGCTGATCCTTTCTTCACTGAAGTGATCTAAACAGCCTTGCCTGGGCTTACAACCTACCAGTCTAGCATTCCTATATCAGGCCGAGTATGAGGTTACAGGAGTTGTTGCTCTTTTTGTCCCATCACACTAATGGCACTTTGCCTTTCCGAGTAAGTCTGTATCTAGAAGTCAATTAAGAGACGCTACTTTCCACCAAATTGGTCATGATTTGATTTTTTGTAGGATCAAATGACCAAAGTTTTGGTAGTAATTTGCTTCTCGCATAAGCACACAAAGCTGAACCATTGTACTATGTCCTACCTAAAACCCATCCCTTTTTCCATAAGGTGAAAGGAAAAATGCTATGAAAAATCTCTCCTATGTAGAATTCCTCCTTCAGTAAATGAGGAATACCTTTAACTCATGTCATTACCATGCACTTTTCCTTTGACATCAGGAAATTGAGGTGGAATATATGATAAAAGGTTTTGGTTTAATAAGAAAAGATACAAATTACTTTATGGCTACCTGTATCTTGGTCTAATCAAGCCGATACTAAGCTAAGTGTTGCTCCATGGGAGAAGAAAGGAGAACCTAGTCACATTCATTCAAACCTAGATTTACGCTTTGCTAAATACCTACTCGGAGGGGATGGCATCCTGGTCTTAAATGTGATGTTCTACAAGTGAAGGTAAAAAGACAGTCTTGAATGAATGCTTTCCCGTCCAACATCTCCTCCCTTTTCAGGGATCATAAAGGTCCTGAGTAAGGCACCACGGAGCAAGTCAAATCCCACTTGGGAGGGCAAACTTGAGAGAGAGAGAGAGAGAGGAGAGAGAGGGGAGAGAGAGAGAGAGAGAGAGAGAGAGAGAGAGAGAGAGAAGGATGCCTCGATGACTTGTTAGTCCATTCGTGGAGACATCGTGAGCTCACTTATTTGTAGGAGCAGGTTTTACGGTGCATTCAGTGCCCTTATAATATTGTCTACCTTTCATTTAAACTCTTCCACACTGTTGCTGTTTACAACTTCTGGTGGCAGTTTTATTCCATGTTTGGCACATATCTTGTATAAGAGTTCCACAATGGGATGTGTTGTATCTCCTAAGTTCTAGTTTCCATCCATTATTTCTTGTCTGGTTTTCATTTAAGGTAAATAGGCACTGCCTACTTTTGTTATGCCTTTCAGTATTTCAAATGTTTCTATTAGTAGTCCTCGCAATCGTTGTGTTTCTAAGCCATACATGTTCAGGCTCTTTAGTAGTCTCCAGTAACCAACTTGCCTGATGGATGGAATTAACTTGGTGGCTCTTCCTTGTACTCCTTCTAATCTACTTATGTCTTTTCTTAGTGTTGGTGACCAAAACTGTACTGCATATTCAAGATGGGGTCTAACTATTGATGTGTAGAGCTGCAGCACAGTTTCCTTGTTTCTGTATTTGAACTGCCTCTTTATGTATCCCACTAGTTTCTGTGACTTCTTTTCTACTTTTATGCACTGCTGTGTAGATTTCAAGTCCTTGGTAATAATGACTCCAAGATCCTCCTCTTGTTCTAAAACTATTTATGTCATTCCCAAGCAGCACGTAGCTGGCATGAGGGTTGTTTTATTCCCATTTGAAACACTTTGCACTTATCTACGTAAAAAGGCATTTGCCATCTTTTTTTTTACCTCTCTCTCCTATTTTTATCAGATAATTTCTTAAACTTTCCACTACATCTGGGTCTGCTGCATTTGGTGTTATCTGCAAATTTGGCTATCCTGCTAGTTAAGCCTACACCAATGTCATTAATGTAAATAAAAAAGAAGAGAGGGCCAAGGACAGCACCCTGGGGAACTCCGCTTGTTACATCTGCCCATTCTGATTCTTCACCATTTATTGCGACTGTTTTCTATGAGTTAGCCAGTCTTTGACCGAGTATGCTGTTTCTCCTACAATTCCTAAAGGTCTAACTTTTGTCATCAGTTTCTTTTGTGTGGGGACTTTGTCAAATGCCTTTTGGAAATCTAAGTAGAGTACATATATATTGCTCTACTACTGTCGTAATACCTAGGATGTTATGACAAAACTCCTAGAGGTTTGATAGGCAGGATATGTTTTGTCTGAAACCGTGTTTGCTGTTTAACAGTAAGTTGTTTCTATCTAGGTATGTTGTGATCCACAATTTGATCTGCAATTATGGACTCAAAAAAATCTTGCAAACGACCGACGTTAGGTAGACATGTCTATAATTTCCCGGTTCTTCTCTTAGAACGTTTTTGTAGACTGGGGGCACATTTCTACTTTGATTCCTTTTGGTGCCTTTCTTTGTTCAGCACTTTTCTGTAGTTTATATAGGCGAGGGACTATCTCTCTATAAGCGCTTTAATTTCTCTTGGATGAAGCCCATTTTGTTTCTAATGTTTTCATTCTGTGAATATTTTTGTTAGAAGGAGAGGAAGAGAGAGAGAGAGAGAGAGAGAGAGAGAGAGAGAGAGAGAGAGAGAGATGAGAGAGAGAGTAGAGAGAGAGAGAGAGAGAGAGAGAGTCCTTTTTTAATTTTTTAATTTATAATATACATAGTGAACTAGTTTTAATCTTTCATTATTTATTTTTATTGGGATATGTTTGTGTGGATTGTATTGTGTAATGGTGAAATACATATACTAATAGATTATTCCACATTTCTAACATCATCTATTGCAGTGTTTAGTTTTCCTTTTCCCTGAGACTAAAAATATATGCAGTATCAAAAACTTGACATCTACACATCAGCTATAGCTCATCAATTGGCACAGACACTGTTGGCCAATTTCCTACGTATATCAAGAGAATAGTTATTGATGGTATAAGTAAACAAGTGTGTGCAGGAAGTGATAGAATAGAGGAAACAAGACTTAAGTATACTGAAGGGAGCATCCACTCATGCATAGCAACTTATTGCTTCAAACAGCAGTCATCCTTCAGCAGGTTTAAATGAGTTGCTGGAGACCGTGTCATCAGCAGAGCCTTATGCCAGAGTTTTCTGCTTATTATTAGGCAATAATAGTACCCCTTGAAGGCATTTGGAACTTGCTTCAAGACAGTGGTGGATTACAGGTTGAGGCACCTGGCCAACTGTGGGCGGGTGGGGTAATAAATTAATAGTAGCAAAAGTTAATGATTATTTCAGCAACTACTACTACTACTGTGTGCATACTATTGATATATAAATATATGCAAAGTATGCTAGTCACATCTATATATGATAAACATATATGGCTGCTCATGGAAAGATTTCAAGATCTGCCACTGTTTCAAGAAGAGTTCCAGCTGGTTTATTCATGTTTTCCTTACATAAAAACACCCTAATAATATAGAAGCTGATGAAAAATAACAGCTCATCTGTTTTTTAAGGATATGCAGTATATTAAAAACTGGTTAGGTGTAGAATGGGAGTGTCCCACTGAAGGAATGGAAAACTGTCAACTGACTGTGATTCAAGTATACAAAGCAGTGTTTATAGGTATGCTAATACTAGAGTACCCATTATTGTGAGCTGGGATGATAGATAGTTGAACTCTGTCCTCAATCATGCAACCCAATTTTCATTAGCCATTGAAATTAAATAAATAAAAATAAAGCAAATAAGGTTACTACACTATGAAGAGTTGACGTTTTATTTTGGTTTGTGCCTCAATGCATGAAATTACCTTGGCTTCAACTGCTACTGCAATGAGGCTACTTTAAATTAAATTTCTTCACAATAAAACTCAAAGAGGCCTCAAGCTACGGAGGACACATCTTTATAAGTCCCCCCCCCCCCACCCCCCCCCCCCCCCCCCCCCCAACACATTTTGGCAATGGTTATTGGGGAAGTGAGTCATGATTTTCTTCCACCATTCCTAGGAAGGGTGAAGGATCCTTAGGTTTGGTTTTGATCTGACACTAAGTTTGATTGCCACATTTCCTGCTTTAATTAATCTTTTTACAACTTTTAATGACTATCCATGATATAAAATTTTCCCCATAGGTTTGAGTAAGTAGTATATTGTGCTTGCAGCACTGCACATATATATATATATATATATATATATATATATATATATATATATATATATATATATGCAGTATCAAAATCTACCCAATAGAGGCTACAGGTGCACATACGTAACTTCTACCCAGGGGGGCCAGATTGAATTGATGGGGATATATATATATATATATATATATATATATATACACACACACATATATATATATATATATATATATATATATATATATATATATATATATATATATAGTTCCTGGTTCACCAAATCCTAAATTGTACGGGGGTGTAAAATTGTGGCACTGCATAACCATGATTAATGGTATATAAAGCACCGAGAGAGAGAGAGAGGAGAGAGAGAGAGAGAGAGAGAGAAAGAAGAGAGAGAGAGAGAGACGAGAGAGAGTGGAGAGAGAAGAGAGAGAGACGAGGGTTTTGATAATAACAGCAGATGGTTTTTGAAAAAACAGGGTTACGTCAAAGTCCAGAATGGCAGCCATGTATGAAAACACTTGCCAAACCTAATACCGAGTACGACATAGGCCATGCCTGAAAAGATAGACATCTGAGGAGGCTCATGAAAAACTAGAGATTACGTAATTTACGTTAAGAATAAGAATACACCAGGCATAAGATAAGCAATAATATAAGCAATATTACAACTATTTTATACCTATTAATTTTCTTGTATTACGAGGTAACTTTATATACTGTCATTTCCTTCAAATATTTTGGACATTAACGAATGGTGATATCTGTATCGATACGCGATAATTAGCTAATCAACATAGGCAAGCTAAACTTTTAACAAAGATATCGTGCTGGCTCACCCAGCTTAATGTTCACATGGTAAAAGGACAATAGTATTAAATAAATGTCTCAGACATTAACAGACCGATTGCCAGGTTTCGAAACAATGTCTAATAAAACAACCATAAAGAGGAAAATATGTATAGCTACTACATTCATATATATTGACTATAATTAATAATATTAAGGAGTAATTTACAAATACAGCAGCGCAACTCGTAACCAGTGCGACAACGCCAACGAGAGAGAGAGAGAGAGAGAGAGAGAGAAGAGAGAGAGAGAGAGACGGAGAGAGAGAGATGAGAGAGAGACGAGAGAGCGTAGTGGGATGGGATCATGGGGCTCAATGACATAATCTCCCCCTTCCATGGCCAACGACCCCCTCCCCCTCCCCCACCCCAAACGTACCTCGTCCACTTCGACCTTGATGAGTCCCAAAGCCTCATACTGGCGGAGTTTGGCTTGCGCTGCCTGAGTCTCCTCGTCCTTGTTCAAGTAAGACTCCGGGGTTCTGGCAGGCTGCAGGGCAGGGAGAATGCCCGATACGCCTTGCACCAAAGGCCGACCCAGGCCCCCCAAGTGTGAGGATTCTTCAGCGTGAGTGGTGTTTGGCATTTCCTCGTTGGTTACGTCCGAGTATGACTCAAATTCTTCCTTAATGATAATATCGCTAGATTCTCCACCGGGAGCCTTAAGAGGTGCTTTCTTAAACCTCATTCTTTAGCTATCTTGCTGGCTGACAATGCTGTGTTGCTTAAGACAACATCGAAAACATTATACACTACAATATCCGTTCCTCGATAATAATATTAGCGATTCACCATAACCGAACGGCGATAAGCTACGTTACAACGGCATTGGGACGGGGGACGGCACACACCACTATTACACTGACTAACACTTATTTGACGGGTATTTTTCTCACTCATAACAAAATCCTTGGTATAGTTCTCAACTCCAAACTGCTGGCAAGTCTCATTTCTATCGTAATTCAACTAGTATCCAGCAGAAAACCAAGCTGATACACGGAATTTTAGCGTAAAACCATACAAACTCCCAAGTATAACCAGCCATCCAACTATGGTAGCTCCAAACTTCAGCCAAGTAGACAAGTACAGACTGGCTGCTTACACGTTAGACGGACCAACGTCAGTTTTTCAGAGAATAAATACAGCTGCCGTATGCTTTCAAGTCAACTTTCGGTTATACAAAAGTAAGGATTACATCGTCGATATTTAAACTCATGTCATAGCCAAGACGAATTCACTTTCATAGATGCAGCAACGAACTAGAATTTTACAGCAAAATACATGTAGGTAACATGCAGCCAAAGCTAGCCTCGCGACAGCCCCGCTAATTCACGTCCGGACGAGTTCCCACATGTAACACTACGTCGACTTGCCCTCAACAGAACGACCAGGGCATTGAACTCACAAGAATGTTTCTCAAATCTTGTTTGTATATATCGAAATGGCAGCACAAGAAAAATATGCACCACTTTCGTCCCATTAACATCTATAATAAGCTTACATGGAGAAGTAATCTCCAAAAGACTCAGTATACGCCGTCACATGGTGGCTAAAACCCTCCCCCCTTACTCCCAACCCCCGTAACTACCTAGCAGATTGCCAGACGTCGCCATCTGGGAAACGCCAGGCTCGGCGGCAGCACGCTACCTACAACCGAAAACTTTCTTACGCGGGAAAGAACGCAGCAGCCAAACCGACAATATGAAAATGCGTCCTACTTTTATTCTGGTTAAATAAATTCCCAAAGCTAAGTTCTACTGGCTTCCTCTGAGGACAACAACAACCAGAATGTAAAACAGTTCAACGAAAACTTGCATGACAGAAGAATTAAATTTACATGAAAACAAACTTCCTAGTAAAAAATGCAAGCCACGGTCAATGTCAAGCCTGAACGACCACCTGAGAGAGAGAGAGAGAGAGAGAGAGAAAGGGGGGGGGGGGGGATTAACCAAAAACCTCCCTTGACTTCGGCATGGCATTATTCGAAAACGATAGGTCAGATTATTATTAACATACTTCATTCCTGTACTTAGCCTTTTACGCATAAGCCAAAGCGCGCGCGCTCTCATATCGAACTTGATCTTATATTTAGGGGCAATTAATTTAATACACTTAAGTCTCAACGTCACACATTTCATTCTAAAGGAAATAGTAGAACTACTATACTGCTGAAGCCTAAACCTTACTCAACATTATGTAACGTTTGGAAAAATTTCGTCATAGTATGTTCTTTCTACAAGTGTGCGTGTAACACAAATCCTTTCCTCAACCCTCCGGCAATCACTTAAAGGCCGGATGACATTTATTAAGATTACACATGGGTAACCTCATTTGCACAGTAAAAAATAAATGACCTAATGGACACAGTAAGATCATTATAATGTACATTTAATTGTTATACACAAAATTACCTTCGACTTAACACAATTACTGGCAAGTGGGTCTGGGATTAGTGTGCAACTTTCACGTCAAACTTGCAACCTAGCAACTACATAGATTTATCGGCAAAATAAACACCACTACTAGAACGGTTTAGTTCTCGACAGTCACCGGTAGGTATAATTACAGCCTTTTATTTATGCTTTCGATTATGTCTTTAACGTTTATATATCTACCACTTTTCATTATGGTTTTACGTAGTACTACATCCCCAAGGAAGTGGTACTAAACACAGCGGCCATTTCACACGTCAAGTGGTAGGGGCACTCACTGGTGTGGGGGTGTCGCAGTAGACTTCAGTTTTACCAGTTAATCTACCGCCAGGACATTATTATTCTGTTATTTCAACGCAGCTGTCAATGATTAGCAAGCTCAAGTCACCCGGAGCCAAGAGTAGGCACGTGGCTACAGGTGTACATATAACCTCTACCCAGTAGTCTACAGGTGCACATGTCACTTCTACCCAGTAGTAGAAGAGGCTACAGGTGCACATAACTTCTACCCAGGGGGCGAGATTGATATTTATCACCTCACTACGAGATCTTTCAGTCCATATAGACCTACGAAAGACTACATGGGGAGTGAAAAACCACAATGTCATTTACAAAATCGGTAATCACACAATAACCTTAATACTAAATCACTTGCATTTTAAAATAAATAGTATGTCATCCAGACCATCAATTAGAAATCACTTACCAGTCACACCAACCAGTGGGCGAAAACTTATTCAGCAGCTGTTTTTACCTTTACATCTATCCAATTTTAGGATAAAACCGCGTTCGTTCAACACCGAAAGGACAGGGAGGAATCACTGCATCTGAGAGTCGTGACAAGGCCCACCGTAGTCTCTGCAACCCACAAGTCCCAACAAGTTGCCCGATTGCACCGCCCTCGCCCTGCAGAGCTAGCTAGTCGCCTTTACAACTCCTCCTCCTCCATGTTCAATGGGCCGCCCACGAACACCGCGGAAATGCTCGAGAACAGGGCTTTGGTCCTGCTAAACAGCGTAAAAACACGGACGAGGTACTGTTTAACGATAATTTCTCATTTCACGTGATTTTAAGACACTCCTTTTTTTCTTCATTCATTTCTAAGCAACATCAAACAGTTTTCATATAGAGCAGATCACTTTACTCTTGTGTATACACCATAAAAGCGTCAATGTGGCAACAACCTTTATAGACACCAAAATTGCTTACAATCAGATTTTATGAGTTGCAATGAAATTCCTTTTTTCTATTTATTTTTTTACGAATACGAAAATCTAAGATAAGATTACCAATCTTCCAACTTATCAGTTTTACGTACTCGGTAACAAAACTATATATACTTTTGCGATTATTTTATTTATTTTTTGTTTCTTTACTTTGAGTAACAAAACAACCCCCAAAAGAAACTTGAGTAGTACTCACAACAACGACGGGTGGTTGTGTTGACATTGGCTGCTCATTGAAGCTTTGTTGTTGTTGCGGCGTGGATTCCTGATCTTGACCATCAAAGATATCGGCTGGAGGATAGGGCGACACGTTAAGTATACCAAACTCGTCGTATAAATTTCCATAAGTCGATTGGACGGGTAAAGAAGTCTCATTTTGGGGAGCACCAACCTCATTCGAGACTTGACAGCCATTCTGGGCTCCATCTCCCTGAAAAGGAAAAAAAAAATTGGTTTAACATTCTCAAAAGAGGAAACGTAGAGCAGCAGTCTAGGGTTAAGGAAAACTCAGTTACGGAGACTGGGTGACACGAATGCGGTGAACATTGTCGAAGATGAAGATGTCCTTTACGAAATTTACGGTTTCTGTTCTATGCAAACTTAAAGGTGCTTACAATACTGTATGCACTGTGATAAGACCAATCATAAGGCAGTTCAATTTCCCTGGGACCTTTCGACTTGGGCTAAATTATCTACTACGTGATCCGGATAAAAGAGATTTCTGAACCAAATCGTACTAAGTGCACAGGTTATATGCTTTCTACTAAAAGGGCTTTAAAGTTAATGTGTGGACGACCAAAAAACGACCCAAACCGCCGCCCCCAACAAAACATGTCATTCATTAACCACTGGCCTATCGCATTTCATAAAGCATGCATCGGTTCATGCATAACTGAAGCAATATGATACCGGTACGGTACTTATCCGCGGCGGCCTAGACTATGGCAGTTGCGGTTTTTCTATGCAGTTTTACCTACTGAACAAGAATTTTAAGTAACATTTATTCGGACAGTACTAACCACGGCGAAATACATTGGACGGCCCCCAATCCCTAGTGGATGTCATATCCGCGGTTACGTTCCTTGCAGTCGGTGCGGACTGCTTCTATAGAAATACCCCCACCGATACCAAAATTATCAATAATTACCCACCTATAGTACTAAGTCCATAAATGTAGGATAAACTTAAAAACCAGATAAAACATTACTGATAAAATGCTCACTAAACCAAACCAAAGTCATAATTCAATAAAGAAAAATACATTAAAATGTCGTTTAAAAAAAAATCTTGACACATGGTCAGTGAGAAAAAAATTGGAATGTCTGTATGTATGAATGTATACATGCATGCATGCATGCATATATATATATATATATATATATATATATATATATATATATATATATATGCATATATATATATATATATATATATATATATATATATATATATAATATGTGTGTGTGTGTGTGTGTTTTTTTTTAGGTAATCTTGAGAGAGGATGGAGTCTGCCTCTAAGTGAGATCTAAAACAATGGCAGGCTATCAATATCGAAAACATTCCAGGAAGATGTGTGGCTCAGGGAGACTCCATGAATACCTATGAAATTTCTATGTTGAAAATTCTATGTAGTTTTATGCATTCTATTTCATTCCCCGGGGTTGGCTTCGTTGGTTAAGTAAGAACGTGGCCATAAGGAAAAAAAAAAGGGAGTAATTCGTCATAAACTAAATTCCTAAATGGGCAAATCCTTCAAGGATTTCACCCCTCCACTTTCCATCCAACATTCTCTCTCTTAAAAAACACGAAACAAAAGAAAACCGTACCCCTAACTCATCAGAAAAATTTGCCATTATGGAATTCCAATCTTGAACAATCTCTCAATTTATGGCGAGTTCAGCCTAGGGCGGCCACCACACATTAAGTCGTCTAAAGTTTTCCTCAACGAAATACTCTGGTAACAAGCGTCTTTCACGAGAACACCACAGTGCTTTACGAGCGATCAACTCTTTCGAAGATATTATAAGTTCAACGTACTTCACAGCTGGCATAGGAATTTAGTAGTCCATAAAAAATATCCAAAATGTTTACACTTTTAAAAGCTCCGACTTATCCAATAAAGCACTAAAATAACGCCGCGAAGACAATGATCTTCGGAATATTATGTCATAAGAGTTCCGTTAAACAAAGTTTCTCTCCCTCGTGATCTTATAGAAATGATACAGAGAGCAGGTCTTTCACCAACAGTAGCTTGCTAACAAATAAGTGCCACCACGAGTATCACGCCTTTTATAATCAATCCACCTGGTAGGACAGATACGTTCGTTGCCTACCCTTCCCCGCCCCGCCCCCCCAGGACCAAAGACCGCCCATCTCCAATCGTGGGAGTTTCCCCAATCAGCCCTCCCCCTACGGGTCCCCCCCCCCTTTACTTACGAACGAATCTGGCGATGGGTCGTGTCATAGATTTGCGTTAAAATGTAGGCTTCCGGAATCCGAACTCTGAGATTTGAGACTTCCCGTTTCCCTTTCTATATAAACATAAGATAAATTTTGCTTTATCCACTCCACACAACAGCAAGATTTTACATTACTAGTGTAAAAAATGACTACAGAAACAACATTTTATATTAATTACCTTGCTTGCAGATGCATCTGTACAATCTCTGAATTTGTGTTGATGCTCAACAAAACAGTTGCATTTTAGTAAGCGGGCTTCCAGTAAAATTCACACCAACTACCTAATAAATATCCCAGTAGGAACAGAATCTACAAGATTGCTGTCATTCCACTCACGAAACGAATTATAACAATGTGCTCCGGTTTTACAATTGGAAGTTATCTCACTTTCGATGTTACTTACTGATGAAACGGGAGTACTAAAGACGCACCTCTGTAAAGAAATATACTTAAACATAAACAAACATACAGAGGCCTGCGGCCGTCCGAACGGTTATCAGAATTTCTAAGTATTATTTAACAGCCAACCAAGCTATTGCTTTAAAGAATAAACTGGCGGAACAAAGGAGACTTAAAAGATTAAAAAAAAGTATGGAAGTTTTGTATACTTAGGATAGCAGGAATCAACCCAGCCTCTCGTCTGACACAGAGACCGATTCTTATTGGCGAGCGTACCAATGACGTCACAGCAAGCGCTCTCATTGGTCGAGAAAGACGACGTCATGCCTGGAGGGAGAACTATGACGCAATCGAACAGGCATTTCCTAGCCTACACAACACTACCGTCACGTCAGCCATTGAAAGGCCGGACTATAAACACTACCCGGTAACAGGCTACACCAATCGACAAATTCACAGCCCTACTACCGCACGTGTGCGTGCTTGCGTACGTTCTCATCCACGAACACGTTTCCTAACTAGCCTACCAAAACAAACACTAGCCACGACAGTGGCACCTACAATAACAAACGAAAATGCCAAATTCCAATAATTTCCAGCTGAGAATAACACTTTACCTCATAATTCCTGACTTGGAAGTCGAGCGCGCGATCGTTTAGCAAATTTTCCCATTCCGAGCCGGTCAGCTCTAATATGTAGTTCACGTCTGAACTCATGTTTAGCCAATGCACCAGTGAAAACGCCTTCCGTAACAGACCGATTCGTTAAAATGATCAGTTTGGCAACCAGGGAGTCTGTAGGGGAACACGAACAACATATAATCACAATTAAGCTGATAAAGTAACATAGATCGGAGAGTAAGTTTTTTACACACGTCAAATTCCTCAACTGACACAGTTGCTACACCGACTACCGAGTCTTGGTCAAGCCGCAGCCCGCAAGTGCGAAACACTGAGTTTGTGTGAGGCTGCGGGGGGGTTGGCCCCGGTTGGGGGACGACAAGTGGATGTTGTACTCATGCTGCCATTCGTTCTTTGATTTTTAACTTCGGGCTCTTACTTCTTTCAGTTCATTGTTGAAGACTAACAACTTATTACCGTCCAAACTTTGTTGCTAAAGCGACAATGCCTGAGGCAGGAAAGAGACTGTTGTTGTTTATGATTTATCGTACGTCTGGCACTTAGCGTAAACATGAATGAACATGAAGGCCACGCCCATACAAACCGCCAAAAGAAATGTTTAAATGTCGGTGAAGTGCTATGAGTGAAATTAAATACTATACCATTGTCTTCACCTTTATTCAAAGATATCTACATTGTACAGAACAATATATTTAAACCAATCTTGCTTATGGCCGAACACTTATCCTGTCTTCGGAGAGTCTTTGGATAACGTCAACAAACAAAGAACGCCAGGCGTATAGAACATTATACCACAAGCGATGTAAACAAAAGATCTATCTGAACTACATTGTTTCATGATCTTTTTGGATCAAGGGCTCATAATATTGTTCTTTAGGTCTTACATGAGAATGGCCACAGATTTTCTAAGATAACTCGATTCTCCAGCAAGAAATGGTTTTAAAAGATGAAGTAATTGAATCACGTTTCGTAAAACTACATCTACGCTACCGTGATGCAAGTGATGGCTGGTTTCGACTTAACTTGGGACTAAGCTACACAATACTCACTGTTGTGATTCCATCCTATCTGACTTTCAAATCTTATTCAGGCTCCCCGTTGATTCGCCTGTTTTGTTCTTTCACTAAAATCTAACTCAAGAGAACCTGCATTGGTTATCATCGTTTCAATTAGCTGAAATGAAGTTATATACATATTTCAAGTCGATTTAAATTGTGTGGTGTTTCTGCCATGCCTGTCAAGTTTGTCGTTAATCAACTCTCTAGACTGTCTCCTCCGTCTCCGCCCAGTATGGCGTATTCAGGTGGGCGTATTGGGGTGGGGCCGTTGTTAAGTACACAATTATATTTCATCATATTGTAATGATATACCCAGCGTTACTGTAGGCCGACAATCCTTGCGCTCTAATGCATAAAGTTAATCCTAAATAAGAAATACGTAGGCCTTTAATACACACACATACATACATGCATATATATATATATATATATATATATATATATATATTATATATATATATATATGTGTGTGTGTGTGTGTGTGTGTGTGTGTGTGTGTGTGTGTGTGTGTGTAGAACTAGAAAGCATAATCTGGTTATTCTTTATGTTAAGATCATTGACCAACAATATCAGAAGTTACGAGTAAAATTGTTTTAAGTCTATCTGGCAAACATGTAAAAAAAAAATGGTCGCCATCTTGGATTTCCGTGTCTGTATCGTCATTTGCATAAAGAAATATTTGTCCATTACAGCTGCTGTAAAACCAAGCATGAATGGCCTGTAAATATTTCAGTTACATTCGCTTCAAGAGTCCAAGCGAAGATGCATTCATATCCTAATATTGTTCTTGCATTTTGATAAATTTTTATCCATTTATTAATTTATTTTTTTCCCTTTTTCAAAAGTGAGATCTCTTCCTTTACCTCCTCTTTCTTCATCCTCATGAACACCATTATTCTTTGGAGGCTTGAATATCAAGCCAGTGGTCCCTTTGGTGGAATTGTTCAATATGAATAGGTTTCATTTTCTGAATAACCAAAAAATAAATATATATATCATATATATATGTATTATATATATATATATATATATATATATATATATATATATATATATATATATATGAATTTTATCACATCACCGCGATTCATATACAAGCATTAAGCCGCAAATGTCCTTTCATATCTAATTCGCTCTACCTCGGAATTAATATATTTTCAGTTATGTTAACCGAAGGGGAATTTCTTATTAACTAAAAAAATTCCCTTTCGGTTAACATATGTGAGGTAGAGTGAATTAGATATTAAAGGTCATTATCGCTTATTGTTCGTATATATATATATATATATATATATATATATATATATATATATATATATATATAATAAATTATTAAAGTAGAAATTATGAAATGGATAGCAATCGCCAGTTCTATTAGGAAATACCGAATACATTATTATTATCATTAAGATTATTGTTATTATTATTGTTATGACTAATTTTATTAAGAGACTTTTAAATTTTTTTCCAATTTTTATATCTAATTTATGTTATTATTATCTAAATCTTCAGTACTATTGTTTTATTATAATTTTTCATGGGTGTACACGTTCCCAGGTGTTTCTACCCCCTCCCCCCCATAGGTTTAAACTTTAGAGAGTGAAGTTGGTCATATGACCACTGACCTAATCGCTCTATGGCAACCATGTGCCGGGGAAATTGAGGTTTGGCAGGTAGGTTAAAAATGAGAGAGAGAGAGAGAGAGAGAGAGAGAGAGAGAGAGCACAGGCTTCCACTAAAAGAAGAACAAGAAAAAATCAAATGATCTGATGTCAAACGTGTTTTTAATGACAGTTTCCAACTCATGGCTATGCTTTCGGCAACTTTCACTTTGGCAGGCATCTTAGAGCAACCCTTTTTGATAATTTCCTTGTGTTTCCACCTTTCTCACAATTTCAATCATTCTTCCTCAATATACAGTTCATAAAAAGTCAGTATCGACAGCTTTTCTGCTTTTTCTCTTTTTTTCTTTCATTCAACAGCCACACACTATTTCCGTAAAGGCGTTAGATACAGCTCGTCAAAGACTTCCTATACTCTAAGTTTCCTTTCCAAAGACAATACTTGGTTCCATACCTGTTGGAAATATGCTGATAGAGAGAGCTTCTGATAACAAACCCTTGGTCACACACTGGCTACAGTCTAATCCCAAACTGCTTTTCTTTCGGTTCTTCACTCACCGTTGCTTCTCTCGCCTTTATATTTTCGTTATAATTATTATTCCCGTCACCTCAGTGGCGTGATTGGTATGGTCTTGGCCTGCCACCTCGGTGGCTGCGAGTTCGATTCTCGGGCATTCCAATGAGGTCTTAGAGATGTGTATTTCTGGTGATAGAAGTTCACTCTCGACGTGGTTCGGAAGTCACGTAAAGCCGTTGGTCCCGTTGCTAAATAACCATTGGTTCCATGCAACGTAAAAACATCATACAAACAAACAAACAAACAAACAAAACCCTTCATGTGAAACTCTCTTCTCATCCAGACTTGTCCTGGATGCTCTGCTCAGCAACTCAGCTGTTCTTTTGGAATCAACTCAGCTTTTACGAACGTTTTTACATCCTTAACGGTCAGTTCCACAAGATTATTATTATTATTATTATTATTATTATTATTATTATTATTATTATTATTTAGTTTTTTGGGCTATCACAGTCCTCCAATTCGACTGGGTGGTATTTATAGTGTGGGGTTCCGGGTTGCATCCTGCCTCCTTAGGAGTCCATCACTCTTCGTACTATGTGCGCCGTTTCTAGGATCACACTCTTCTGCATGAGTCCTGGAGCTACTTCAGTCTCTAGTTTTTCCAGATTCCTTTTCAGGGATCTTGGGGTCGTGCCTAGAGTTCCTATGATTATGGGTACAATTTCCCATATCCTTCTTATTTTTATTTTCAGGTCTTGATACTTATCCATTTTTTCCCTCTCTTTCTCTTCAACTCTGGTGTCCCATGGTATTGCGACATCAATGAGTGATACTTTCTTCTTGATTTTGTCAATCAACGTCACGTCTGATCTATTATTATTATTATTTTTTTTTTTTTTTTTTTTTTTTTTTTTTTTTTTTTTTTGCTCTATCACAGTCCTCCAATCGACTGGGTGGTATTTATAGTGTGGGGTTCCGGGTTGCATCCTGCCTCCTTAGGAGTCCATCACTTTTCTTACTATGTGTGCCGTTTCTAGGATCACACTCTTCTGCATGAGACCTGGAGCTACTTCAGCCTCTAGTTTTTCTAGATTCCTTTTCAGGGATCTTGGGATCGTGCCTAGTGCTCCTATGATTATGGGTACGATTTCCACTGGCATATCCATATCCTTCTTATTTCTATTTTCAGATCTTGATACTTATCCATTTTTTCCCTCTCTTTCTCTTCAACTCTGGTGTCCCATGGTATTGCGATATCAATGAGTGATACTTTCTTCTTCACTTTGTCAGTCAACGTCACGTCTGGTCTATTTGCACGTATCACCCTATCCGTTCTGATACCATAGTCCCAGAGGATCTTTGCCTGATCGTTTTCTATCACTCCCTCAGTGGTGCTCGTACCACTTATTACTGCAAGGTAGCTGATGTTTCTTGCACAGGCTCCAGTGGAGGGCTTTTGCCACTGAATCATGCCTCTTTTTGTACTGGTTCTGTGCAAGTGCCGGGCATTCACTTGCTATGTGGTTTATGGTTTCATTTTTCGTATTGCACTTCTACATATGGGAGAGATGTTATTTCCGTCTATCGTACTTTGAACATATCTGGTTCTTAGGGCCTGATCTTGTGCCGCTGTTATCATTCTTCAGTTTCCTTCTTTAGCTCTCCCCTCTGTAGCCATTGCCTAATTGTCATCGCTGGCTAGTTCTTTAGTCTGTCTCATGTATTGTCCGTGCATGGTTTGTTGTGTCCAGTCCTGTGTTCTTTCTGTCTTTCTCCTGTTTCTGTATATTTCTGGGTCTTCGTCTACTTTTATTAGTCCTTCTTCCCATGGCACTCTTTAGCCACTCGTCTTCACTGGTTTTCAGATATTGCCCCAGTGCTCTGTTTTCAATGTTGACGCAGTCCTCCTATACTTAGTAGTCCTCTCCCTCTCCTTCTTTCGTGTTATGTATAGTCTGTCCGTATTTGCTCTTGGGTGTAGTGCTTTGTGTATTGTCATTTGTTTCCTGGTTTTCTGGTCTATGCTGCGGAGTTCTGCCTTCGTCCATTCCACTATTCCTGCGCTGTATCTGATTACTGGCACTGCCCATGTGTTTATGGCTTTTATCATATTTCCGTCGTTGAGTTTTGACTTGAGTATCGCCTTGAGTCTCTGCATATATTCTTTCCTGATCGTGTCCTTCATCTCTTGGTGTTTTATATCTCCTCCTTCCATTATTCCCAGTATTTGTATCCTGTCTCATCTATGTGTTTGATGTTTGCTCCCATCTGGTAGCTTTATCCCTTCAGTTCTCGTTACTTTGCCTTTTTGTATGTTGACTAAGGCGCATTTTTCTATTCCAAACTCCATTCTGATGTCCCCAGATACAATCCTTACAGTCTGGATTAGGGTATCTATTTCCTTGATGCTCTTACCATACAGCTTGATGTCGTCCATGAACATCAGATGGTTGATTTTGTTGCCTCTTTTCTTGAGTTGGTACCCGGCATCCATCTTCTGTAGTACTTTTGTCATGGGAATCATGGCTACTACGAAGAGTAGTGGGGACAGTGAGTCGCCCTGGAAGATCCCTCTCCTGATATTAACCTCTGCTAGTCTTATTCCAGAGCTTGTAAGTATTGTATTCCAGTTGCGCATTGTATTTTTGAGGAAGCTGATGGTGTTTTCCTCTGCCCCATATATTTTCAGGCATTCTATTAGCACCTGTGTGTGGTATCATGTCGAAGGCTTTCTTATAGTCCTATCCATGCCATGCTTAGGTTGGTTTCCTTCTCCTACTGTTCTTCATTACCATTTTGTCTATCAGGAGCTGGTCTTTTGTGCCCCTACACTTCCTTCTGCAGCCTTTCTGTTGGTAGGGGATGGTGTTTGTCTCCTCTAGGTAGTTGTATAGCCTTCACTGATGATACCTGTTAGTACTTCCACATTATTGGTAGGCAGTGATAGGCCTGTAGTTACTGGCTATATTTCCCTTACTCTTGTCTTTTGTACTAAGATGTTCTTCCTGTGGTCATCCATTTGGGTGCTTGGTGATTTGAGATACAATGCTGAAGTTGTTTCTGCTATTCGTGGGTGAGGGCCTTGAAGTTTGAGCCAGTATCCATGGACTTCATCGGGACCTGGGTTTTCCAGTTTGGCATTTTCTTTAGTTGGTGTCTGACTGTGTCTGTCGTGATGTCTGTGAATCTTTGTTTTATTCTCCCTGTTTCTTCTTCCTTGACTTCCTGGAGCCATGTTGCATGTTTGTTGTGTGATACCGGATTGCTCCATATGTTTTCCCAGAGTCTCTTACTGGTTCGGCTTCAGGAATTTCTGGGTGGTTGTCTTCCCCTCTTAGTTGGCTGTATAGTCTTTTCTGGTTGGTTCCGAATAGTTTGTTCTGTTGGTATCCCTTATCCTTGTTCATGTACCGTTGGATCTTGTGTGCTTTGGCCTTAAGCCTCTGTTTTACATCTTCTATTGTGTTGTTTAGTCCCCTCTCTTGTACTTTGTATTTCTCGTTGAGTCCTTCCTCTTGTTTTCTTGCTTCTTAGCCTTTTTTCTGCCATCTCTTTCAGTTTACTCAAGTCAGATCTCATCACCATGATTTGCTTTTCCAGGCGCCTTTTCCAAGGAGGTTGCTGTTTTGCTTTCTGTTGGGTTGGTTGTGACGGTGGTGTTGGTGTTCGAATCCCCATCAGTTCTGCTACTAATCTTGCTCCTGCATATGTCAAGAATTATTTGTTTCTGTGATACTGGTGTGTGTATTAGGCCCATTATTTCATTGACCTCACTTGTTTTCTCCCTTAATTTCTTGGTGTTGTAGGCTTTCATGGAGGGGATCTTGTTCTCTCTGTATCTGTCTCCATCCATTGTCTAATCTTTTCTACCCATTCCGTCCTCTCTGTTACTTCGTCGTGTTTCTTCGTGTGTCGTTGTTTGATACTTCATCCTCCCTGTCGTCTTCTGTGGCATCGTCTCTCAGTTTCGTCTTCGTGTAATTCGTTTGTCGTGTGACATTTCCCTTTCCAGTTCTTCTCTTTCTGTTGGGGAGAGCCAGTTCTTTTTCTTTATGTTCCTTACTTGGTCTGCCAGCCTCTGCTCTGTTTGGGGGGTGTTATTCCTCTCATTCCAGATGTTGATCAATCTTCTTCTATATCCTCTCTCCGTCGGGTTGCTTCTGATGTAGCATCTCCATATTTCCTTATTTTCTTCTCTTGTCCATTTCTTCCTTTTTGCCTCTGTAGCTCCAATCTCAGGCTGTTGATTACTTTCGTTGTGGTGATCAGTTGCTGGATGACGACCTCCAAGTACCTGACCGTCTTCCCCTTCAATTGGGTTGAATACCTGGTTGCCGGACGAAGCTCCTCTGTTGCCAGAGGTTCCATTTACGTCGTTGTCGTTTATTCCTTCATTTCTTTCCATCATTGCTGAGTTTTGCTATTTAACCCATAGCTGGACCCTACCCCATCAGGGATAGGTACTCATTTACAGCTGAGTAGACTGAGGAAATTATGGTAAAGATCCTTTCCCAAGGAATCAACGCCGAGGAGAGCGGTCACCCATCCAACGACTGACCAGCCCCAATGTTGCTTAACTTGACTTAAGTCTATTGAAGACCTAACCAACTCCTCCACGGCGCCACATATTATTATTATTATTATTATTATTATTATTATTATTATTATTATTATTATTATTATTATTATTATTATTATTCAGAAGACGAACCCTATTCATATGGAACAAGCCCACCAAAGGGGTCAATGACTTAAATTCAACAAGCTTCCAAAGAATATGGTGTTCATTCGACAAAAGTAACAGAAGGTCATGGGAAATACAGAAAGAGGAGATCAGTAATTAAAAAAAAAATGAATTCACAAACCAATAAATAAATATTTAAAAATTTTAATAAAATGCTAAAACACACATTGAATTACATTTGGGTAGTACTGCACGTTGGATCTTCGCTCGATCTTTTTAAGTTGCAATTGTGCGAGGTCCTCTGGAGGGAGGCTGTTCCTAAGGTTATAATAATAATACGGCCCCAGCAGGGAGGTGAATGTAGCAGAAATTGTTAGAAACTGACTTTCTGTTGACCGGTTCTATTCTCTACGCCAAAGTACTTATTGTTGTTGTTTTTAGATTCATCTGACCTTGTGCCAGCACGGGCTCTTGCTCATAGAGCAGCCCGTAATTCAAGTTGATGACCATGTGAGATGTTTAGGATATGAAACTTTATCAGTGATACGTGGATGTGGCGTGGCGAAGCAAAATACGCACTTGTCCCGTCTCTGCTGGATTTCGCGCCTCTCAGGCGTCGAGCCATCATCATCCACTTGCGCCTTTTGCTATGCGATTCATTTATTCGATATCTTCGCTCTCTGCATTTTCTTCACCGTGGAACAGTTCATTCTGCCCAAGGTCCCTTTTCCCTTTCGTTATTCTTTCTTTTTCATTGCATTCATTCAGACTCTTGTGTCTATAGTAGATTTACGTCAACCGTGCATTTGATGTCTAGGCCAGTCCCTTACGACGCTCCTGATTGGCTGTTGATAAGCCAATCACATGGCTGGAAACTCTCAGTCTCTCTCGAGAGAGTTCACATAAGCAGGATGTATGTTCCATCTCTCCTGGGGGATAATTTTGAAAGGCGTATCCCTCAGGAAAGGTGGAACGTAGATCCTACCCATGTGAACTCTCTAGAGAGACTGAGAGTTTCCAGCCCTGTGATTGGCTTATCAACAGCCAATCAGGAGCGTCGTATGGGACTGGCATAGACGTCAAATGCATCGTTGATGTGAATCTAATTTTTCTTATAGTACTCCTTCCACCTTTGTGTCTTAAAGCCTAGACTATTCTAGAACCGTTTCCTCCTGAAACGGTCTCATCACTTCTTCCTCATCTAACTCGCCACTCTAATTTACATTCACTTCTACAAGTGTTTCAAAAGGATCTTTATCGTTGGAATGACGAGGTCTTTAAAGAAGGCCATTCATAAGCATTCATAGAAAAGTGATCACGTAAAAAACGCGCCCAAGTTTCATAGGCGCAATCGAGTTGTCTGTACACCGTATAATGCTGTATGAAACTCTCAGCTACGGCTCATGAAACTCTCAGCCGGCGCACATGAAACTTCCAGCCACAGCCCAGTGGTGGCCAGTATTGTTGGCACCTATTGCGTTCCTAGACGCATAATCATGGCTAACTTTCACCTGAAATAAAATAAAATATCAATTTGCAGCCCTTTAGTCTCAGTAGTGTTTAAGATCTGAGGGCGGACGGACAGACAAAAAAAGCCAACTCAATCGTTTTCTTCAACAGAGAACTAAAAAGGAGAGGAAAAGAGCTTGTGTTGGATTACGTGTCAGTACAGAATAAACGGAAGATCCCGTTAGTGCATGTCATGGTGAGGAGTGGCTGATGGTGCATCCGGTACTTCCTTGGATGAACTAAAAATCAAGATACTTGTCGAAGAAAAAATACATTTAGGACTGTAATATATATATATAAATATATTATATATATATATATATATATATATATATATATATATATATATATATATATATATATAGAGATGTGTGGTGTGTGTTTGCAAATTTAGAACTGCTCTCTCTCTCTCTCTCTCTCTCTCTCTCTCTCTCTCTCTCTCTCTCTCTATATATATATATATATATATATATATATATATATATATATATATATATATATATATAAAACCCGGGTCTCTTGGTGAAATAATTCACCTAACCTAATCAAATAGTCTTTCTTTCTTTCTTCTTCTTCTTCTTCTTCTTCTTCTTCTTCTTCTTCTTCTTAGTGTCCAAGTAGATATGTGACGCTATATGTAGTACTACGTAGCCTTTGCAAACTAGTGACAACCCAAAGTGAAAACAGTAGTAGGCCTATGCAATATTTTCTCGATCATTACGATTGTATGAGGCTTACGTTATCCCTCCTTTGTTTTCATAAGTGATTCGCCGTGATGATACAGTTCATGAATAAGGGGCAACATGACCCACCAAGTAAAAAAAAAGAAAAATCCCGAGGCTTCAGAACGAGCCGGTTGGTGAATCACCCTCGGGCACTTTGTGATGCTCTGTGATTCAGCCGGTGGGAAGTTTCAGTAGCAAACGGTGATGTCAGCCTATTCTTCTTTTGATCTCGACTTATTTCGCTCACCCGTTGGAGGACAAAGTTTTTACGGAACCTTTCACTGCGGAGATCAAGGTCTAACGAACTTGGTGGGATGTAGGATATATATATATATATATATATATATATATATATATATACTATATATATATATACACACACACACACATACATATTGAGCGTTTGCCTTTTAACGAGAAAGAAAAACAGTTGCCTGCCCGTGGGAAGGAAATCTTTCGTAATACTCGTATAGACGAAGATAGGGGTTTCCCAGTCATTCACAAATGATTACGACGCTAAACAAAGTATACACAGATTTCACAGGCATTATCCAAACTCGAGAGGCTTCTGTATGGGCCACGGTCCAGATATCTAGACCGTGGTATAGGCAAAAATATGCTTCGTGTTAAAAGGAAGATTTCATTTTTTTTAAACCTCAATTGCGGGTTAGTCTGTATAAAGTTCAAAATGTAAGGTAAGGGAATGTGAAAAATCGTCTGGCTTAATATTAGTATTTTGTCTATCTCAGTCATCCTATTCGACTGGGTGGTTTTTATAGTGTGGGGTTCCGGGTTGCATCCGCCTCCTTAGGAGTCCGTCAGTTTTCTTACCATGTGCGCTGTTTCTAGGAGCACACTCTTCTGCATGAGTCCTAGAGCTACTTCAGCATCTAATTTTCCTAGGTTCCTTTTCAGAGATCTTGGGATCGGGGTTAGTGTCCCTATGATTATGGCTACAATTTCCACTGGCATATCCCATGTCCTTCTTATTTCTATTTTCAGGTCTTGATAGTTTTCAATCTTTTCTCTTTCTTTTTCATCTATTCTGGTGTCCCATGGTATTACGACACCAGTGAGTGATATTTTCTATTTAATTTTGTCAGTCAACGTCACGTCTGTTCTGATACTATTGTCCCAGAGGGTCTTTGCCTGAATCATGCCTCTTTTTGTACTGGTTCTGTGCAGGTGCCGGATAATCGCTTGCTATGTGGTTTACGGCTCATTTTTCTTATTGCACTTCCTGTATATGGGTGAAATATTATTATCATCTATTGTTCTCTGAACATATCTGGTTCTTAGGGCCTGATCTTGTGCCGCAGTTATCATTCCTTCGGTTTCCTTCCTGAGTTTTCTCCTCTGTAGCTCTCTGTGGCGATTGCCATGTTTCATAGTGGCCAGTTCTTTCGTCTGTCTCATGTACTGTCCGTGCATTGGTTTGTTGTGCCATTCCTCCGTTATGTTTGTCATTCTTCTGTCTCTGTACATTTCTGGGTCTTCGTCTACTGTTATCAGGCCTTCTTCCCATTCACTCCTAAGCCACTCGTCTTCACTGGTTTTCAGATATTGCCCCAGCACTCTGTTCTCGATGTTGACGCAGTCCTCTATGCTCATCCTTCCCCATCCTTCCTTTCTTGTCATGTATAGTCTGCCTGTATTTGCTCTTGGGGTGTAGTGTTTTGTGTATTGTGTCTCCTAGGTTTATGGTTTATGCTGCGGAGTTCAGCGTTCGTCCACTCCACGTCTCCTGCACTGTATCTGATTACTGGTACTGCCCATGTGTTTATGGTTTTCATCATATTTCTGACGTTGAGCTTTAAGTTGAGCATCGTCTCAAGTCTCTTTATATATTCTTTTCTGATCGTGTCCTTTCATCTCTTGGTGTTGTGTATCCTCTCCTTCTATTATTCCCAGGTATTTGTATCCTGTCTCATCTGTGTCTGATGTCTGATGCTATTCCCATCTGATAGCTTTATCCTGTCAGTCCTTGTCACTTTGCCTTATTGTATGTTGACTAAGGCACATTTTTCTATTCCAAACTCCAGCCTGATGTCCCCAGATACAATCCTTACAGTCTGGATTAGGGTATCTATTTCCTTGATGCTCTTGATATCGTCCATGAACATCAGATGGTTAATTCTGTTGCCTCCTTTCTTGAGTTGGTACCCAGCATCCATTATTATTATTATTATTATTATTATTATTATTATTATTATTATTATTATTATTATTATTATTATTATTATTATTATTATTGGGTAGAAATCTCAATTACGAGGGCATAAGTAATGTTTATTAAGGTCCAAAATAATATACTGATGGAAGCAATATAGTAAAATTCTATAAAGCGATGTAAAAGCTTTCGAAATCTACCCTGGGTTCATCTTCGAGTAGGGTTCGAAAGCGTTTACTTAGTTATATAAAATTTTACTACTGCTTCCATCAGTATATTATTGTGGACGTTAAAGAACATTATTATTATTATTATTATTATTATTATTATTATTATTATTATTATTATTATTATTATTATTATTATTATTATTATTATTATTATTATTATTATTATTATTCAGAAGATGAAACCCATTCATATAGAACAAACTTGAAATTCAAGCTTCCAAAAAATAGGCTGCAGTGTTCATTAGGACGAAGTAAGAGGAGGTAAAGGGAAAAGTCATGTAAATCCCATCTTAAAAAGATACGAAGCCGCAACGAATGTAAAAACATAGTGATCTGATACCGACATGATGTCGACGAAGGGGATTGGTGGCTATAAACGATGCATTTATTTGATTTACTGCGGAAGGATAAATAGACTCCGGTCAGAATGACGTCACGGCCACAGTTTGACGTCAAATGAGTTGCTCTCCTAAATAAAATCAATCGCGAGTTTTTCACAAACACTCAAATACATCACTGCATTCTGCCGTACATAAAAAGTCTTGCATATTAATCTAATGAAAAATACGTTGGTAGACTTTAAGATAAAATCAGTCAAACGACCAAGGAGAGAGTTCCGTGTTAAATATGGATTTAAATTTGATATATCAAGTGTCTCCAATCACAGATTACGAGAGCCATAACGAAATTACATTGTGGATGTCGCTAATAGCGAGGTCTAGAGAATACCAAGGTATATAAAATAAGGGAGACTCCCTTATTCTATATACCTTAGAGAATACAAGGTCTCATGGCTGACCCAAAATTAGGATCTAATGCTCAGGTAGAGTTCGTGACGTCACGCGGTCTACTCACGTTCCTTGCTTCCGAATACGTACTTGATAGCGATATTGTCTGTCATAGCGACCTTATATTTTTCTCTTTCTTGCTGCCATTGTGAGTTTTAAGCGATATGCCCAACGCTTGCGCAGTAAACGGATACTACTTTGAAAATAGAGAAAAAGTACGGATCTCATTCTTCAGAGATTTCTTATGGATGACGAGCGTAGTGTCGCAAAAAGATGATGGAGTTATGATAAAGGCACATATATATACACTTTATACGAACCAGATCAAAAGTGCGACGTGTAAAGGTCAGATCTTGGAAACAACTTATTCATGATAATTTCGACACCGGTATTAACTCAAATTCTCTTATTCTTTAGACCTTGGCTAATAACTTCATGCAGAAAGCCGGCGGCTAGAATGGTCCAGAAGTATAGTAGTACCCCTGATGACTCATATCAGTGAGTCATTTTAACCTCTCTCTCTCTCTCTCTCTCTCTCTCTCTCTCTCTCTCTCTCTCTCTCTCTCTCTCTCTCTCGATTGTCGACTTCCCTTCCAAATACTCTTCGCCAGTTGTCTTATTTGCTTCAAGGTTATTCCTTGACGTTAGTCATCGACTAAAAAAGAAAATGACACAGATAAACAAGCATAAGCGATCAGGTAGCAATCAGAGCGATCGCTTCTATAATGATTATAGTTGTGGTCACTCAAATGAGTTCTATTCTTGTTATTCCGAATAATTAAAGTAGTTAACGGTAAAAAGATTGAAATTAGTTTTAAGTTCAAGACACTCGTCATCTACCACTAGACAGTCTAGCACATTTAAGCTGCTATATTTAATTTTTTAAAGAACTGAAGTCCATGATTGTAACATCTTCCCACCAACACCCGGACACCCGCCCCCCCCCCATTTATTTATTTTTATTTCAATCATTCTTTCGCTACGGATTTCACGTCCCTTCATATCAAACAACTTGCAGCAGATATAACGAAGTACTGTCCAGCGTGATCTCTTGATTTTTATTCTTCTGTATCAATTCTATTTTTAAATAGCAAAAAGGGTATTATTATTAAGTGCATTTAAATACTTTGCTTCTTTTTCGTTTAACTAGATGTTCATTTGATGCATATCATGTAAATTCTTTGTCTTGATAGAAACTTGAGTAGGTCTTGTCCATTTATTTTATTTATTTATTTCATTTATTTACTTATTTACTTATCCATTCATTTATTTTATTTGTGGTCACTGGAGAGTGGTTGGTTGGAAGACGACACTGAACTACGGCAAACATATTATTTTATTGATTAAATTGACTTCGTAGCGACCATTGGTAACACTGTGCTTGATGATTCCGAATATCTGACCGGACTTGGGGTTACCTTCAACTAGATTTATTATTATTATTATTTTATTTTATTATTATTATTAGGGGGGGTTTATTTATTTATTATTATTATTATTATTATTATTATTATTATTATTATTATAATAATAATAATGAACCAAACAAAAACTTCTTTCAGTTTTCTTCTGAAGATTGAAAAAGAAACCCACAAAATCACTTTGTAACTTGTTTACTTCTAAGTATTTACATTTAGTTTTACTACCCACTCGAGTACTTTCAGGCCACATCTGTGGCCCATTTTCAAGAGATGTTTGGGATGTTAGCCTGGGTCAAGGCCCAGCAGTCTTCTGGAACTTCTTCTCGTTGAGCTGTCATTTATGTGATGGCTGTTCTGGTTTCCTTGAGAGTTGCCAATCCCCTCTTGTCGCTCTGATATCCTGAGCTGATGGTCAATGGGATTAATCCTTGAGGTAAGGGTGTGGTCACCAAAAGTCTGTTGGGCAGGAAACCTAATCTCCAGGTCAGCAGGGTCAGTCTTAGCTTCTTTTAATATCAAAGCTCGGCTTATGGGATCTTCTGAGGTAAAACCTTTGTTTCCTTCAATTACTTTAATCTCTCTGATGAGTGCACCTTCTACTACCCTCCTGTGACTAATTTTGTTGCTTTTGTATATAAGCCTACTGTTTTTGAAATCCATCCTATGGTCATTTTCCCAACAATGCCTAGCTATAGCACTCCCCTGAGAGTTAAGTTGTACTGCCCTTCTATGTTCTTGGACTCTAGTCCTTATTCCCCTACCTGATTCCCCCACATATCTGTCTCCACAATTGTTGCAATTGATTATGTATACCCCCGCTACATCATCTGTATTACTGTCTTCTCCTTCCAATTTATTTTTACATACTTTGTTTTTTACGGTATTGTCAAAGGTATATACAAATTTATATTTACTTTCTTTCATTTTTGAAGTGACTTGTTTCATTTTAGGCATAAAAGGGAGGGCAACTATTTTCTTATTTTCTTTATTCTATGTATTCTCTATATTTGCTCTGTAAAAAATTTTTCTAGCTTTGTTGAGTGCCCTTTTTCTGAACCATTCCGGGTATGCTAATGCATCGAAGCTTTTACCGATGTAATTTATTTCTTGTTCTATCTTGCAATGGTCACACGTTCTCATTGCCCTAAGAAATAAACCTGTTAGAACCCCAATTTTTATATCATGACTGTGAAAAGAGAAGAAATGAATATATGAGTTTGTATGTGTGGGCTTTCTATATGTGCTGAATTCATATCCCGTTTCTTTTCTTTCTATGAGTATGTCTCAAAAGGGCAGTTTATTCTTGTTACTTTTCTCTAAAGTGAACTGGATATTGTTATCAAACTTATTGATTCATCTAGAAAAGTTTCTATTTCATTTTCATCACCTTGCAGAATAGCAAAAATATCATCCACATATCTCCACCATCCTTGCAGTTTTAAGTTAGGGACATTAACATTAGGAACTAGATTAGTTTCGAAATATTCCATATAGATGTTAGCGAGTATAGGTGATAATGAGGACCCCCATAGCTACTCCATATTTCTGTTTGTAAACTTGTCCCTCAAACGTGAAATAAGTATCATTGACACACAATTTAATCAACTCAAGGAAGACGCCTATTTCGATGTTCAGAAAAAGGGCACTCAACAAAGCTAGAACATTTTTTCACAGAGCAAATGTAGAGAGTACATGGAATAAAGAAAACAAGAAAATAGTTGCCCTCCCTTTTATGCCTAAAATGAGACAAATCACTTCAAAAATGAAAGAAAGTAAATATAAATTTGTATATACCTTTGACAATACCGTAAAAAACAAAGTATGTAAAAATAAATTGGAAGGAGAAGACAGTAATACAGATGATGTAGCGGGGGTATACATAATCAATTGCAACAATTGTGGAGACAGATATGTGGGGGAATCAGGTAGGGGAATAAGGACTAGAGTCCAAGAACATAGAAGGGCAGTACAACTTAACTCTCAGGGGAGTGCTATAGCTAGGCATTGTTGGGAAAATGACCATAGGATGGATTTCAAAAACAGTATGCTTATATACAAAAACAACAAAATTAGTCACAGGAGGGTAGTAGGTAGTAGAAGGTGCACTCATCAGAGAGATTAAAGTAATAGAAGGAAACAAAGGTTTTACCTCAGAAGATCCCATAAGCCGAGCTTTGATATTAAAAGAAGCTAAGACTGACCCTGCTGACCTGGAGATTAGGTTTCCTGCCCAACCAGACTTTGGTGACCACACCCTTACCTCAAGATTAATCCCATTGACCATCAGCTCAGGATATCAGAGCGACAAGAGGGGATTGGCAACTCTCAGGAAACCGAATAGCCATCACATAAATGACAGCTCAATAAGAAGAAAGTTCCAGAAGACTGCTGGCCTTGACCCAGGCTAACATCCCAAACATCTCTTGAAAATGGGCCACAGATAGGGCTTGAAAGTACTCGAGTGTGTAGTAAAACTAAATGTAAATACTTAGAAGTAAACAAGTTACAAAGTGATTTTGTGGGTTTCTTTTTGAATAATAATAATAATAATAATCTACTTGGGGTTACCTTCAATTAGATTATTATTATTATTATTATTATTATTATTATTATTATTATTATTATTATTATTATTATTATTATTATTATAATAATAATAATAATAATAATAATAATAATAATAATAATAATAATAATAATAATAATAATAATAATAATAATAATAATAATAATAATAATAATAATAATAATCTAGTTGAAGGTAACCCCAAGTCCGGTCAGATATTCGGAATCATCAAGCACAGTGTTACCAATGGTCGCTACGATGTCAATTTAATCAATAAAATATTACGTTTGCCGTAGTTCAGCGTCGTATTCCAACCAGCTACTCTCCAGTGACCAAAAAATAAATAAATGAATGGATAAGTAATTAAGTAAATGAATAAAATAAATAAATAAAATATGGACAAGACCTACTCAGTTTCTACCAAGACAAAGAATTTACATAATATGCATCAAATGAACATCTAGTTAAACGAAAAAGAAGCAAAGTATTTAAATGCACTTAATAATAATACCCTTTGTGCTATTTAAAAATAGAATTGATACAGAAGAATAAAAATCAAGAGAGGGTATTATTATTAAGTGCATTTAAATAGTTTGCTTATTATTATTATTATTATTATTATTATTATTATTATTATTATTATTATTAATATTATTATTATTATTATTATTATTATTATTTTTTTTTTTTTTTTTTTTTGGGGGGGTTTTTTTTTTTTTTTTTTTTTTTTTTTTTTTTTTTTTTTTTTTTGCTCTATCACACCTCTCTAATTCGACTGGGTGGTATTTTATAGTGTGGGGTTCCGGGTTGCATCCTGCCTCCTTAGGAGTCCATCACTTTTCTTACTATGTGTGCCGTTTCTAGGATCACACACTTCTGCATGAGACCTGGAGCTACTTCCAGCCTCTAGTTTTTCTAGATTCCTTTTCAGGGATCTTGGGATCGTGCCTAGTGCTCCTATGATTATGGGTACGATTTTCCACTGGCATATCCCATATCCTTCTTATTTCTATTTTCAGATCTTGATACTTATCCATTTTTTCCCTCTCTTTCTCTTCAACTCTGGTGTCCCATGGTATTGCGACTCAATGAGTGATACTTCTTCTTGATTTTGTCAATCAACGTCACGTCTGGTCTATTGCACGTATCACCCTATCCGTTCTGATACCATAGTCCCAGAGGATCTTTGCCTGATCGTTTTCTATCACTCCCTCAGGTTGGTGCTCGTACCACCTTATTACTGCAAGGTAGCTGATGTTTCTTGCACAGGCTCCAGTGGAGGGCTTTTGCCACTGAATCATGCCTCTTTTTGTACTGGTTCTGTGCAAGTGCCGTGCATTCACTTTCTATGTGTTTTATTTTTTCATTTTTCGTATTGCACTTCCTACATATGGAGGGAGATGTTTTATTTCCGTCTATCGTAACTTTGAACATATCTGTTCTTAGGGCCTGATCTTGTGCCGCTGTTATCATTCCTTCAGTTTCCTTCTTTAGCTCTCCCCTCTGTAGCCATTGCCAATTGTCATCGCTGGCTAGTTCTTTAGTCTGTCTCATGTATTGTCCGTGCATTGGTTTGTTGTGCCAGTCCTCTGTTCTCTGTCTTTTCTTTCCTGTCTCTGTATATTTCTGGGTCTTCGTCTACTTTTATTAGTCCTTCTTCCCATGCACTCTTTAGCCACTCGTCTTCACTGGTTTTCAGATATTGCCCCAGTGCTCTGTTTTCAATGTTGACGCAGTCCTCTATACTTAGTAGTCCTCTCCCTCCTTCCTTTCGTGTTTATGTATAGTCTGTCCGTATTTGCTCTTGGGTGTAGTGCTTTGTGTATTGTCATTTGTTTCCTGGTTTTCTGATCTATGCTGCGGAGTTCTGCCTTCGTCCATTCCACTATTCCTGCGCTGTTATCTGATTACTGCACTGCCATGTGTTTATGGCTTTTATAATATTTCCTCCATTGAGTTTTGACTTGAGTATCGCCTTGAGTCTCTGCATATATTCTTTCCTGATCGTGTCCTTCATCTCTTGGTGTTTTATATCTCCTCCTTCCATTATTCCCAGGTATTTGTATCCTGTCTCATCTATGTGTTTGATGATTGCTTCCCATCTGGTAGCTTTATCCCTTCAGTTCTCGTTACTTTGCCTTTTTGTATGTTGACTAAGGCGCATTTTTTCTATTCCAAACTCCATTCTGATGTCCCCAGATACAATCCTTACAGTCTGGATTAGGGTATCTATTTCCTTGATGCTTTTACCATACAGCTTGATGTCGTCCATGAACATCAGATGGTTGATTTGTTGCCTCTTTTCTTGAGTTGGTACCCGGCATCCATCTTCTGTAGTACTTTTTGTCATGGGAATCATGGCTACTACGAAGAGTAGTGGGGACAGTGAGTCGCCCTGGAAGATCCCTCTCTCTGATATTAACCTCTGCTAGTCTTATTCCAGAGCTTGTAAGTATTGTATTCCAGTTGCGCATTGTATTTTTGAGGAAGCTGATGGTATTTTCCTCTGCCTCCCCATATATTTTCAGGCATTCTATTAGCCATGTGTGTGGTATCATGTCGAAGGCTTTCTTATAGTCTATCCATGCCATGCTTAGGTTGGTTTTCCTTCTCCTACTGTTCTTCATTACCATTTTGTCTATCAGGAGCTGGTCTTTGTGCCCCTACACTTCCTTCGCAGCCTTTCTGTTGGTAGGGGATGGTGTTTGTCTCCTCTAGGTAGTTGTATAGCCTTTCACGATGATACCTGTTAGTAACTTCCTTTTGTATTATTATTATTATATTATTATTATTATTATTATTATTATTATTATTATTATTATTATTATTATTATTATTATTATTTTTATTATTATTATTATTATTATTATTATTATTATTATTATTATTTATGTTGCAACCCTCTTATTATTATTATTATTATTATTATTATTATATTATTATTATTATTATTATTATTATTATTACTATTATCCATGTTACAAATCGATTATTATCACTATAATTATTTATTTTGGTAGTAGACCCTCTTTCAAACGTGTGTTGATTTTTATTGCTTCGTCAGTGGTATTATTATTATTGTTAATATTTTTTCATTTTATTATTATTATTATTATTATTATATTATTATTATTATTATTATTATTATTATTATTATTATTATTATTATCATCAAATTTTTTTGTCGTGTGGCGTTCCGGGTTGCATCCTGCCTTCTTAGGAATCCATCACTTTTCTTTAGTCTGTCTCATATAATGTCCGTGCATTGGTTTGTTGTGCCATTCTTCCGTTCTGTTTGTCATTCTCCTGTCTCTGCATATTTCTGGGTCTTCGGTTACTTTTATCAGTCCTTCCCATGCACTCCTGAGCCACTCGTCTTCACTGGTTTTCACTGGTTTTCAGATGTTGGCCCAGTGCTCTGCTCTCGATGTTAACGCAGCTCTCTATGCTTAGTAGTCCTCTCCCTCCTTCCTTTCGTGTTATGTAGTCTGTCCGTATTTGCTCTTGGGTGTAGTGCTTTGTGTATTGTCATGTATTTCCTAGTTTGCTTGTCTATGCTGCAGAGTTGAGCGTTCGTCCACTCCACTACTCCTGCGCTGTATCTGATTACTGGTACTGCCCATGTGTTTATGGCTTTCATCATATTTCCGACGTTGAGTTTTGACTTGAGTATTGTCTTAAGTCTCTGCATACATTCTTTTCTGATCGTGTCCTTTATCTCTTAGTGTTTTATATCATCTCCTTCTATTGTTCCCGGGTATTTGTATCCTGTCTCATTTAGTAAGTGTTTCATGCTATTCCCATCTGGTAGCTTTATCCCTTCAGTCCTTGTCACTTTGCCTTTTTGTATGTTGTATTATTATCATCATTATTATTGTCATCAAAGCTGCAACCCTTATCGGACTTTTACAGTTCCGACGATATTCAGTTACAGAAATTTCCTGTTGGAGTTTTTGCGCGTGAGGAATATACTTCTTCGAATGGGGCTCCAGCTTCGATAATACTAATAATAATAATAATAATGAACCAAACAAAAACTTCTTTCAGTTTTCTTCTGAAGATTGAAAAAGAAACCCACAAAAATCACTTTGTAACTTGTTTACTTCTAAGTATTTACATTTAGTTTTACTCCACAGAAGGGCCTGAAAGTACTCGAGTGTGGAGTAAAACTAAATGTAAATACTTAGAAGTAAACAAGTTACAAAGTGATTTTGTGGGTTTCTTTTTCAATAATAATAATAATAATAATAATAATAATAATAATAATAATAATAATAATAATAATAATAATAATAATAATAATAGAATAATAACGGAGTTGCAGTATGAATAATAATAAATAATAATAATAATAATAATAATGCTCTAATCGAAGGTACCGCCAAATCCGGTCAAACTCTCGGAATCATGAAGTGTAGTGTGTTACTTGTTTAATCACCCCCTTCCCACTAGACCCCACTCCAATAAAGAAATGAATAACTAGATTAATAGATAAATAAATAAAAAGATAAATAAATGAATAAAATTGGAAGACATATACTCAAGCATCCCCAAAAGTCCATTTACATGAAACTTAAGTGTAAACTATATATTTAGTACTATGTTGGTAATTATATATTCTAGGCAACTTCAATGCAAAATTCTAGGGTTATCAGATTCATAAAAAAATCCATAAAGCTTGTTCATTTAGCTAATTAAACAATGGTACTAGAGATTAATACTCGAGTTTTTATTCAGTAATTTAAGATGCGAGTCAGCTGTTGATGACCAAACATACGAACAGGATTAAAAAAAAATAAATAAAAAATAAAAAAAACTACATCATCTAATCTCTTACGACTTTTATCCTTTCTTTCTACCCTCATATACCGACACTCTCTATTGACTAAATTAGCGGCTCAGTGGCGTGATCGGTATGGTCTTGACCTGCCACCTCGGTGGCCGCGAGTTCGAGATGTGTATTTCTGGTGATAGAAGTCCGCTCTCGGCGTGGTTCGGAAGTCACGTAAAGCCATTGGTCCCGCTGCTGAATAACCACTGGTTCCATGCAACGTAAATAACACCATACTAACGAACAAAACAAACAAACATTGACTAAATTTCATGAAGTTTTACATACCCCTAATATACTGTTTCCACCTCTTTCTTTAAACCTGTGTCATATTTCATTCATTTCCTCCCTAAATGCTCTTCTCACGCATTCCTAAGTTAACCCACTTGCCTTTAATGACATTTTCAACCATATTTTCACCCACTGCTTCCTCTCTCATCTGAACTTTCAATGAAGTTGGCTTTTGCTTCACTCAGATAATGATCAGATATACCTCCAGCCATTCTTCTTCTTCTTTTTCTGACAGTTACACTCTGTCAACTGCATCTACACAGCACTGACACATAATCTAGCAAACTTTTATATGCACGTGCTGTTTGCTCTATACCCAAGTTAGTGGAAACCGCACATTTCCAACAATAAAGCCTTTTTATACTTACATTTCTTGAAGACTCTCCAGCTCATTCATTCGATACTGTTCTTCCTTTCCTACTTTTTTTTATTTAGATTTCTTCTAATTCTCCAAACCTAGACACGCACAAACTCGGCATTACCAACACCCCATCCCCGAAAAAAAAAAAAAAAAAAAACTCTGGAGTTTCCGCTCATTTCCAACTTTGGATCTTAGTGCTCCAACTGACCTCTCCAATTGACAGCCTATACTGTGTTTTTTGTCCACCGCCTGTGGTGTTTGCGTATGGTAACACTGCGTCCCGGGCTTTAGATAGTTACGCTATGTGCAAGTTTCAAGTAAATAAAAGG
The DNA here is from genome assembly GCF_015104395.2 of Macrobrachium nipponense. Taxonomy (NCBI): domain Eukaryota; kingdom Metazoa; phylum Arthropoda; class Malacostraca; order Decapoda; family Palaemonidae; genus Macrobrachium; species Macrobrachium nipponense. The sequence continues at coordinate 8,140,412 of NC_061091.1, read as the reverse complement.
ATATCTGGGTGTACATTTGCAACTGAAAAGTGTTTTAATAATTTACTGTATACGAATTACACCGTTAATATTCGAAATAGGATATTATTATAATTGCTGAATGTAAGCTGAATGTAACTATCGAAAGCCCAGGACGCAGTGTTACCAGACGCAAACACCACAGGTGGGTGGACAGATGGAAAAAACCGAGTATAGTACATTTCATAAGCTCAACTTTCAGGTACTTCAGACGCAGCCACACATTCCTGCAGGCATGAGTGCGCGTGAGTCATCTTCTCTCTCTTTCTCTCCTCGTTCGTGCGCGTGAAAATGAGCTATTAAATAAAATGAATACAATGCTGATAAAACCATACGAAGAATGATTGTTTCCCTGGACTTCCCTTCTCATATTTTGTTGTTTTTGTTTGTTTGTATGGTGCTTTTACGTTGCATGGAACCAGTGGTTATTCAGCAACGGGACCAACGGCTTTACGTGACTTCCGAACCACGTCGAGAGTGAACTTCTATCACCAGAAATACACATCTCTCACTCCTCAATGGAATGGCCAAGAATCGAACCCGCGACCACCGAGGTGGAACCCAAACACCATATCAACCACGCCACAGAGGCGGTATATCTCATATTTTGTTGTTTTTGATTGTCTGCATTCAGGAGTTGCTCTATTTTCCGAGCCTTTCGACTCTCGGCATTCTTGGGTTGTTTGTAGGAGTACTACTACCTGTTATATCCCAATATCCATCACTATTAGGCTACACCAGTGAAGTGAGATTATAAATGTATAGGATAATTAAGGAGAAATGTTGGGAATAATGAACTTCTCCCTCAGTCGTTGGCCATTTCTATATCGTATTTTCATTTAGGCCGCCTGCTTGTTCTGCCGAGTTCAGAATACTCGTTTCTGTATCCTTCGAGAGAGCGATGGAATGTTAAAAAAAAGAAGCTAGGAATGCAGGCAAAAGGACCACTCCTCTTTTTCATCGAAAGCCGGTCCCATGCCGGGATCCCTGAAGTAGAGGTAAAAAAAAAAATGCGCCGAAGATCTATTTTTATTTTTATTTTGTACGCGTATAGTATAGGCCACCGGAAATATGTGTCTCTTTCTCTGGTCTCGGTATAATGCTGAATAAGCCGCGGTCACTCAAACTTGAACCACGGCCCGGTGGTGGCCTGTCCTGTATAGTTGCTAGATGCACGATTATGGCTAAGTTTAACCTTAAATAAAATAAAAACTACTGAGGATAGAGGGCTGCAATCTGGTATGTTTGGTGGTTGGATGGTGGATGATCAACACCACACCAATTTGCAGCCCTCTAGCCTCAGTAGGTTTTAGGATCTGAGGGCGGACAGACGACAGTTTTCTTTTAAACTAAAAACTCGGTGTTCAGCGACGTGTAGTGGCCTCGTATATCTGATAAGACTGTTAAAGAGGATATGTCTTCTTATAATCTCTTATCTACTGTGTACAGGAACTTACCAACTCAGGACTTTCTTTTCATCCTTATCTTGATTAAGGTTCCTCTTATATTGTGCATCAATATATATATATATATATATATATATATATATAGAGAGAGAGAGAGAGAGAGAAGAGAGAGAGAGATATGCTAAAAATATACCGATCAATATTTTTCACATTATTTGCTTTCCTCCTCTTGGAAACACAGACACACACACAAAAGAGAGAGAGAGAGAGAGAGAGAGAGAGAGAGAGAGAGAGGCTGTAACCAAAGATAAACCGATAAATATCCACATTATTTGATTTCTTCCTCTAGGAAACACTAGGAAAACAACTGAATTCCACATTCTGCAAGAGTATACGGCGCGCTAACTTGCCACATAGTTTGATACTCGTGTACGTGACTTTCAATTTTCAAAGTCTCTGAGTCTGAGGGAATGTGAGTAGGCGTAAGTCTAGACTTGTAAGTGGAAAAGACAGCTGAGCAACTTGATCAAGAGGCTCCTGAAACAATTTCCAAAGTAATATCTGTAAATCAAGTACAAGAGGAACCCTTTGAGTCTACTCTCAGTTCAACGATGGCAGTCAATTTTCCCCTCGTTATATATATATCGCCGCTCAAGCGTAAACCGAAAATTTTCTGCTTCGAGCAGCACTTCTGACAGCCACGCTGAAAGGTGTGATTATCGATCGTCTGACCCGTCAATGGGGCACTCGCGGGTGGGTTTATCGTGATCAATACCTGTAGCTGAAGACCGGCCGCTAGATATGTATAACATAATTCAGTGATACACTTTGCTGCTATATATTCCCTACCATTTCTAATCTGAATCAACAAAGTGAAAAATAAATAAATAATGGTCCTAAAGAGTTATAAGTACAACTCTTTAGGTAGTTTTTACTCTTCTTTCTTCAGTAGCAATTGTGTGTGTGTGTGTGTGTGTGTGTGTGTGTGTGTGAGAGAGAGAGAGAGAGAGAGAGAGAGAGAGAGAGAGAGAGAGAGAGAGGCTGCAACCAAAGATAAACCGATAAATATGATTCACATTATTTGATTTCTTCCTCTAGGGAACACCGGGAAAACAACTGAATTCCACATTCGCAAGAGAAAATGGTTTGCAGACTTACCACACAGTTTGATCCTCGTGTACGTGACTTTCAATTTTCAGTCTCTAAGTCTGAGAGAATGTAGGCGTAAGTCTAGACTTGTACGTGGACGAGACAGCGGAGCAACTTGATCGAGAGGCTCCTGAAACATTCCCAAAGTAATATCTGTAAATCAAGTACAATAGGAAACCTTTGAGACTACTCTCAGTTCAAAAATGGCAGTCTATTTTCCCTTCTTTATATCGCCGCTGTTAATGACAGCCGATTTGAAAGGTGTGATTATCGTCTGACCCGTCAGTCAGGAACTCACAGGTGGTCTATCGTAATTGACACTTGTGAGTGAAGACCGCCCGAAAGATATGTATAATTCAATGATACACTTTTCTCCTGTATATTCCCTTCTATTTCTAATCTGAATCAACAAAGTAAAAAAAAAAAAAGTTTTAAAGAGTTGAATAGTACAACTCTTTAGGCAGTTTCTACATTTCTTTCTTCCACATAAGTCAGTAGCAATTCTACAAGAGAGAGAGAGAGAGAGAGAGAGAGAATCTATGTTTTTAAAGCTGAACTCATTATGATTTAAAACCAACTCAAACATCATCATAATTTTTTAAACAGATAACGAGAATAAGATCGTATCCCTTTAATTTATTGCCCTCCTCTTAGAATGTAAAATGGTGCAATCACATTATCGTATCCTTTCGCGGATGTTATTTTTAGAAATGATGTTATAGGAGGCTTTCTTTGTCATGATACTTGCTTGAAGCGGCACTAGACTGGCCGACTGATGGTCGCGTAACACAATACTTCACCTAAGATGGAAACGGAATTGCGTTAATGCAAAATTAATCCGTGTCTGTTTTCGTCATTTGGACTTTTTAATCCTGGAGGAATATCATAACAGGATTCGTAATGTGTTAAGTGTGATCTATGCACCTGGGATAGCAGAGCTATTTGAGATCGTTGCTTAAACAAGTGTATGATGTAAGCTATACGTATGTCGACTAGATCAACTAGTAGCGGAGGAATAAAACCATGATGGGGGTTAGGAGATATGGGAGGCTTTCACGACGCCGTTCTGTTAACCCCCCCCCCCCCCAAAACCCCAACTGAGTCACTGTCATGTGATTCTCCAGGTAACTCCGCCCCCTACTCGCGACCCCACCCCTCGCCGTCCCCACAGCCTGCCACATCTTTGGGGGCCCTTTCTCATCGGCCGTTTTGGCGGGAATTTGTTGACGCCGCTTCAGCGGCTCTGAGCTTTTTACATTTCCCCTGTGATTTCAGTTATACTCATAACTTATTTGATAATGAGATTTCTATTCCTTTACTGCAATTTGAGCGGGAGTATCTATGACTATGACGCCTCTCAACGTCACACCTTCCAGCGTGGAAGCATTTGCGTGTCAGGGGAACGTAGCAAAATCCATCTAACTCCCGGATACCGGAACTCAATAGTTCCTGCCAGAAACATGACCTTCTTAACTGTGACGGTGAAGAAAAAAAAAAAGTCATTCGATTCTTGAAAGCCATGCAAAATAGAAAATCGTTGGAGTTTTACTTGCCTTATATAAGCCTATGGTATTAGTCTTACCGTCGATGAAAATTATGCGTGAAATGATCTGAAGTAAATAAAGTACCTATGTATATACACACACATACATTATAAACACTTTAAGGGCACAATTTATCACCGATACAACATTCACTGAATAGAACATGGCTTTCTCACTTAACCAACTTTTTTATATTGCTCCATATTTTCTAATTATTTTCTTCACTTCATTGTTTGGGTTACTGATAGACACAGTCAGGTAATGGGGTCTTCCATACTGACGTAAATGAAAGAACCCCATTACCTGACTGTGCCTATTAGTCACCAAAACAATGAAGTGAAGAAAATCATTAGAATATATGGAGCATTGTAAAAAAAGCTGGTTAACAATGACAAAGCCATTGTATATATATATATATATATATATATATATATATATATATATATATATGACAGCAGTGAGCATGCGTATGTACAAAAGATGAACGAGTCAAAAATGACGATCGATCGATTGACATATGTACAGAGGGAAAAGAATGAAGACAAGTACTAATATGTGTAGAAGAAAGAAATTATGGAGAACAAGTTTTCTGTAGGGATATGAATCCTGAGTTTTTTTTTTTTTTTTTTTTTTTTTGAGATAAGGGATCTCAGAGTACCATATGCATGGATCGTGTCCTGGTGATAAGTAGAAAAAGAAGGTAATTTTAGACATTATAAGGTTGAATCTGAATATTAAGGGAGATTTTTTTAGGAACCTGTATTAGGGATCTCAGAGTACCATATGCATGGATCGTGTTCTGATGATAAGTAGAAAAAAAAGTTTAGATATAAGGTTGAATCTGAATATTAAGGGAGATTCGGAATCTGTATTAGAGATGAGTCAATGCAGACGAACGTTAACGAGTACAGGGATCTTAGAAGCAGTCTTACATCGACTGAGTGAATTAATTATTTGACCGATTTTTGGAATGTGGAGGGAAGTAGAAGTTTGGAAATGCCCGAGTGTTGATGGCTTGATGCTGTGCTTTTGTGAAAGCGTGACTGTAACTAACCAGACTGTGTACGGTATATGGTTGAGGGAGTTTTGAAATGAAAGACTGAGAGGAATAATTGTTCGGTTGTGATAAAGATAAAGGTGGCAGTGGAAAATGTAAGATTTAGAAAGCATAGTTTCTGAGCCTTACAGTTTCCAAAGAACCGTAGAGAGAGGAAAGGCTGGGCTTAGGCCAGACCAAGGCCAACAGAAGGGTGCGTGGATTCGGTATTCGTTATAAAGCACAGTATGTGATATTTGAAAGTAAAGAGAAAAAGCTTTATGCGGTATACATAGACGTAGCAAATACACATGGCGTTGGAGTCTTGAAGATGTATAATGTAAAAGATGAAGTATCCCTACAGGTAAAAAAAAATGTCACGACTGAAGTGAATGGGGAGTGTAAAATGGGACCGAGACAAAGGTGTGTTTTACCCATGGAAGCTGTTTAATACCTTCATGGATTGACAGACGTGAGAAATTCTTCACCCATTTCTCTGGAATTTCTTCCTCAACCAGATGAACCTTGCACACTCTAGTTAGCCACTCAACCACGCTTTCACCCGGTATGTACATCCACCTTTGCTTGCGGCGTGTTTAGTACCAAGGTCTAGACTCTGGAGCCAGTCTAGACCCTGTTTAGTACAACACCGTTGGGATGACCGTAAAAACATAAACGAAAAACTGTAAATATAAAGATAATGACACTTTGGAATTCTGAAGAGAAACTGCAATTATTTTCATTGGTCGCAGCTTATGAAATAACCTAATCATTTTATCTATGCATATTTTGAATATTCAATGAGGTAATTATCATAATACTTAGTAATGGCGAAGATGGCTTACTCTGAACATTAATATTTTTGTTTTTCTTTGAATGTATATTTGTAAGATCAGTATATAGTCAAGAGTATACAGAATAACAATATGAACAATTATAAAGTTTCATTTTCATCAAAATTAAGGCGAGAGGTAAAGTGATCCAAGCTTAACCAGACGTATTTTCAAACACAGAGCATACTTGCATTTAAACAAAAATCTTGGAAGCAACACATCAAGATCTTTAAAGTATCGACGAATCCCATGATATCTTGATCCGTCGATATTGGATATGATAAGTAGTGCAGTTTATGTAGTATATACAGCTTGATTGTCTTTATTGCCAATCGTAGCTAATCTGTTTTATTTGAAGTTTAGTTGCAATGATATTGTGGGAATATTATGCTTGTCATTCGTGAATTGTAGGGGTGGACATGCCATCCAGTTTGAAGAAGCTGTGGTGAATATGGTGGCGGAAATGACACGAGTGAAATAAACTGACAACGTACTGCGTAAATGTAAGCTCACACGAGAACAGTATCCGTTTGTCGGTTTGCCCAAGAATACATTCTCTTTTTCACTCAAGCAAGTTTGAATAAGTTTTGTCGATATATATCTATATGTAAGTCACGTTTCACTGTAATATTTTGAAGGGCGATAAAGTTGCCCGTACTGTTATCATAGCTGTGTTGCTACGCCGGCCTCCTGGAGGTCGAAGAGTGCATGAGTTGTTCTTATGGTCTATGTATTTGTGTAATTTAATAGCTTGTACCGGCTTCGAGCGCATTTATTTTGCTGTTCGCATTATGTTGCTACTACTATTTCATTCTAGTATAAAGGAAATATAAATATTAATTTTAACTTTCGGATTTGTAAAGTACGGTAGTAAACTACGGCTATTTCCTATTGCATGCAAGTGACGAAAACATAGACGTGTAGCTTGAGTTACCAGATAGAAGATAATTGTTAACCAGAGAACTGGAATAATAAATGAATAAAACATAGTTTCACCACAGTCCTAATTGTGGCGCAAAAGTTCAGATTTTCGAAAGAGTTCTTTTGACATAAGCTTCCAATTTCATCCGACTGAAAGGAAAATTAGATATAAAGCATCGTACATCCACACCGCAGCCTTATGGAGCAAAACGTTTTGCATCAGACGCCTTTACCGGTGTAAGTGCTAGATTGTTCTAGATACTTCCATTTGCTTCTTTGTTACCAGGGTTTCGCTTCTGATTTTGGTTTGAATGCATTGATCTACTTACTTTATTATCATTATTATAATTATTACAGTAAACATTTAGAACGAATCAGAGCATAGCCTATTATCATTCTGCAACTGAAACGTCATGGTTATCTACGTAGATTTCAATTATTATAGTGCAATTACCTATAATGTTCGCTCATGTCTTTCAATTCAATACATTTAAAAGTGAATTCCTTTAGGGATGTTCAATTGTTCTGTCTGAAAACAAAATAGATAATCAAATGGCAATCTTCCTTTCTCAGTTGGTCAGTTTATAATTTTCTTGGTTCCACCGACAGTTGCAAGCTAAAGAATGTAGCTCAGATAAAAAAATACCCGAGGTTTTCATGCGTGTGTTTCTTCACAGGCTGACTTTTATCTACGATTGATTTTACTCATTAATTTCTGATAACCTCATCTGTCTCATTTCTGTTGACAAAGAAATTATAAAAGTGCTATCGGGTTAAATGACAGAACTGTTAAAAGTGAAAAAGGAAGTACAGCAAATTTATTGTGTTGTACTTCCACAAATCGTAAGCAATATCCGCCATGAATAATTGTTTGCCTGATTTCTCTAACGGATATTCCCAAATGTTAAAGGTCTCGAGTTGCCACTTTTCGTATAGTACGCGGTCATACCGGTTATGGCTGCTCTCATCTAGCCTCTTTATTATTATTATTATTATTATTATTATTATTATTATTATTATTATTATTATTATTATTATTATTATTATTATTTGTGAGAATCTTTTTTCTGTATGTCCCTTTACCTTCTCGTACTTCCTAATGGACACCATATTCTTTGGAAGAAATGCAAGTCATGGCACCTGTTCGTAAGTACAGATATTGCATAACGCTGTGTGATGTTCATACATAAATAGAGGTCTGGCCCCCCCACAAAACCCCCATATTAAGTTACTAATGTCAGAAATACTAGATATGGTGATTTCAAAATGAGCAACGGATGGAATTTTTGAGATACATTATTTCTCGAACGGTAAAATCCATTCAAATAAGTAAACTAGAGCGATATATACTTATGGATAGACTGCTGATACCAGTAGTGGGCTAGAGTCAAGTTCTCGTTTCTTTATCATGGGATGAGATCATAGGTAATTAATTTTGTGAATTGTGGCTTGCAGAATTGATGAAGAAAATTCAGTTTTGAATAGATATGGGTATATTAATCAAATAGAATTTCAGCCCATGAAAATGTCTTTATTGTCGAGTTTTTGCTTCAAAATAATTGAGAAGCTTGAGTGGAGCATGGTTATTGAGTCTAGAGGTCTACCCGCTACAGACTGAGTGAATGCAATCTTGTTTTATTTAGTAATTGCCCACATTTAGCGGGTGACGTGTCACTTCCTTTGTCGCTAGGCTCGTCTGCCAATGGTCGTTACTTTCCCTCGTTTCTTCCCGGATTTAGCAGCCGTGGCAAGGTCATCTGCTGCGTTGGTCGTCCGCCGCCGTTCCAAATATGCGTTGCTTTCACAGCTGACCTGCGTGCGCATTCCATCCTTGTCTCTTAACCCCGGATATTCATTGATTTACACATTGCGCGGCATGCTAGGATTTTTTCCCCTGGATCCTTTAGTAGTAGATATCATAGTGGTTATCCTTCGATATTTGTAAATTGCAAGGTTAACGTTTTGATTTACATGAAATCTAGTTTATGATTAGTTTTCCTACCAAGATACGTGAGATTTAAGTCAAGTTAATTCATTACCATCAAAACCTTTCGTCTCCACAGATCTCCACTCATTTTCTGCTTCACGTTTTCCCGTTCTCATCCAAATAGTTACGGCTCTTCCAACTCTTCTGGTGCCATTAGAAGCCCAGCTACCGCTATCCCGTGCTGTAGGCTACTCTTAATTGATAGTGCGAAGGACATATCCTATAACATCTTTATCTCCTCGTCTCATCCTGCTGTCTGATTCTCAAAACATTTTTCTTGATGCTTTATTCTCAAAACGGCAAGACCTTTTACATCTCATTTCATTGTCGTAACATAATATCTGTATAACAAAACAGATTACAATAGACTAATGTATATTAATGCTTTCATATGTAGGCTAATTTTAGCCTCTTTGATTTCCAGACCTGAATCAATCTGTCATTGTATGAGTTGCCATGTTTAGTCTTTTACCAAATTCCATTTCGGAAGACCCTAGGTATAGTATTATAAACTCTTAGGATTATGTTTTTAGAGTTTTCTGAAGTCCCATCCCACTAGGCATATGATGCATTTTATTGGGCAAGCTTTCATACCTTTTATTGTACCTTTATTCGTGTACTATTTATGCCATCTTTCTATTCACCCTCTCACTAACAATCATCGTTTCCTAGTGCAACATTTCGAACCTTACTGCTCTCACTCTCAGTTTCACTTTCAGCGCTGAATGACCGCACAGGTCCCAGAGCTTGGCCTTTGGCCTAAATTCTACATTCCAATTTTTCGTATTAGACAAGCTTTGCAAACACTGGCGTTTTGTTGAATAAAATGACGTCATCTGCGTATTCTAAGATTGTCTAGTTTAAGTCGTTACTCCAGTCTGGACCTTCTGTTCCATCTCTGACAGTTTTTTTTATTCCTTATGAAATCCAAATAGCAAAGATGACGTAACATTCCTCCGTAGCACCTTAACTATTTAGTCTGCTGCAAAATCATTGGGTAATACCCCATCAACATCAACTCTTTATGGCCACTTGATTAATTTTACATAAACAAAGAAGCAAAACCTTCGACAATATTGGTCTGTACAGAGTGTTAAATGCCTTCTCGTATTCCACATAAGCCATCAAGAGGGGATTTTTAAATTCTGCACTGATACACTGTGTGTCCTGACACGAATGTTTGATTTGTACAGATCATGTATAAGTATTTCATGAAGCTCTTTCTCCAGATTACTGAGAATGACTGGGGCGTATTTTCATTACGACTGACTTAGAAGCAGTTTCTCTACAGTTACCACATTCAATCATGTCACCTTTCTTAGGGGCCTTTGCTATGACTGTTTCCTTATTCCATATTCTGCAATGCTATGGTTAGTGTACGAGATGTCATTTCAAGTTCAGTTAAAATATGTTGCTCCTTTCCATCTCCTGTTCCTTGCTGGACGAGTGGTTTTCGCGCTCGGCTGCCAATCCGGTGGTCCGAACTTCGAATCCCGGCTCGGCCGACGCGGAATCAGAGGAATGTATTTTTGGTGATAGAAATTCATTTCTCGATATTGTGTGGTTCGGATCCCACAATAAGCCGCAGGTCCCGTTGCTAGGTGACCAATTGGTTCCTAGACACGTAAAAATATCTAATCCTTCGGGCCAGCCTTAGGAGAGCTGCTAATAAGCTCAGTGGTCTGGTAAAACTAAGATATACTTTTCCTTTCCATCTCCTGCGTTTCTTTATTAATGAATACACTTGAAAAAGGACGAATTTACTCACTGGTACAGTCAGGTCTTCATCAGGTTCTGAAGTATCAAGGAAATCATCCCCTCATATCTTTTATTCACGACTTCATCAAAATGTTCTGCGCTACGTGATGTTTCTTATTCTTATGGTGTTATTCATTATGTCAGACCAGCCCTCACTGATTGGCTGCTTATACGTAGATACAGTTTCTAGAACCACACGGCCATTTATCAACAATCTGTAATAATAGAATTCGTGTGGCCCACGCCTTGTCACCTTTCCTTTCCTTATCCGTTGCATGTTTACATTTCTCATCCCTTGTTCCAGATGCATATTCATCGCATCATTTTCTTCTTCTTTATTTGCACTGAAGTTCCTCGCTGGACGAGTGGTTTTCGCGCTCGGGTGTCAACCCGGTGGTCCGAAGATCGATTCCCGGCTCTGCCAACGCGGAATCAGAGGAATTTATTTCTGGTGATAGAAATTCGTTTCTCGATATAGTGTGTTTCGGATCAATAAGCTGTAGGTCCCGTTGCTAGGTGATCAATTGTTTCCTAACCACGTAAAAATATCTAATCCTTAGGGCCAGCCCTAGGAGAGCTATTAATCAGCTCAGTGGTCTGGTAAAACTAAGATATATTTAACTTATTCCCACTGATCGACCAGCGCCTCAGTGCAGTGATCGGTATTGTCTTGGCGTGCCACCTCGGTGAACGCGAGTTCAATCCTCGGGCATTCCATTGAGGTGTTAGATATGTGTATTTCTGGTGACAGAAGTCCACTCTCGACGTGGCTCGGAAGTCACGTAAAGCCGTTGGTCCCGTTGCTGAAAAACCACTGGTTCCATGCAACGTAAAAACACCATACAAACAAACAAACTTGCACAGGCTATAAAAAACAGTTGACTTAGCAATCACCTCATGCATTAAAATTCGATTCCTTCGATGATTGCTTCAGATTTGCAAGATTTATATCTCCTGTGCAGTTGCTGTCCTACCGGCTATACTTGCTTATAAACATTTCTTCCTGGCGATGACGTAATTCACTCATTCATCTTTCCATCCACCTGACTTCCATTCATCCAAACAATGATTCATTCACTGACCTCTGCGGTTTCTCTTTACTATCACCAATTGATTCTTATCAACTACGAACGTAACCATTTAGCTCTCCAGTCAAGAGTATTATCTTTCCTGACTCGCAACCTTGAACCTACCTTCCTTTTATAGATGCGTCGGTAATTAAATGATAAAAAAAATAACTGACATTCACGGAAAAAAGGTATAAACTTGTTTGATAGCTTCACGCTCTCTCTCTCTCTCTCTCTCTCTCTCTCTCTCTCTCTCTCTCTCTCTCTCTCTCTCTCTCATATATATATTTATATATATATATATATATATATATATATATATATATATATATCTATATCTATATATATATATATATATATATATATATATAAAACTATACATAAATACACATACATACATATATATATATATATATATATATAATATATATATATATATATATATATATATACATGTATAACTGAATCACGAAAGTTTGGAACGTGATAAATCCAAAATAAAGGTATAAGCCACGAAGGAAAAATAAACACCTGAGTTTCTGCAAGATCTTTCGACTCGACGTCCTTTGCTCAGCAGACAAACTGGCTTACATGAGGAATCTACAGTACAGGAAAGGTCGTATAACTGATAGATAGGGATTATAAGGCGATTAGTACCTAGAATCCGGCACACCTGGAGAATGAGTAACCTTTCCAAACAAGCATAAACATGGGTACAATTTAAAAACAAAAAGATTAAGTCCCACTGCTCAGACACAGGGACAAGACAATTAAAAGATTATACAGGGTGACAGCTGACCAATTCAGATCTTTGGTAAACAAAAACTTATTCACAAAACATATTAAACATACATATACAACAAAGATATCTCTAAGGCAACTAATTTGTATTTAAGTCTGTAATTATATCTTTGAGGTCATTCTTAAACACGTTACAAATACAAAGGTCTAAATGAAACAGGCCACGATTAATATTAAAATTACCATGGGAAGTAAGTTGTATTATGGCAGGTTCTAAAAGATTTCATGATAAGACGTCTTTTGATCTAGCAATTACTGAGCTACCAATCCAATTTATCTGGTGATTATTTTCACTTAAATAAATGAATATCGCATTAGATGTTTGCCCAGTTTTTACAGAATATTTATGCTGGTTTAATCTTACTTCTAAGCCCTTGCTCGACTGTCCGAGATAAAAAGAGGGACAGTCCATACATGTAATTTTATATATTATGTTGTTGCTTTTCCTGGGTCCATTTTTTATAACATTCCTTTTAGTATGTCATTGTAGGAAAAAACAAGGTTGACCTTAAAGGGTTTTAGCAATGATTTAATGGTTTCAAATCCGTTAAAATAAGGCAAACTGAGAATGTTCTTAGAATTTTCTTTCTCCGTGCTACTTATACTATAAAACTTTTTGAAAAACGCTACTTACCTAATATCTTTTATATTCCTGTAAAGTGGTATAGATATGTTGATGATATTTTAGCTGTTCTGCCTGCTGGTATTTATGTAAATGATCTACTCTCTAAATTAAATAACCAGGTACCATCGATTAAGTTTACTCTAGAATTGGAAAAAGACAACTGCCTCCCTTTCTTAGATGTTTTGATACATAGAGAACCATTTCAATGTAAATTCAGTATTTATAGGAAACCAACCAACAACTCATCTTATGTTCATTTCTATTCAGGCCACCATCTTAACATCAAAATATCATTTTTTTCATCTATGATTTTACGAGCATTGCTCATTGTTAGTTCCCAATATTTGGATCAAGAAATTGAATACATAAGAAAAATAGGGAAAGATTTATGTTATCCTTGACATATATTAGATATTTGTTATAATAAAGCCCACAAAAAGTTTTATAGTATAAGTAACACGGCGAAAGAAAATTCTAAGAACATTCTCAGTTTGCCTTATTTTAACGGATTTGAAACCATTAAATCATTGTTAAAAGCCTTTAAGGTCAACCTTGTTTTTTCCTATAATAGCACACTAAAAGGAATGTTAATGTACCCATGTTTATGCTTGTTTGGAAAGGTTACTCATTCTCCAGGTGTGCCGGATTCTAGGTACTAATCTCCTTATAATCCCTATCTGTCAGTTATACGACCTTTACTGTACTGTAAATTCCTCATGTAAGTCAGTTTGTCTGCTGAGTAAAGGACGTCGAGTTGAAAGATCTTGTAGAAACTCCGTTGTTTATTTTTCCTTCGTGGCTTACACCTTTATTATATATATACACATATATATAACGGTGGTGTGATAAAAATTCAATCATATATATATATATATATTATATATATATATATATATATATATATATATATATATATATATATATATATATATATATATATATATATGTATAGTCACAAATATTAAGGCTAAAATTCCGCTTGATATCCAGTTCGCTATACCTAAGGAACAACTTGCACTCAGTGGAATTCGACACCAGTGGGATTCGACACCAGTAGGATTCGACACCAGTGGGATTCGACACCAGTGGGATTCGACACCAGTGGGATTCGACACCAGTGGGATTCGACACCAGTGGAATTCGACACCAGTGGAATTCGACACCAGTGGAATTCGACACCAGTGGAATTCGACACCAGTAGGATTCGACACCAGTGGAATTCGACACCAGTGGATTCGACACCAGTGGGATTCGACACAGGATTCGCACCAGTGAATTCGACACCAGTGGAATTCGACACCAGTAGGATTCGACACCAGTGGAATTCGACACCAGTGGAATTCGACACCAGTGGAATTCGTCACCAGTGCCATTCGAAACACCTCCTGATTAGGAAACAACGGAAGTAGTACAGTGACTGTGACCATTTAGCCACCATTGCTATTCCCGACCAAGCGGCATTGTGAATTCCACTGCTGAGAGACATTTAACTCTTATAATTCCCATTAGGTGTCAGTTATCCCACGTTATAGTGAACTGGATATCCAACGAAATTTGTGCCTTAATAATTGTGAACACGAAAAATGTCCCGGTGAGTGACAAAAACTCACACATTTTTATATATGTATATATATACGTATATGTGTGTATGTATGAATGGATGAATTTTTATCACATCACCGTGATTTATATACAAGCAATAAGCTGCAAAAGTTTAATATCCAATTTTCTCCACCTATGAAATAATATATATATATATATATATATATATATATATATATATATATATATATATATATATATATATATATATGTGTGTGTGTGTGTGTGTGTGTGTGTGTGTTATACATATATATATATATATATATATATATATATATATATATATATATATATCGAAGGGGAATTATAATCAGTTTGTCGTCTGAAGCCCGTGAGAACAGTATATTTACCAATTATAATTGCCCTTCGGTACACATGTACAAATATTATTTCCGAATTAGAGCGAATTGGATATTAAATGACATTTGTAGCTTACTGCTTGCATATATATATATCTATATATATATATATATATATAATATATAGATATTCGAACACTCCAAGAAATAGGTTCATTGGCGGGAGAAACTACTGAACATTTTTGACCAGTTACATTTTACATTTTCCTGTGTGATATACAATTGACTGGTATATCTTCGTGTCTAAGGAGATTACCGGTATTATATGCGTGTCCTCGTGGCAGTTGTTATATTTTCTTTAACATAAAGCTGTTTCCCCAGGAATGGGTGCCTCCACAGAAAAAAATATTGGGATCTGTTACGTTGATACTTTATCTGCCGAGTATTGGACGAAGCCATTATACACACACTACACTGTTATTAAATTCTATAAAGTGCTCTCGCCCCTCCTGAATTTAAGGTCCTTTTTCAACGCTCTTCCTCCCTTCATGCTTGCTAAGACTTCCGAATGATATGTTCTTTCCACCAAAGTTTTGCCTCCTTTACACAGCCATACCGTAATACTCTTGCTAAGCAATCCGTTCTCATATTCCCCAGTTGACACCTCGCTGAATGGTCCTTAGCCCCTCACCGTCCCGTGACTCACCCCTTTCTCATTGCTGACTTCATTCATGATATTTATTTCTAAAATGCGTAAACGTCTCAACTGCTTGCATTCTTCCACCCATCACGCAAGATTCGTTGCTTCACCTTCTTGGTGACCCTTTCGGCCTCATAACCTAAATGTCACATTTACTGATCAGTTTTTCCTTTTTCATTATTTTCTGCATTTGTTCTTCACTATCCCAGTAAGGTTTGTATCGTCTACAAAAATTGACCATTCCATGCTCCAATATCCATTGTCCTTTTTTATGAATTCTTACATCACTCCATTCTTGAAAATAATCAGCAGCCATAGAGAAATTGCAATATTCTTTTCTCAAACCCATTTCTACACCAAATCAGTCACTCTCCCATTTACATATTCCAACACACTCTACCTGAGACAGCTTTAGGAGCAGTGAGGCTCAGCTGAGAAATATTTAATTTTTGTTTTTTTGGGGGGGTATTCAAAATAGGAGTAATATTTATTACGTAAATAAACCTCCAGGAGACAATAGATAGAGTAGCTAAAATTTAAACACATTTATTATCATGAGCACAAGTGTCTCAATAATGTCAATATTGAAAAATTAATGATGCCACCCAGATGCGGTGTTCATGGCACTGGACCCCATGTCCCCTCGTCTTGAATCTCTCGCAACCTATAAAAAAAAATCACTAAATATAATGAGATCCATATATATAGACACAACCCTACAAATACAGATTCAGACCACATAACTCTTAGAAACTAAACTTCTGACAAAATCTCTATGGATTAAAGTTAAACCTTGATAAGAAGAATATGTCATGAAATAAACCAGGATAATATACAAAAAAGATCTCAAAGTTACGAGATTTAATTTAAGGGACTAGTGATATGGACGTCAAGAAAAATTACTTCAACAACTCAATTGATGTGTGCCAATAAAAAATGAGACCCAACCTCAAAGTAATCAAACGTCTTGAAGTGTCTGAAGAGTTCCCCGTTGATATTAAATCTTCGTGCCGACCAGAGCTGTAGATAGACTGTTGTTGGTATAAAGATCGCATAGATAACTGGCACAGGAAAACACGTACACAGACTTTTTTTTTCTTTTTTATCTTATGTGGGAATAAACATAAACTATTGGCAAGAACGACAAACAAATAGATGTACATGAGAAAAAGTACACAAGCCGTAATATGTACGTATGTATGTATGAATGAATGTATGTAAGAATGAGTACTCAAAACCCTTGAGTGTACAGGTGAATATAATTACAGTATCAGAAAGTATTTTTTTTCGATTAAGTATCAATACTGATTATGCATCAGATAAACAAAAACAAATATCAAGCTCTCTGGTTTTACACAGTTATTGTTATGTCATGACCGGAGGGTAAGTGTGAGTCAGACTTAGAGTGTAAAGAGGTATCCCTTTGAGAGAGACGCCATCTAAAGCCGATTTTCGTACTCTAAAGCCTGTCGTTTTGACTCCAAGCCGCTTTCTCTTTCGGCGTTCGCCAGCTAATGGGCCGCCGTGAGTCATAACAGCTCGTCGAGAACTATAAGATGCATGTTTATCATTCGGCTATCTCTCAACACTTCGCTCTTTCTTCCGTAAGTGTATCGTATTTCTGCACTTTTTTCATTGTGGAAAATAGGTTGATCATTTAGAAATGGGTTGGAGCGAGCCAGTGACTCACAGCAATGGAACTTCCAGTTGTCAGAAAAGAAAAAAAAGAAGAGAGGTCAGTTGGTTCTCACGGAGGACACGGCCACCTCGGAGGCCTGACTCCGTGAGGACAAAGCTTCCTCCGACTGGATCCGCGTAGGGGCCGTAGCCCATAGAAGACGAATCAGAATGGCGTGTTCGACGACCTAGACCTATAGAGAGTTCCAATGGCATTTCTCCTTTGGGTTTTGGGGCGTTTTTTTGTTTTTTGTTTTGCTTGTTTTCTAACAAGAACTGCAATACCCTGGCTTAACTAATAATAATAATAATAATAATAATAATAATAATAATAATAATAATAATAATAACACTATGTTTGGTTAAAGAGGACGTCAGCATCAGTGGAATTGATTTTATATATGGTCTTTTCAATTCTTATTATTTTCTTCTCATCAGGGCTGATATTTGCTAATATCTGGCCGATGTTCATATTCTGGTTAAGGAAATGTATTCTAAAAATATTAATTTATTGATATGGTAACTAAAATTAATATTTTTACAAGACATTTCCTTAACCAGAATATGAACATCGGCCAGCTATTAGCAAATATCAGCCCTGATGAGAAGAAAATAATATGAAGAATTGAAAAGACCATATATAAAATCAATTCCACTGATGCTGCCATCATCTTTAACAAAACATAGTTGAGAGAAGGTCGCCTACCTTCAAATAATAATAATAATAATAATAATAATAATAATAATAATAATATAATAATAATATATTTTGGTAAAGACCCTCTTTTAGACAAATATAATGATAATAATTATCGTTGTAGGTCCACAATAATATAGCGTGCGAGATTTTATATTCTATGATAAATAATGTTCACTTGACTGAGGATGAGCCTAGCACAAGGTTCGAAAGCTAATCCTCATTCAAGTGAACATTGTGACTAAAAATTCGTCGAAGTAAACTTCTGAGCAGGATAAGTGCCAGTGGCAGTACAATTCCACAACAAAGAACGCAAATGAAGGAAGCGCGCAACAGCCTAACTATGTAATTATGCGTTAATATTCGTATTCTTTTTCGCTATCCTGCTGGAAAGTTTTGTGTACTGCGATGATGCTACACGGTGTTCCCCTTGTGGTGCGGCTGCAAGGTTGCTAGACCTAGAGTAAGTTCCCCCTGCGGTACGACTGCAAGGTTGCTAGACCGAAATTAAGTTCCCCTTGTGGTGCGACTGCAAGTTTGCTAGACCTAGATGTTAGTTCCCCTTGTAGTGCAGCTGCAAGGTTACTACCTAGATGTAAGTTCCCCTTGTGGTGCAGTTACAAGGTTGCTAGACCTAGATGTAAGTTCCCCTTGTGGCGCAGCTGCAAGGTTGCTAGAACTATAGACGTAAGTTCCCCTTGTGGCGCAGCTGCAAGGTTGCTAGAACTATAGACGTAAGTTCCCCTTGTGGCGCAGCTGCAAGGTTGCTAGAACTATAGACGTAAGTTCCCCTTGTGGTGCGGCTGCAAGGTTGCTAGACATATAGACGTTAGTTCCCCTCGTGGTGTGGCCGCAAGGTTGCTAGGCCTATAGGCGTAAGGTCCGAGGGAGGGGAGCAGAAGAGGAGACAGGCAGCAACGGGCAAAGGAAAAATAGAGTTTGTTTTAAAATTAAAATTTATAACGAAGTTCGTAAGAATATAAAGATTGACTAATGGGTCTTTCCCAACGAACGGCTTGTTTCCGTAAAAAGCTTCTCCTAGTTTATGGCGGCGCCTTCCACCAGTTTTCTTGCGTAGACATTGTTGTTTTTAAATATTACTATATTAGCTCCATCCTAATTCGGCCTATGGTTGTTGATGAAGGCATGTGAGACTGTTGTTCTGTGCATGTAATGCATATGTGCG
>NC_061091.1:8094061-8120606 GCF_015104395.2 Macrobrachium nipponense | reverse complement strand
CATATGTGCGTTTGTATTCCCCTAATCGGTTCGGTAGTCACTGGAATGCTTTTTTTTTTTTTTATAATGTAGGGTTAACTACTATTGCGTTGTATTCACATCCCATTTTGGACACCACCGGAGTGGTAAAAAAAAAAAAAAGTGTATAATGCTGTATGAAACTCTCATCCGTGTCCCATGAAACTTTCAGCCAAGGCCTGGTGTTGGCCTGCGTTGTTGGCACCTACAGCAGTGCCAGGCGCACGGTCATGACTACATCTAACCTTGAATAAAATAAAAAAAACTACTGGGGCTAGAGAGTTAGTTAACCTTAAATAAAATAAAAACAACTGAGGCTAGAGGGCTGCAATTTGGTACGGTTGGTGATTGGAGGTGGGATGATCAACATGCCAATTTGCAGCCCTCTAGTCTCAGTAGTTTCTATGATCTGAGGGTGGACAGACAAAGCCATCTCGATAGTTTTATTTTACAGAAAACTAAAAATAAGCGCTACCTCTTCAACGCCGAGATAAGCAATGTACTATAAGATAAAAAGACGTGATTATTACTCTTCGTCTTCACGTATTTCACATAATCAAGTGATCGTTAATTTATCCTGGGCGTTAAACTATCGCAAAGTTAGAGGAGGATCGGAAATACACCACTTGAGAATTCTAAAATTTAATTGTGATTGAACGGCTTCATTGGTCATAGTGATAAGATGTGCTGCTATATATAAGGTAAACCTTTCCCTTTTTGTGTTAGTGTAAGGAATCTACATTACCCGCTTTTTGTTGCACTTTGTTAGTTTGTAAATTTCATCTTTTGTAAATATCAAATATTGTGTTTTGAAATAAAATAAAGAAAAATGTATGAAAAGATAAACGACAAATAAAAACATTGTATTGTGATCAGCAACCCCTGAGTGTCGAATGCAATGGATACGAGAGAGACATTTGACTTATCTTGATTTTTTTTTTCTTTTTTGCAGCCTAGTTATTGACTCCTTGACCTTAAAGGCTCGTTACAGAAAAAAAAAAGTCATAGACGAGCGTCTTCGCAATCATCATCATTATTTTCTATGATATCAAGCCATTTGTCGTTGGACTGCTTAAAAACCAAAGATGATGTGCGCATGTCTCTCTGAGCTTCGTAGCAGGTGTCAGAAACTACTGAACTGCATTACATTTGGACTGTTCAGTGCATTGTTGGAACGGTTGAAATGCACCCTCGCAGTCACTCATAAACCTCGGATAATAACGAAAGTACTGTGTAGCGAATTTTTTTTTCTAGTCTTTGAATACTAGTTTCCAAACACAAAGAATTAATGAAGTCTTATTAATCTTGGTCACAAATTTATATTAAATTCAAAACATATTTCACATCGAAGTTGACTAAACCATTTCATATCTGAACCGATTTCTTTAAATTGAGGAGAACACTCAAATTACACACTAGCAATTTTGATACGACCGCCTTTCATAAACAGTACATGGGCAATGTGCGCTTAATTAGTTCAAACTTCACTGGGGGATAAAAACACGCACACAGCCGAGTATTAGGCAACAAGTTATTCGATAAGTATTTGATCATACGTTGCTTAATCTCTATTTCTTTTATCGTTTATTTTTAGCGATTTGTCAGTCTCGGTTATAATCTCTTGTTATTACCATACTGAAAACTTTTAAAAAGAAACATTATTCAAAAGTATATGTAAAATACAAATGACTAATGGACAACAAGAATATGTTTTAACTGAATTTAAAAACTGCACAAGCAGTGACCGACGTGCATTTCCTGTCAACATTCCAGCGGGCGTACGCTTGGCGGTGGTGAGGAAGCAGATTTCGATGACGTCATCGGCATCGCACGCTAGGGTGAGTCATGGGTGTGCAGGAAAAGTTGAAATTCTGATACCGTGCGAAGACCAGATGCCTTTACACTTGTTCACTTTCATACATAATGCAGTGGGAATCTGCGTCGAATGAAAATACCATTATTAAAAGGATATTCAGTAGAACAAATATAACATGACGGTGTTAAATTTAAGAGATAACATTAATTATCTCATGATGAAAATTTTGCTTTTATATTTATGAAACAGGTTTAGCAGGAGAAAAAAAATGTCCTTCTGAATAATGATAAAATTTCGTTCTATAGCTCCCTTGTATTTTATAATTAAAACACTTTCTTTAATTGTACTTTATTTTTTTTGTCCTAATAGCTATGACGTAACGGATGTTTTATCAAGTGTGTCGTAGTCATTAGACTTATAGTGTGCTAGGCTTTTCCAGTGACTGCCATCTGACCTATATCATATCGGTGATTCTTTCTCTATCTTTTCTTAATAAAAATGCCATAATAACTACCTGACAAACCATAACTTGCCTGTGTTCTATCTTCATTCTCTCCTACACTTTCCTCTCGATATCAGAGTAGTCTTATACGCCTAATGAATTATCCTAGCTAAGATTCATCCTATTTATAGAGATAATTTACAACAATTTGCGTTCCTTTTCATGAACCGTTAAGTTGTCATTACGGAGAAGAAAATAATTAAGTAAAT
This sequence comes from Macrobrachium nipponense, assembly GCF_015104395.2. Taxonomy (NCBI): domain Eukaryota; kingdom Metazoa; phylum Arthropoda; class Malacostraca; order Decapoda; family Palaemonidae; genus Macrobrachium; species Macrobrachium nipponense. Next base: position 8,118,061 of record NC_061091.1, on the reverse strand, counting down.
AGAAATGACTTGGTAAAAGGTCGAACAGTCGTTAGTCACTGTACTGGATGTGATTTTTTCTTTTTTTGAGCCAACCAACTGCTAACTGTATGTTAGCAAAATAACTAATAAAATTATATATAAACAATCTCAGGGTGTCATTTATTCATACATTAACGGCCATGTTGACGATGCAAACATTGAGAATGAATATTTTCGACGACATGGAAGCTATAGTAAACGCCATCTTTGTTGGTATTTAGAGAACTATATTATTACATTTAGAATGGTTGTAGAATTTGATGGCTACTGTTATTGTTGATTTTCTATACCATTGAATCGATACAGTAGGGTATCTGTATCAGTTTATTTATTAATAATTGTAATTAGCTATTCAACGGCCCTTCGTGTGATGCGACTGTTGATAAATGATTTTAGAATGAGACTGATTCTGCAGACACTCGTAAGTGAGCCGTCGCCTGAATTTCCTGTCGAGACATCAACATCGCACAGCTACACGCACTGCTCTTTTCTTTTGTTTCTTTCATGCCCCGTCCGTGATAGTAATGGTAATTTCACATCAACCGTGCATTTGATGTCTAGGCCATTCCCTTACGACGCTCCTGATTGGCTATTGATAAACCAATCGCAGGACTGGAAACTCTCCCTGTGATTGGCTTTTTAACAGCCAACCAGGAGTGTCGTAAAGGGACTGGCCTAGACATCAAATGCACGGTTGATGTGAATCTACTATAGTCGGGTTTAAGTTTGCATAATCTTTTGTTTAATATTTCTTCGAGATAGCTAGGTATCATGTACTTGCAGCTGTAGTTTATTTTTGTTTTTTTGGTCTTTAATTATCAATCAACTTAGTTGAGATTTCTCCGCTAGTGATACAGTTTCATTCCACGTTTGAACTGTAATTGGAATCAAGGTTGACCAAAGAGAATCTACAGCCTGTTTTGCTGAGATTATTATTATCATATTGTCCGCAACAAAAGTGTTTAAATATGTAAGTATCAATGACAGTTACACATTCTATTAAACTCATTAGGCAGTCACACTACAATTTTTTTTAGTACTGAACTTCTCATCATTACATTTAATAATACAAATGAACAGGAATCTGGACATCTTTACAGTGCGAAATCATGACAGTAACTCTGATAGTCACATAAGAAGCTTGAAGCTTGATAATTTCACATGTGAAGTGTGAAAGCATCTGTAACCACAGAAACATATTAACATTGAAATACATAGATTATTTGTAAAATGTACAAGATCATTTTTTTTTAATTCTGGTAAATTTAAGTCAACTTTGATCAAAATTCTGCATGTAACACTATGCAAATTGTAAAATATTGTATATTTTCCCTATTAAAGGATAAAAAATGAGGTTTTGGCAGGTTCTGCGATTTCACATGCTGAACTTGATAGCACCTCTGATGTTATGTATGACTTCAAAGCCCATCGAGAATGATAGTTTTGAGACGGTTATCTTAAATTAAAACCCTGGATCCCTACTGTCAGTAGTGTGCTTCACGTGGTGCAATGCCGTTAGTGGACCTCATAAGTTGCTAGTCATTACTTAAGGTTCTTTGCAGCGTGCCTTCGGCCCCTAGCTGCAACAACTCTTTCATTTTACTGTACCTCCTTTCATATTCCCTTTCTTCATCTTACTTTCCGTCCTCTCCTAACACTTGATTCACAGTGCAACTGCGAGGCTTTGCTCCTGTTACACCTTTCTAACCTTTTACTGTCCATTTCCATTTCAGAGCTGAATGACATCATAGGTCCCAGTGCTTGGCCTCTGACCTGAATTCTATATTCAGCTCAGCTCAGTACTACAAGTTGTTTGCAAAGTCCCTTAAGCCCTAGACTGCACCCACCTTTTTGTCTTTTACTCTACCTCCATTCCTGCTTCCTTTCTTTAACCTTGCTGTCCAACCTCTCTGTTATTTCTGAGTGCAACTGTGAGGTCATCTCCCAGTCCCATCATAAGATACTTCTACTTCATCTCTTTCGATTGAATCTTTTTATCTTGCTGTCCAGCCCCTCCAACTCACTCTTTCCACTGTCTTAAGCTTGGCATCCTAAATTTCACCAATCAAATAAATCATAAATAAAAATTAAATCTCCAATTTGCTAAGACTTCTGTCTTCTGCAGTGGAATGCTTTCTGTTTTACGAGAGATCGCATCCCTAAGAGTAACACAGCAAGATTAAATCGCTCACAAATATCAGGTGTACGAAAATCATAATACAGGGTGTCCATAAAGTCCCAGTACCATTACAAGCATTTATTGCTCATATAATACAGCTTTTTTTTGTAGAATGAAGTGCTCTGAATGTAAACTTGAGGAAATGTCGAACGTTCTACACAAAACTGCACTACTGTATGTTATATGATATCTGAGCAATAAATACTAGTAATGGTACTGGAACTTTATGGACACCCTGTATTTTAAATTTTCTGGCTCAAATTTTCAAACAAGTTCAATCAAGTCCACGTCACCGTCATTCACATTAAATGAATACTTTCTTTACAAGTGTACAACAGATCCTAGCTGAAATTGATCTTATACAACTTTATTTATTTATTTATTTATTTAGGTTAAAGGAATTTAGATTATTTCACAGGTAGTATACCATGCAATTGCTTTTAGAAATAATAATCCCTTACAATTCAAATTGTATTTCAAATCGGCGTTTATGCACGCAATTCTACCAAGTCGTACGTGCGCATAAGAAAAATACGTAATCTTCCCAGGAATAGATTTATCTTATCGATTTCATTGACTGCATATTGAGCAAGGTCGGTCGTTTCCACCCGCCTTGATGGGTATGTCTGTGACTCACCTTCCCCCGCCCGCCCTTATCACACCGTCCTCGACATTACCACTGCTATCTTTTTGTCAGGGCTTCCCTTGACAGATGAAGATCTGCGTCCGACAAGCGTGAGTTCATGATACCCTTTGGATGTCAAAAGTTCGGAAACTTATGAGATATTGCCCCGATGTTTTTCAGGATAATTCTAGTTTAATGTGTTTGTTTTTGGATATGTATGTGCATTCGGTATATTGAGTGTCTGGGCTTGTTTCATGTGAATATATGCACAATAGTGTTCTCTCTCTCCATACACACACACACACACACACACACACACACACACATATATATATATATATATATAATATATTATATATATATATGATATATATATATATATATATATATATATATATATATATATATTATAAATAAACATAAATGCATATACATTCACCCACTCACAGAACACACACACACACACACACACACACATATATATATATATATATATATATATATATATATATAATATATATATATATATATATATTATATATATATATATATACTATTATATATATATATATAATATCTAATTCAATATATAATAACTTCCTGCATTAAGGATAAGGTTGCTGTGCCTATGTATGTCTTTTTAACATCCGGGTAACAACCAAATACTTCTGGAGGACAACCAATCAGAGGTCACTCCCCCATCCTGCCTGGTTATTGTATTGGGGTGCTACTCGGTAGTATAAAGAGAGAGAGAGAGAGAGAGAGAGAGAGAGAGAGAGAGAGAGAGAGAGAGAATGTTACATGAGCTGGTGTAATGATGCACATTTCGTAAGTGGTGGCGCTACTTCTCTCTCTTCTATTATCGTTTTGCATAAGTATTTTCCAGGTATACAGATACGTAGCAGAATTTAAGTTCAGTCATAAGTGTTCCTTCTGAAATCGAGGCTTGCCGTATATCAGCTGAACTAAAATTATTTGTAGATCCTGTTGTGACGTATTTACTGCTCAAACGTTTCGTGTAATTCTGAAACAGCTTATTATCAATGCAAGCGCCTCAGTGGCGTGGTTGGTATGGTGTTGGCGTCCCATCTCGGTGGTCGCGGGTTCGATTCTCGGCCATTCCATTGAGGAGTGAGAGATGTGTATTTCTGGTGATAGAAGTTCACTCACGACGTGGTTCGGAAGTCACGTAAAGCCGTTGGTCCCGTTGCTGAATAACCACTGGTTCCATGCAACGTAAAAGCACCATACAAGCAAGCAAGCAAGCATTATCAATGCATTTTCTCATGAAAGAATAAAATAACTTCGTTGGGGAATATAGGAAATTGGTGGATGTTATGGCGCATTGAACGGAACAGACTTGACATCCAGACATAATAGCTTATTGGGCTAACGCCAACTCGTGATTCCATTTTTTTCCTGGTTTGAATGCAGCTGGTGCATCATTGTGTTCATGGTAATAATAATTATCAGTTCGTAAGTGGTGTCCATAAATTTGTCAAAATCGAAGTAACCTTAATTAAAATGCTACGAAGTATTAAGAGAGTAACGAGAGGAAAATATCACGGAAAAAAGAATAAACACCCTCCAAGGGATAGGCCAGACGTTGGCAACTTATGACACAAGCTCTTATAAAAGAAAGAAATCCTTTGGAAAATTCTTTAATTCGTGAAATTTTTTTATTCCTGGCACCTACGATCCATTATTCTTGATTAATTATATTAAATCATTATAATACACACATAGAACTAATAAACACATCAATTATACAAAGGTGTGGAATTTGCCAGGACAGAAAAAAAAGAAGAAAGGACATTTGAAGTCCATAACTGTAGGCATTCCCCTGCTCTTTCTATCACGTGTCAAAGACATTGTCTACAAACAAAACAACCAATCATGAAGTGCCAAGTTTACTTAGTAATACGTATGAATGACGTTGGCTTTTATCACATCCACCTTGAGCTTTTAATTTTCGTTCTGATAATTTTACGTTCGGTTATCGCTATATCTATGACATCATAATCTTAGAAACGGAAATGAGTTGCAGAGAGCGATGATGTGGTTTTGTATTTACACGAAACCGTTAAAGACGGGCAACTTTAGGCCAGTGGCCTGACGACACGAGTCCGTTTGCCATTGGCTGAAGCAACGTCACGTGATGTACCTCGCGTTATCCCGTGGAGGACGTCAAATTTATGCCTGTTTCCCTCCATTTTTTTTATTTCCTTCGCCTTAGTCAACAGAGGAGAGGTCCTTGCTTGCGAAAAATGTAGGAACAACATGCGTGGCTGCTTTCATCGGATTGTATCATCGCCAGTTTGTAAAGATATTATTTTGGCCGAAGAGAAAGAGTTCAAAATATTTATAGTATTTTCCAAGGGAAAGTTGTGGAAGCTCTAATGATTTGCTATGTGAAAATGGCACAGCAACTTACTTAATCTTCCTGGTTTCCATTTAACCTCATAACATTACACTGGCTCACATTTATTTTCAAGTTTCTCATCTTCCAATATATTTCAGTCTTTTATTAGTCTCCATGGATTTGTACTAGACAGTGACTTCCAGGTTTTTTAGGGGGTCGTTATCTAGGATTATTTCTTGGTGGTATTTATCTTTATATTTACATTCTTTTGTTTATGTTTTATTCCGCCTTCCAGTCTATCTTCACAACATAGCTCTTGAGCACTTTCATTTTCAACTTATCTTACAAAACCCTTCAATATTGCTGTAGTTACTCCTACCTATCTCGAGTTGATAACAGCATCTTCATATGTCAGCCATTTTACAATACCTCCGTGGACACGCCTAACTCCGAGAGCGTTTCTTGACAGCCATAAAATAATAAAAATGGTAAGACCAAAGTCTAAACTCTTCAGTTTTTAATCATAACTCCGCTTCGGTAATTTTTCCGAGGTAGTAGAGCAAATTGGATAGTAAACGACATTTGTAGCTTAACGTTTGTGAATATGAATAATGTCGTGATGATATGATAATTCATACACACACATTAAAATATCTAATATATCTCTACAATTCTCTATTGAAACCACATAAATTATATTACATGTTGTATATGAAAATATTTTAAAGAACCTTGTTACATGAGAATTCAAATTTAATAAAATGATAGACTTGTGTTTTGTATGTACATTGAACAGTTGTATGTAAAAGATCAGCCTTCATGAATCAAAGTCACACCAATTACTCACAAAATTAAAGATTATAACAAAGCCTTCCATTGAATAAATTAAGAGGTGCTAGACTTATAGTTTAACAGCTATAGGTTTGAGAAAGAAGTGTCGGTGCTTTGACTTGTTATCTATGCGTCACCTACTCCGAGGTGCTGGTACTAAACATGGCGGAAGCTCAATGGAACTCTGTGTTTAGTACTAGTCGCCCGGAGATCAAAGTATTATATACATCCACTTCTATATTGTGTCGTCGACAAATTATATATTAATAAACGATATCTTCGTGCGGCTGTCTATTCTACATTTACCATACGGTGTTTAGTACTAGCACCTCGGAGTAGGTGACGTGTAGAGTATCACCGAAGTGTTATTCGAGGAAGCACGAGACTCCAGGTGTAAGTCAATGAGAATATTTAGTTGGCTTGACGATTTTCACGAAATTTAGACTGCCGTACCAAGTACTGGGGCACTTTCGGCCATTCAGAGCTTAAGATAGAGAAGAGGAGTCGGAGTGGTTAGACAGTAAGAAAATGATCCTGAAAAGAGAGGAAAGCCCCAGTTTCGTTAATGAGCAATGTTAGAGATGTTGAACAGCAAGAATGAAGAAAGGAAAAGAGAATGGAAAGTATAAAAGCTAATAAGTGGGTGCATCTGGGGGTCGAAGTGATGCTACAAATAATCTTCAGAAATGTCTACAGTGCTGCACGTGAGGTGCACTGACGGAATTCCCTCCGGCTACGCTCTTTTCAGGCTAGTTTAGTCAGGTTCCATTGTTCCTCTCTCGACATGAATTGTGAATTAGACTCCTGGTAGCCAGTTGTCTGTCATGGGTATAGCAGTTTCATCCCAAGATGCTTGCTGAAAACAGTGTTTTCCGGAGCTGCCTACCTTAAAAGGAGATAAGGCTCTCTGATAATGTAACACACACACACACACAGTCAATCATTGAGACAGGAATGGTAGCCATCGTGAGATTAAATATCTTGTAATTTTAAGTAATGTGTGTTTTTTTTTCTCTCTCTCAATTATGGCAGTTTTTAAATCCATTAGAAATCAAATCTTTCGATTAACCATTATAAAAAATGATCTTTAGAGTATCTACTTTAAACTCATTATTTATATTATTTTCATTAAACTCTTTATTTATATCATTTCCATTTTCATTCATTGTCATCGTAGCGCTGAATGACCCAGTGGGTCCCAGTACTTGGTGGTATGCTTAAATCACATATTCGATTTCCGCTAATGCAATGTATATATATATATATATATATATATATATATAATATATATATATATATATATATATATATATGGCAGAACAGAGAAATGGTATCAATGTCCATATTAGGAATTCTGGTGATGCTCCCTTCATCTGATGAGAATAGTTCGAGGTGTGACGTTGGAACTTGGAGTTGCGCGGTAGAGCTCTATCCTGATGCAATCCTGTGCAGTAGTTGCGTCAGATTGCGTACTGCTTTCTCTCTTTCTTTCTCTCTCTGTTGTTGCGGCACTCACAGTGTTTAGCGCACGCTATAATAAAGCAATGTTCACATTAAATACTAAAATCGATCGCTCTTAATTGAAATAACCGAAGGAATACCACCAACTTAAACCAATAGAACGTTTTATATCGTAAATAGACCTTAGATGCTGCTATTCACCTTCTGCCACGTCTTCATGTTGCATCAACCACTATTGAAAGATTCTAGAATATTCCTTAGCCCTTAGGGTGTTCGAGACCTACTTGCAGTAGGTCACATGACTGAATTTGGCGCCATTCCGGCCGCCGCGCAAAACGTTTTTGCCTCTTACAAGCCCCGCCTCTCCTCCCCCGACCCCGCCTCTCTCTCTCTCTCTCTCTCTCTCTTCTCTCTCTCGACACCGCCTCTCTCTCTCTTCTCTCTCTCTCTCTCCTCCTTCTTCTCTCTCTCTCTCTCTCTGTCTTCTAAAATTTAATGTTAATAATTAAATAGTAGATTTTTTATAATTCATTAAATAGAATTGCATAGCATAAACGTGAAAACAGCATTGTTTCTTGGAACTAGTTTTCAAATGGAGACCGAGGGAGGAAATGAAGCTCACAACGTTTAGGTACGATGTGCCAAGATGTAAAGTAACAATGCAAAGGAATCAGTTATCAATCATGATGTCATCCCTAACTGCACTCCTTTAAAAGCAATCCATGTAACTGGTAAATATAGTGATATACAATATAATCCTCACTTGAACATAATGATGATATAATTTTAATATACTGGTGTCATGCGTTTATAGAGGAAAATGAAGTAAGCAACTTATACCAATCAAAATGACTGCGATCCTTTTCGTAATACCATCTAAGTAGCAATGATTGCCTGAACAATTTGAGCTGATAATAACTAAGATATCGATTTTTGTAGCGGTATTCCTCATTGGTACTGTATCTTACGAGTTCTGTTAATAAGATAATTTAGTTTCGCGTCATATTGGCGTTTTCTTTAGTTCACCATAAAAGAAGACGTTAAGGGTAACATATATTGAACTAAATTTGTTATTCACATTTGTTTGGTTTCATCGTTGAGACACCAAAATCACATTGATCTGTCACTCCAAAGAAATACTTGTTGGTTATTAAAATTATAACTAAAACGGATGTGCCATATATTTGTGAAGACCTCTTTGCAGTGATATTGTGTGCGAAGGTTTCCTCTATCGCGAACGTGCAATTTATTGTTCCATTTAATGTTTTCGAGATAAGTTTCCTCAAAATTATAAAGCGTGTTTAAGAGCAACTCAAGGCTCAAGTTTTTGTTGAAAGTAACAATAAATTACAAGTTTGATTCTATTCTAAGATGTTGTGGATGGACGTAGTACTAACCTAATGTTAGTACTACGTCCAGTCAGGACGTCTTAGGAAAAGAGAATGGAAAGTATAAAAGCTAATAAGTGGGTGCATCTGGGGGTCGAAGTGATGCTACAAATAATCTTCAGAAATGTCTACAGTGCTGCACGTGAGGTGCACTGACGGAATTCCCTCCGGCTACGCTCTTTTCAGGCTAGTTTAGTCAGGTTCCATTGTTCCTCTCTCGACATGAATTGTGAATTAGACTCCTGGTAGCCAGTTGTCTGTCATGGGTATAGCAGTTTCATCCCAAGATGCTTGCTGAAAACAGTGTTTTCCGGAGCTGCCTACCTTAAAAGGAGATAAGGCTCTCTGATAATGTAACACACACACACACACAGTCAATCATTGAGACAGGAATGGTAGCCATCGTGAGATTAAATATCTTGTAATTTTAAGTAATGTGTGTTTTTTTTTTCTCTCTCTCAATTATGGCAGTTTTTAAATCCATTAGAAATCAAATCTTTCGATTAACCATTATAAAAAATGATCTTTAGAGTATCTACTTTAAACTCATTATTTATATTATTTTCATTAAACTCTTTATTTATATCATTTCCATTTTCATTCATTGTCATCGTAGCGCTGAATGACCCAGTGGGTCCCAGTACTTGGTGGTATGCTTAAATCACATATTCGATTTCCGCTAATGCAATGTATATATATATATATATATATATATATATATATATATATATATATATATATATATATATATGGCAGAACAGAGAAATGGTATCAATGTCCATATTAGGAATTGGTTGATGCTCCCTTCATCTGATGAGAATAGTTCGAGGTGTGACGTTGGAACTTGGAGTTGCGCGGTAGAGCTCTATCCTGATGCAATCCTGTGCAGTAGTTGCGTCAGATTGCGTACTGCTTTCTCTCTTTCTTTCTCTCTCTGTTGTTGCGGCACTCACAGTGTTTAGCGCACGCTATAATAAAGCAATGTTCACATTAAATACTAAAATCGATCGCTCTTAATTGAAATAACCGAAGGAATACTGCCAACTTAAACCAATAGAACGTTTTATATCGTAAATAGACTTAGATGCTGCTATTCACCTTCTGCCACGTCTTCATGTTGCATCAACCACTATTGAAAGATTCTAGAATATTCCTTAGCCCTTAGGGTGTTCGAGACCTACTTGCAGTAGGTCACATGACTGAATTTGGCGCCATTCCGGCCGCCGCGCAAACGTTTTGCCTCTTCCAAGCCCCGCCTCTCCTCCCCCGACCCCGCCTCTCTCTCTCTCTCTCTCTCTCTCTCTCTCTCTGTCTTCTAAAATTTAATGTTAATAATTAAATAGTAGATTTTTTATAATTCATTAAATAGAATTGCATAGCATAAACGTGAAAACAGCATTGTTTCTTGGAACTAGTTTTCAAATGGAGACCGAGGGAGGAAATGAAGCTCACAACGTTTAGGTACGATGTGCCAAGATGTAAAGTAACAATGCAAAGGAATCAGTTATCAATCATGATGTCATCCCTAACTGCACTCCTTTAAAAGCAATCCATGTAACTGGTAAATATAGTGATATACAATATAATCCTCACTTGAACATAATGATGATATAATTTTAATATACTGGTGTCATGCGTTTATAGAGGAAAATGAAGTAAGCAACTTATACCAATCAAAATGACTGCGATCCTTTTCGTAATACCATCTTAAGTAGCAATGATTGCCTGAACAATTTGAGCTGATAATAACTAAGATATCGATTTTTGTAGCGGTATTCCTCATTGGTACTGTATCTTACGAGTTCTGTTAATAAGATAATTTAGTTTCGCGTCATATTGGCGTTTTCTTTAGTTCACCATAAAAGAAGACGTTAAGGGGTAACAAATATATTGAACTAAATTTGTTGTTCACATTTGTTTGGTTTCATCGTTGAGACACCAAAATCACATTGATCTGTCACTCCAAAGAAATACTTGTTGGTTATTAAAATTATAACTAAAACGGATGTGTCATATATTTGTGAAGACCTCTTTGCAGTGATATTGTGTGCGAAGGTTTCCTCTATCGCGAACGTGCAATTTATTGTTCCATTTAATGTTTTCGAGATAAGTTTCCTCAAAATTATAAAGCGTGTTTAAGAGCAACTCAAGGCTCAAGTTTTTGTTGAAAGTAACAATAAATTACAAGTTTGATTCTATTCTAAGATGTTGTGGATGGACGTAGTACTAACCTAATGTTAGTACTACGTCCAGTCAGGACGTCTTAGAATAGAATCAAACTTGTAATTTATTGTTACTTTCAACAAAAACTTTGTTACAAAATTCACCTTTTAATAAAAAGAACATGCTATTAAAGAGTGCATTACTCAACATACACTTTTGTTTGAAATAAAACAAGTTTTGTGAAAACATAATATTATAGGTCTAGCACCAATAAACGGGAATAAACTGGTACACCTTATAAATAGATATGATATAGTCTAAGTTCTTTACTGTAGCTCAGCACAAGTGTAAGATACTTTTGTTTTTATTTAATTCAGTATTATTATAAAAACTGATTTATAACTGGGATGTCTTTTTCATTCGTCTTAGTCATAATTGTGTCAACAAATGAATTTAATAGTAGCAAAGAATTTCACTCAACTAACCTACGAAACCTTATCCAACTAGCTAGTCGGGTAGCTACAGTTATTCTGCGCTGATTTAATTCCATATCTTTCTAGCAAGAATTCGAGCAATTAACCTCATACCAGAAGGCCTCCTTTGATTATCTGTGTGACCATGTTAATATGATTCTGTTTTAGTTTCAATATTTTTCTGTTCACCCATTCCTTAAGTCGTTCATTAACCTCCTTAACTCCAGAGTTGTTCATAACCTGGTGAAATTTAGTATGGTCTGTGGAAAGTTTACGCTTTATTTCATTTTTTTTTATGATCCAGGCTATTTCAATAGCGTATAAACTCAAAATTCGAAGTGGTAGCAGGTATGCTACAATTTCAGCTGATACATAGCTACTGCGCAAGCGCATTAATAGCAGGTCAGCGCATGCGCACTGTTAATGTCTGGGTATTTGTTTACCTACTCATTAGAGTGTCTAAATCAGGTGCATTCCGAAGTGAAACTCAAGTTGATTTTGCCAGTAGACATACGCATTGTTAAGAATATGAAATCGAGAGTAAATGGAGTTCGACTTAACCAAAAGTAAGTTATTATCCACATTGCCTTTAACATAATTCTACATATAATAAGATTTATCATGTTCCACGGTTTAAGGCATGAATTCAGCAAGACTATTATAGGCCTAGTGTTTGCCAGCGACGGCAAGTAGTCTTGGTAGCAAGTAGTAGTACTATGTCATATAAAATACTAGTAGAGAGAACCAAACTGAACTCGTATAACCGAAGGACATGGAATTTAATATATCTAGAGACTTCATATAACGGGAAGTCTTAAAGGAGGTGTATAATCTGAATTTTATGGCTACACAAACATTGCTCACAAGGAAGATGTCAAACCTGTAATGTTAACGAATAACGATACCACAAGCAGTTGCCCTCGTGGTTAATTACTAGACGACACCGCGCTTAGAATTGATCGTACTCCCTTGTGTATCACTAAACCATAATTGTAAGTAAAAAATAGAAGTGTTACCAGGTATCGCTACATCGGTCTAGAACAGATGAACGGGTCCTTGCGGCCTGTAAGAATGATCCGTGATAGTATTTTTTTTTCTTTTTTTTTTACAGATTTACATTTTTTGGTTTGTACATCAAAAATTCTACAAGTTTGATATTTCGTAAATTATTCCAGGGTCTTCACTTCCTTTCCAATTTAAGGCTACTATGATAAGCTCATACAGTATAGGCTACCTCTGTATTATAGATTCTGTACAGAGGTCTAGTATAGTATTACACTTACCATTATCCGTTTATTTCAAGAAATCGTCCATCACAGAGAATAATAATGCTTCTGTTTAGCACTGTTCCTTGCAGCTGAACGGTTTTCCATGGAAAATATCGCCTTCTCTATGGGAAACAAGTTTGACATCGGTCTATAATATGATTCCATGATTAATGTCCTTTATTCTTGAAAATTTGTTTAAAACATGCCACTTTCTGGGTGGTGGTGGTGGTGCCCTTGACTCTTGCTTATTATTTTATGGTTCAGCTAACTTCATAAAATTTGTCGCTGTTTCAATGTATATTTTAGTATGTTTTTATTTTCTTATAGGTTTCTCCATATACAATCTTCTTGAAAATTCCAAGTTTTTCAGTTGGTCGTTTAAGGTGAGATATATATATATATATATATATATATATATATATATATATATATATATATATATATATATAAGGCCCATTAAAACACTCTGGTTTAAAGCTAAGGAGTATATATCGGTGGACTCAGTTCCACCGTTATCAAGCAGTGAATGATAAGGAAGGAAGTGAGGCCACCGAAATATAGTCCTTAGCTTTAAACCAGTGTTTTTATGGGCCTTTTATAATGGAGACGTATCCTGTTTCAGCAGAAGAATTTATTTACACACACATTATATATCATGTATATATATTATATATATATATATATATATATAACATCATATATATATATATATATATATATATATATATATATATATATATATATATATATCTGATATGATACTGTATTCTTTCTCTTATTATATCAGTCACCTCATTCTCTGACGTCATAGCTATCTGTCTTTATTGTAATGGCTTGTTATATTTTATTATATTAAAAAACATGGTGAATTTTACAATAAACAGTTTGGTAGCCTTAGCCTTATTATACGGGCCAAACATCGGGGATTTGGGGCAGGTTACGGTCGCTGGTCGGACTTGGCAACTGCCCGTGGGGCCTATTAGTCTATAACGTACTTTCAGTATGTCAGCCTCCCACTGAGTCATTTGCGACTTGCCTGCCCTTGTATTAACTCCTGACGTCATACCTGTGCATGTTTTGGTTTGCTGTTACGAACAGATATGAACTGAAAGCAATAATGCCCCGCAGCATGATTATTGCGTCATGCGACTATGGTAAATTCACTATTAACCGTGCATTTGCTGTCTAGGCCAGTCCCTTACGACGCTCCTGATTGGCTGTTGATAAGCCAATCACAGGGCTGGAAACTCTGTCTCTCACGAAAGTTTACATAGGCAGGATGTATGTTTCACCTCTCCTGAAAAACGTATTCCTCAGGAGAGGTGGAACATAGAACCTGCCCATGTGAACTCTCTCGAGAGAGTGAGAGTTTCCAGCTTTGGGATTGGCTTATCAACAGCCAATCAGGAGCGTTGTAAGGGACTGGCCTAGACATCAAGTTGATGTGAATCTACTAGTATAGCAATCTGTGCAACCTTGCTCACAGGGCAAGCCTCATTCTTTGTTCCTGTGTTAACACCGTGGGTAATTACAATTAAAAACTGCGTCGAAGTTTCCTCGGCGCAATTGAGTTTTCTGTACATGATATACTACTATATGAGCCGTGGCTCATGAAACGTTCAGTCACGGCCCAGTGGTGGCCTGTCCTAGAGCGTTCCCAGAGGCACGATCATGGCTAACTTTAACCTTAGATAAAATAGAAACTTCTGAGGCTAGAGGGCTGCTATTTGGTATGTTTGATGACTGGAGGGTGGATGATCAACATGCCAATTTGCAGCCCTCTAGACTCAGAAGTTTTTAGATCTGAGGACTGACAGACAAAGTCATCTGAAAAAATTAATTCCCAGAAAATTGGCTTAGGAAACCCTTTTGCTTTTGTTACCACGTTTCCTTTAGTCCCCAAGTGAATGGAGATACTTTTTACCCTGTTGACCTTCAGAGAGAAAAACTAGGTTACGAGATCAATCAATTTTCTCTTGGCAACGGCTTTTCGCTGACGCAAGCTAAAGGAAGTGTTGCATCAGACTCCATATCTGTTGCGTTGTTAACTAGAAGACGAGCAGGGCCACATGAGTCTCCCTACCCCAGGACCCACTCAAGGGCCTGCCCTACCCCAGCCCAACGACTCCTTCTCCGCTTGCTAGCAATGCTATCCGCTTTTTGGCGGCATTTGTGATAGTACTAAATAGCGCCTGTTCCACGGTCGTAACCGAAGACCGGTCCTGTATGAACCAGTGGCGTAGGTGGCATTCCATCAGGGGGGCGGGGGAGGGGCATAAGTGGGACCAGATATTTTCAGGTCGCCCCCCCCCCCAAAAAAAAAAGAAAAAAATTACAGAAAACTTATGTTAACAACTCTGTAATTAGTAAAATAGAACGAACAAAAATAACATTATTAGTAATTAGCAAACCTGTATTTGAAATTATATGTAGAAGTCAATTTTCAATTAATGTTCAACTCTTACTATATTCAAATGTACCAAATACTGTCATGTAAATTTTCTCACAACCTTCTATGCAACACCAGCTTAATTTTTATCGTCGAGTTTTAATTTGCAGCTATAGTATAATATACTTGGCATTTAAATACATATATCATAATAGCGCATATCTTCAATAACAAAAGAATTATGACCCTCCAAAATCTCTTTAAAATTTCAACCTAACCTATTCCCTCTTCTCTCTTCTTCATCTCCTCTCTCTCTCTCTCTCTCTCTCTCTCTCTCTCTCTCTCTCTCTCAGAAAATGAACTCTAAGCAGCAGTAGCAGATTGCCTTGCACTTATTCAAAACTGTAATTATAGTCTCAGTCACTTCATACATAACATTATTAATAACATTAGAGTGGATCAGATCCGATCAAAATAATCATCAGCAGCACATGTGTCGTTTCTTAAAAAAACAAAAAACAAACATGATCTCTAGGGCCTCAATACCTTATTTTGACGGCCAGACGGTTAAAGTTTACCCACAAAGGAAATTTCCACGGAGGGGGGGTGGGTTCTAGCATCTGATGGGGGTCCCTGGCTCCCCTACCCCCCATATCGACACCACTGGTATGCACCCACATTTTTTTTTATGCGTAAAATTATGTTTGCTTACACCAAGGAGCTAAGATAGAAAGAAGCAGGTGTAAGAGACTACATCAAGCTAGAATCACACTTTACAATCATTTAATTTTTTGTTCTATGCATGTTTTGCTCGTAGCTATTCACATGAACATACACAGATATATATATATATATATATATATATAGTATATATATATATATACTTATTATATATATATATAGATGTGTGTGTGTATGTATACTGAATCACGAAAATTTTGGAGCGTGACGAATATATAAATAAAGGCAAAATCCTCTAAGGAAAGTGAAACAACGGAGTAAGTGCTGTGAGGTCTTTCGACTTCTCGTCCTTTACTAAGCAGACCGTAGTTAAGTATATCTTAGTTTTACCAGACCACTGAGCTGATTAACAGCTCTCCTAGGGCTGGATTAGATTAGATATTTTATTACGTAGCTAGAAACCAATTGGTCATCTAGCAACGGGACCTACAGCTTATTGTGGGATCCGAACCACACTATAACGAGAAATGAATTTCTATCACCAGAAATAAATTCCTCTGATTCCGCGTTCGCCGAGCTGGGATTCGAACTTCGGACCACCGGATTGGCAGCCGAGCCCGAAAACCACTCGTCCAGCGGGGAACTACTAAGCAGACCGATATAGGTATGAAAATAAGATTGCAAAGAAAGCTTGTATAAATGACAGCTAGGGATTAGAAAAGAAAATAAGTACGTGGGATCCAACACAAATGAAGAATTAGTAGACCTACCCAAAACAGGGGTACAATTTACAAAAGATTAAGTCCAACTGCTCGGAAGCAGGGACAAGACAGTTAAAAGATTATACAGGGAGGTGACAGACCACCAAAAAAAAAAAAAAAGTTATTAAAGTACAATTCAATAAATCTCATTTTGGTTAACTAAATTTTTTTTGCAAAATGAACATTTTCACAAAAAATATATTAAAAATACAGATACGAAGAAAATATCTATTATGTAACTAATTTATAACTAAGTCAGTGATTTTATCTTTAAGGGCATTCTTAAATATTTTACTTATACAAGGGTACAAATTACAATTGGAAGTAAGTTGTACAATGACGAATTCTAGACGATTTCGTGAAAAGAAATCTTTCGATCTAGCAATCACTGAACTGCTGGTCCAATTTATCCTGTGAGAGTGTTCACTTAAATGAATGAATATTGCATTGGATGTTTACCCAGTTTTGGCAGAATACTTATGCTGTTTAATTCTTACTTCTAAACCCTTGCTTGATTAGCTGATATAAAAAGAGGGGCAGTCCAAAAATGGAATTTTATATGTATTATGTTGTTGCTTTCCTTAGGGTCATTTTTTATTGGCATTCCTTTGAGTATCTTATTTAGGAAAAAACAAGGTTGACATTAAAAGATTTTAACAAGATTTTATGGTTTCAAAATTGCTAAAATAAGGCAAGTTAAGAATGTTCTTAGAAGTTTCTTTCTCCGTGTTACTTTCACTTGATCACCTGAAGAAAAGCGACCCCAACACACGCTGGGGTCGCTTTTCTTCAGGTGGAAAATATTGGGGTCGCTTTTCTTAAGGTGAGGAATTAACAGGGGTTACAGTAAGGCCGTGGTGGAACGGCGCTTCGCGCTTTATCCGCATATTTAAAGATCTTGGCAAGCTCGGTATGTTCTGGCAAGAAGTAATGTTGCGCTGCGCACGCTAGCCACAGGGGTTACAGTAGGTTTGATTATTTTTGTACTGAAATTGCAAGACAATATGCTTTTAATTAACTATTGATTGTTTGTCTAAATTTGTGTTTTTTTAACAAATGTTTAATAAAGTAGTTTTTAATGAATACATCTATATTCTTTCTCCTAAAGTGGGTCACCTGAAAATTGGAGACACCAACAAGCAGGGGTCGTTTATCTTCAGGTGGAAAATATTGGGGTTGCTTTTCTTCAGGAGGAAAATATTGGGATCGATTTTCTTCAGGAGAGGTATTAGGGGTCGCTAATCTTCAGGTGATCCCTTTTACTATAAAACTGTTTAAGGGGGTTATTATAGAAAATATGTAATATATGGGAAGGATAACATAATCTGCCCCCATTTTTCTTATGTAATCGATTTATTGATCCAAATATTGGTGACTGACAATGCAAAATCCTCGTAAAACATAGAAGTAAATTTCGATATGTTGATATCAAGATGGTGGCCTGAATAAAAATGGACATAAGTTAAGTTGTTGATTGGTTTCCTATAGATACTGAATTTGCATTGAAATGCTTCTGTGCATATTAAAACATAAAAGACGGGAGGCAATTGTCTTTTTGTAATTCTAAAGTTAACTTAATTGATAATATCTCGTTATTCAAATGAGAGAGTAAATCATTTAGCTACATCAATAACACTAGGCAAAATAGCTAAAATATCGTCAACATATCTATACCACTTTAAACGAATATACTATATTAGGTAAATAGCGTTTTAAAAAGAATTCCATATACAAGTTTAAGAGAAGTGGTGATAAAGGTTTTCGAGAGTAGATCCAAGATGGCGGACAATATGTCTGCTTTCTTATACATAGATTTTCTTGACTTCTCATTTGGGGATATTGCAAGTTTAAAAAACCTTACTTTATATAGCTTTTACAATGAGTTTGTAGTTTTCAAATAGAATTACTAGACTATAATGAATGTATATAAATCACGGTGTGATACAAAGTTCCATAAAAAGATCTGCGTGTTCCACACGTACCAATTTGGTGAAGGTGGGTTAATGTCGAAACTACAAGTGCCACGGTCTACGCCGTTTGGACCGTGCTAAGTGCATACCAATTTCCCGATGGGCAAACAAGTACGGCAGAATCGACATAAACTTTGAGATTTATACTTATTTTGATAGCTTTGTGGTTACCGTCGACTGGAGCCGATGGAAAGGTATTGTATACTTATCGGGAGTTCGAGACACTTCAGCACCATTCTTTTTATCACTTAAAAATTTTACCTTCGGTGATAATTCTCCTTCCGGGATATTCCCGAAGCAGCGCGAATTCGATATCAAACGACATTTGTAGCTTAATTAATATGTATGTATGTGTGTGTGCCTGTTTGCATAAACAAACTACAAGACTTATGCGTACATATATACAGCAGCTATACTGCCATGGACGTTTTCTGTGCAAATTAATCAGTCTTGATGAATTTTATGAAATAAGTAATTTTTATTTTTATTCTGTTTGTTCCAAGTATATCTTGATTCCTGTTGGGTATAAGGGCAGAGACCCGATGTCTAGTTACCTGCTGTGCTCACTTCCGAAGAAAAGTACCCGGATGTACTGCTCGAGTCCGTGACGTCGCGAGCAGTCATCGCGTGACCATACGTACGAGTGGAGGGATGCAGTACGCAGCAAGTGACTACTGTACCGTATGATTTACTTAAGGCTGGCTGGTATAATCATTAGAAAGAGAGAGAGAGAGACAGATAGACAGACAGAGACAGAGAATATTCTACGAAGAGGATTTCAGCTTCCGTCGGAGCTCTCTCTCTCTCTCTCTCTCTCTCTCTCTCTCTCTCTCTCTCTCTCTCTCTCATGTACATCGATATGTTGGTATAAATTTTGTCGGAGTAATGATCACTCATGTTTAGTTCTCTCTCTCTCTCTCTCTCTCTCTCTCTCTCTCTCTCTCTCTCTCTCTCTCTCTCCCTGGGACCCACAATGATCGCCCAAAATTGAACCTTAGAATTCCCAGCGTAGGTCAACATAGAACCACACTGGAATAGTTAGGGAACTTATTTTTCTGTCCGTTCCAGGATCCAGACTCTTTGGATCCTGGTCCATAGAATAAGCCTTGATCCAGACGCGCTACCATTTAGCGTCGAGGCCGTAAAATAAATAGACGAGGCGAAAGAGGCATTGTGGACTACGTACTGCGTCAGTTGCATCGCAAATCTGAATAGCAGCACGAAGTAGAGAGTGTCAAGGAATGGTAAACTCCCAGCCCCGCTGAAGCTTAGGGGAGACACCTCGGAGTTGAGTAAGAAGGACTGGCCATAGGTCATTAGGATGGCGTGGTCTTCGACCCCTGGGGGCATAGGCCTGACCTGGGTGCGGCATATAACCAGATTTTTTCTGGTCGGACCCGGATCGACATCCGGGATTCTCAAGCTATGAAAACGAGCGCTGCAGTTCCTCAGATAAAAGTGTATCAGTCAATCGAGCACTTGGGAAATAAACTTCCGTCAAAATATGAGCCTCCTAGGAATGGCAAACACTGCCATTGTACATTCAAGGAAATAATGTGTAGGATACATTATCTACATCACACACGCAGGCACACACACATCTATAACACACGCACACATATATTATATATATATATATATATATATATATATATATATATATATATATATATATATATATATATATATATATATATATATATATATATATATATATATGTGTGTGTGTGTGTGTGTGTGTGTGTGAGTCAGTATGTGCCGATTTTTTCATAAACTTTCTGACTTAGAAATACAATACTTGCCTCTGCTGAAGGAACAGTCCACGCTGTCTTCATTCATTATTCTAATCTTTTAGGTATAATAAATTATACTGCAATTTCTTCATCACTTTTAATACAAAACGATTAAAGCTTTCTTTGCTTTCCAAGTTTCCGTCGCTGAAGCTGCCACGCAAAAATGCAGGTAAAAATGACAGTGGTTACCTATGTGGTGATAATGATATCAAGTGGCTACGAAATGAACGAAGTTTAAGAAATCCCGTCAATTCATATTGTTCCTGGAATTTCTGCTACAGTATTGGGAAGTGCTTGGAAAGTTATTGGTGGGAAGTACAAACGGTTTAAAATTGTACTATTACAGCAATCTACAGAATAATTCTCCTCTCGCATTTCAGCAAAATCTCAAAATAATGAAATTAAGCACACCTATTTAGCAATTGCAGATTTTTAAAACGTAATGCTAGAGAAGTCAGCTAGTATGTTCATTTGACCTAACTATATATATGCCGTTTACATATATGTTAGAAGGTAACACGATATATATTTTTTCTGGTCTAGCTCATAGTGATACAAAAAAAGAGGCCATCTACTTTGCCTAGTGCTAAAGTTGATGTGACCTCGACTTCACTATTTCATTAATATCAGCGAACAGAACGGGATCAATAATGTCTTTGGTCTCTGCTTCCAGTTCTTGCATTCTTGGAAACTCACGGGGTCCACAGGGGGATGATCTCTGGGGCTGGACTTGCATGTTAGGCTGCTGAGTTCTGGTCATCTTCTGCTGGGCGGCTGAAGCATCTCGCATTCTCAGAGTGATCTCACACTGCCTACAATCGTGAGGAGTCTGGTACTTGCAGAATGGCTTGTGACCCTTTTTCTCTACTATTAAACCATGGTTGGCGCACAGTCGACAAGTCTGAACTCTCTTTTTTTGACCTGGAGCAGGTCCACCGGCACCAGGTCCAGGGGGACCCTGAAACCCTGAGGCAGATGGCTGGCTTGGGTCCGAGTAGCCAGTAGCCCCATAGTCTGCGTACTCCTGTTCTTGATAGGCTATGGGGCTGTGCGATTCTGAATCCAGCTGGCCTTGGTGAGAGCTGTAATCCATCGGTGCATCTTGACTGTAGAGGCCGCTAGGTGGCTGGTACTCGCCGTACCTTTGGTCGTAACTGGCGCTGCCGCTGTACCCTGGTGCTTCAAGGAGAGGTTCGTTAGGGTCAGAGAGGCCTGTGTACTCTTCGTCGTAGTCTCCCTCATCATAGGTACTTATTCTGCCACCTGATTGAGAAGAGTAAAATGAGCATGTTTTGAAATAATAGTTGGGGAAATTCTACTTCATGTGAAGAGGGACTGATGTTAGTTTAAGATGGGATTTGGGCATAAGATTTATTATCCCAGGTTTTAATTTTTCTCCTATTGCCA
Organism: Macrobrachium nipponense; assembly: GCF_015104395.2. NCBI lineage: Eukaryota > Metazoa > Arthropoda > Malacostraca > Decapoda > Palaemonidae > Macrobrachium > Macrobrachium nipponense. The sequence goes on along the minus strand of NC_061091.1, from coordinate 8,096,289 downwards.
CGACGTACACAACACAGCACACAACATGCACACACAAGTCAAAGCTCTCTTAGGTTCTGTATATATCTCAAAATTTCACAAGGAATTTTAGTGCTAAATTGTGTGTTCATCAGTTCCTAATACATTGTGAAACAGCAATGTAATAATTTTATCACTGAAAAATACCTATAATGACGAGGCAGATGTACAAGACAAAGTATCTTACCCTTGAAAAACTCATATTTCTTCTTAGGTCTTCTGTCCATGGCTGAAAGGAGAGAGAAGCATTGACCTAATGTAGTTAAGAGGACTAGCTCGCTCGTTTTTGAGACTTCTGTGATAAAATACTTATTACTTCACAAGTTATTGGAAAGCGCCGAGCCGTCTTGAAAGTTTGTTAGATCTTGAATTTAAAGTTAATGAAAAGAATCCAAACTGCTCAAACTGAATTTCTATTTGCTGTAGTACAGTACTTCATGCATTATTATTTCTAATAACTTGCTTGTGTTTATTGTGTAGTACAACAATTACTTATATATATATATATAAATATATATATAAATATATATATATATATATATATATATATATATATATATATATATATCTACTCTCGATTTCGTCACACGGATTGGATACGCCCACCTATATATTATATATATATATATATATATATATATATATATATATATATATATATATATATATATATATATATATATATACAGATATGAAGATAAAAGGCTCATAAAACACTTTTATCTTCATATATTGTTGCATTGCAGTAAAAGACATTCATATATATATATATATATATATATATATATATATATATATATATATATATAATATATATATATATATATATAGCCGGAATATTTGCATTTCATCGGCCTATGATTTTCGCATAAAAAGACGATCATTGCGAAGATGGAATTCCCTAACAGCAGTGTCTTAGTACGGCGACTTATGCATAAGTATATAAAGACATAACTGAGTAAATAATCTTGTTCCCACTAGTATGCAGTAACCGTCCAATAATTATCAGCATGTCGTTCGGTGTAGTGGACTCAATACTGCCCCTTGAGAGGAAAAAAGTTTTGATTTCATTTCTTATTTCGATACTCGAAGGATGTCAGTGTGGATCATATCCAGGGTAACTTGGAAATATAGACGTTAAGACTTTATTTCATGACACTTATATTTCCAAAGATGAGTGCGCATTAGATTTCGTATAGCATCATTATTACTGATTTTGTATTCTGCAAAGGAAGCGTAAGGTAATTCAGTGGCCGAAGAAGCGATCATATTAGATGAATCTCTCTGTCTCTCTCTCTCTGGGTGTGTTTGTGTGTGTGTCTGTTGCACAAGTATCACAGCCACCGAAGAAAACGGGGCCGACATGATTTGAATTTCTTGTTATTTAACCGAAAATGAGGGAGAAAATACGAGTTATTATTATTATTATTATTATTATTATTATTATTATTATTATTATTATTATTATTATTATTCGGAAGGTGAACCCCATTTATAAGGAACAAAACCAAAGGTGCCAGGGAAATGCAGAAGCAAGAAAATCTGACTTATTACAAAAGAAAATGTGGGGGAATTAACAAATTGATAAATCTTTAAAATGTAAGTAAGTTATTAACAAGCAAGGACAATTATATAAGGGCAGTAATGCTTTGCATCTCGAATTCGATTGATCTTTTGAAGTCTCAACGCGCGACATCCTGGCCAACGGTGTGAGGAGCGCCTCAGCGGCGTAGTTGGTATGGTATTAGCGTTCCACCTAGGTGGTCGCGGTTTCGATTCTCGGCCATTACGTTGAGGAGTGAGGAGATGTGTATTTCTGGTGATAGAAGTTCACTCTCGACGTGGTTCGGAAGTCACGTAAAGCCGTTGGTCCCGTTGCTGAATAACCGCTGGTTCCATGTAACGTAAAAGCACCATACAAACCAAACCAACGGTGTGAGGAATAAAGAAATTCGATAGCAAGTGATATCTACTGCATATTGGTGCTGGCTGCTCAGCGAATCTGGTTGCTCTAGGCAGGAGGAGTTGACCAGGAATAATTTTGAATTGGAAAAATGACAAACAAGTTATAATACAATATTAGGAAACAGAAACTTACCACCACAAACCATTCCGTCCAAAAGAGATCAATCTCTGGCAGAAGGAGACATCCATACCGAAGAACAGTATTCTAGTAAAGAAAGGACAACTGACTTGAAACCGGTTGCATT
>NC_061091.1:8051158-8081158 GCF_015104395.2 Macrobrachium nipponense | reverse complement strand
TTTTCCTCTCGATTCCAGAGGTCCTTTATTCCCAGAGGATGCTGTGTAGTTTGTACCTCAATACTCTACTACCTTTCAGGAATTCTCCTTGTATTTACTTGCATCTTTTTTTTTTTATTTATTTATCAATCTTTTCCTTTATTTCTTTTCTTCTGATAATTGACCTCTTTTCTGTATATCCTATTACTTTCTGTTAATTCTTTCAAAAATGAACACCGAACTTTTTGGAAACTTGAATTTCAAGTCAGTGGTTCATGTGATCTTGTTCCATATGAATGGGACCTCCCTTTTTAAATAATAATAATAATAATAATAATAATAATAATTAATAATAATTAATAATAATAATTAAATAATAATAAATTAATTAATTAATAATAATAATAATAATAAGGATTGTATCTGGGGACATCAGGATGGAGTTTGGAATAGAAAAATGCGCCTTAGTCAACATACAAAAAGGCAAAGTAACGAGAACTGAAGGGATAAAGCTACCAGATGGGAGCAACATCAAACACATAGATGAGACAGGATACAAATACCTGGGAGTAATGGAAGGAGGAGATATAAAACACCAAGAGCTGAAGGACACGATCAGGAAAGAATATATGCAGAGACTCAAAGCGATACTCCAGTCAAACTCAACGTCCGGAAAAATAATGAAAAATAAGAAGCCATAAACACATGGGCAGTTGCCATGTAATCAGATACAGCGCAGGAATAGTGGAATGGACGAAGGCAGAACTCCGCAGCATAGATCAGAAAAAACCAGGAAACATATGACAATACACAAAGCACTACACCCAAGAGCAAATACGGACAGACTATACATAACACGAAAGGAAGGAGGGAGAGACTACTAAGTATAGAGGACTGCGTCAACATCGAAAACAGAGCACTGGGGCAATATCTGAAAACCAGTGAAGACGAGTGGCTAAAGAGTGCATGGGAAGAAGGACTAATAAAAGCAGACGAAGACCCAGAAATATACAGAGACAGGAGAAAGACAGAAAGAACAGAGGACTGGCACAACAAACCAATGCACGGTCAATACATGAGACAGACTAAAGAACTAGCCAGCGATGACAATTGGCAATGGCTACAGAGGGGAGAGCTAAAGAAGGAAACTGAAGGAATGATAACAGCGGCACAAGATCAGGCCCTAAGAACCAGATATGTTCAAAGTACGATAGACGGAAATAACATCTCTCCCATATGTAGGAAGTGCAATACGAAAAGTGAAACCATAAACCACATAGCAAGTGAATGCCCGGCACTTGCACAAAACCAGTACAAAAAGAGGCATGATTCAGTAGCAAAAGCCCTCCACTGGAGCCTGTGCAAGAAACATCAGCTACCTTGCAGTAATAAGTGGTACGAGCACAACCTAAAGGAGTGATAGAAAACGATCAGGCAAAGATCCTCTGGACTATGGTATCAGAACGGATAGGGTGATACGTGCAAACAGAACCAGACGTGACGTTGACTGACAAGGTCAAGAAGAAAGTATCACTCATTGATGTCGCAACACCATGGGACACCAGAGTTGAAGAGAAGAGAGGGGAAAATTGGATAAGTATCAAGATCTGAAAATAGAAATAGAAGGATATGGGATATGCCAGTGGAAATCGTACCCATAATCATAGGAGCACTAGGCACGATCCCAAGATCCCTGAAAGGAATCTAGAAAAACTAGAGACTGAAGTAGCTCCAGGACTCATGCAGAAGAGTGTGATCCTAGAAACGGCACACATAGTAAGAAGAGTGATGGACTCCTAAGGAGGCAGGATGCAACCCGGAACCCCACACTATAAATACCACCCAGTCGAATTGGAGGACTGTGATAGAGCAAAAAAAATAAAAAAAATAAAAAAAATAATAATAATAATTAAGGTTATCCACATCATCTTACACAAAGTGCTTTTCGTGATTTTTAAAAACATTTCTCAGTGCCTCTGGAATTTGTGAAAAACCAGAAAGGCGGCAATCTGTTGATTTTTCATGGTTTCCTTTTTCGAAATGAAAAACTGATCAAGCCGGAAAACCCGTCCGGAAAAGCGCAGAATATGACGGAGCGAGATGCTCAGCTCTGATTCGCACGAGAAATTATATACTGTTCTGAAAGAGCCAGAGACCAAGAGGGAAAAAAGCGGTAGATGAAATGAAAGCGCGTGCAGAAGCAGCTCCTGAAAGCAGCACTCACCAAGTGGTCGCAGAATCTACTGTTCGATTATCCGATGCTGTGCAAGGACAGATGCCATCCGTATCATGTCTAATATGCACGAAGCTCTGCCAATTCCCCTTTCACCGGAAGAACTCCAGAACCACATCGGCATCTAGTGACAAATGCTGGAGATCAGTCTCTTTCGTGGGATAGCGTCCAGGGCCTAACAGAATCATCGCTTGGTTTACTGAGCGCAACTTAGATATGTTGGCTCAGTCGAATAGCTGTTGTTGGGATCTCCAGTAAAACGAAAACTATTGATTAGCAGATCTCGTGCAGATTTTTAATCCCATCCTCCCCTTTAGATGGATGGAACTTTGCTGAACGAGTTTGAAGCTTTAACTATTTTGGGTTTAACCTTTGACTCACTACTAACTTTTGAGAAACATCTAATGAAAATTTCAGAGAATGGCGCACGAACGTTAGGTATTATACGTAAGGCCTCACATATTTATGACAGTGATGAAATCAATGCAACCGGTTTCAGGTCAGTTGTCCTTTCTTTACTAGAATACTGTTCTCCGGTATGGATGTCTCCTTCTGCCAGAGATTGATCTCTTTTGGACGGAATGGTTTGTGGTGGTAAGTTTCTGTTTCCTAATATTGTGTGTTATAACTTGTTTGTCACTTTTTCCAATTCAAAATTGATTCCTGGTCCCATTCTCCTGCCTAGAGCAACCAGATTCGCTGAGCAGCAGCACCAATATGCAGTAGATATCACTTGCTATCGAATTTCTTTATTCCTCACACCGTTGGTTTGGTTTGTATGGTGCTTTTACGTTACATGGAACCAGCGGTTATTCAGCAACGGGACCAACGGCTTTACGTGACTTCCGAACCACGTCGAGAGTGAACTTCTATCACCAGAAATACACATCTCTCACTCCTCAACGGAATGGCCGAGAATAGAACCGGCGACCACCTAGGTGGAACGCTAATACCATACCAACTACGCCGCTGAGGCGCTCCTCACACCGTTGGCCAGGATGTCGCGCGTTGAGACTTCAAAAGATCAATCGAATTCGAGATGCAAAGCATTACTGCCCTTATATAATTGTCCTTGCTTGTTAATAACTTACTTACATTTTTATAGATTTATCAATTTGTCAGTTCATTTTTCTTTTTGTAATAAGTCAGATCTCTTCCTTCTGCATTTCCCTGGCACCTTTGGTTTTGTTCCTTATGAATGGGGTTCATCTTCCGAATAATAATAATAATAATAATAATATAATAATAATAATAATAATAACTAATAATAATAATAATAATAATAATAATAATAACTAGTATTTTCTCCCTAATTTTCGGTTAAAAAACAAGAAATTCAAATCATGCCGCCCTAATTTTCTTCGGTGGCTGTGATACTTGTGCAACAGACACACACACACACAAACACACACCCAGAGAGAGAGAGAGACAGAGATTCATCTAATATGATTGCTTCTTCGGCCACTGAATACCTTACGTTTCCTTTGCAGGACAAAAATCAGTAATAATGATGCTATACGAATCTAATGCGCACTCATCTTTGGAAATATAAGTGTCATGAAATAAAGTCTTAACGTCTATATTTCCAAGTTACCCTGGATATGATCCACACTGACATCCTTCGGGTATCGAAATAAGAAATGAATCAAAACTTTTTTCCTCTCAAGGGCAGTAATAAGTCCACTACACCGAACGACATGCTGATAATTATTGGACGGTTACTGCATACTAGTGGGAACAAGATTATTCATTCAGTTATGACCTTATACTTACTGTATAAGTCGCCCTACTAAGACACTGCTGTTAGGGAATTCCATCTTCGCAATGATCGTCTTTTTATGCGAAAATCATAGGCCGATGAAATGCAAATATTCCGGCTATATATATATATATATATATATATATATATATATATATATATATATATATATATATGAATGTCTTTTACTGCAATACAACAATATATGAAGATCAAAAGTGTTTTATGAGCCTTTTTATCTTCATATCTGTATATATATATATATATATATATATATATATATATATATATATATATATATATATATATATATATATCTATATAGGTGGGCGTAATCCTAATCCGTGTGACGAAATCGAGAGTAGATATATATATATATATATATATATATATATTATATATATATATATTTATATATATATAAGTAATTGTTGTACTACACAATAAACACAAGCAAGTTATTAGAAAAAATAATGCATGAAGTATTGTACTGCAGCAATAGAAATTCAGTTTGAGCAGTTTGGATTCTTTTCATTAACTTTAAATTCAAGATCTAACAAACTTTCAAGACGGCTCGGCACTTTCCAATTAACTTGTGAAGTAATAAGTATATCACAGAAGTATCAAAAACGAGCGAGCTAGTCCTCATTAACTACGTTCTGTAATGCTTCTCTCTTCTTTCAGCCATGGACAGAAGACCTAAGAAGAAATATGAGTTTTTCAAGGGTAAGATATTTTGTCTTGTGCATCTGCCTCGACATTATAGGTATTTTTCAGTGATAAAATTATTACATTGCTGTTTCACAATGTATTAGGAACTGATGAACACATAATTTAGCACTAAAATTCCTTGTGAAATTTTGAGATATATACAGAACCTAAGAGAGCTTTGACTTGTGTGTGCATGTTGTGTGCTGTGTTGTGTACGTCGTGGCAATAGGAGAAAAATTAAAACCTGGGATAATAAATCTTATGCCCAAATCCCATCTTAAACTAACATCAGTCCCTCTTCACATGAAGTAGAATTTCCCCAACTATTATTTCAAAACATGCTCATTTTACTCTTCTCAATCAGGTGGCAGAATAAGTACATATGATGAGGGAGACTACGACGAGAATACACAGGCCTCTCTGACCCTAACGAACCTCTCCTTGAAGCACCAGGGTACAGCGGCAGCGCCAGTTACGACCAAAGGTACGGCGAGTACCAGCCACCTAGCGGCCTCTACAGTCAAGATGCACCGATGGATTACAGCTCTCACCAAGGCCAGCTGGATTCAGAATCGCCAGCCCCATAGCCCTATCAAGAACAGGAGTACGCAGACTATGGGGCTACTGGCTAACTCGGACCCAAGCCAGCCATCTGCCTCAGGGTTTCAGGGTCCCCCTGGACCTGGTGCCGGTGGACCTGCTCCAGGTCAAAAAAAGAGAGTTCAGACTTGTCGACTGTGCGCCAACCATGGTTTAATAGTAGAGAAAAAGGGTCACAAGCCATTCTGCAAGTACCAGGACTCCTCACGATTGTAGGCAGTGTGAGATTACTCTGAGAATGCGAGATGCTTCAGCCGCCCAGCAGAAGATGACCAGAACTCAGCAGCCTAACATGCAAGTCCAGCCCCAGAGATCATCCCCCTGTGGACCCCGTGAGTTTCCAAGAATGCAAGAACTGGAAGCAGAGACCAAAGACATTATTGATCCCGTTCTGTTCGCTGATATTAATGAAATAGTGAAGTCGAGGTCACATCAACTTTAGCACTAGGCAAAGTAGATGGCATCTTTTTTTGTATCACTATGAGCTAGACCAGAAAAAATATATATCGTGTTACCTTCTAACATATATGTAAACGGCATATATATAGTTAGGTCAAATGAACATACTAGCTGACTTCTCTAGCATTACGTTTTAAAAATCTGCAATTGCTAAATAGGTTTGCTTGCTTAATTTCATATATTTTGAGATTTTGCTGAAATGCGAGAGGAGAATTATTCTGTAGATTGCTGTAATAGTACAATTTTAAACCGTTTGTACTTCCCACCAATAACTTTCCAAGCACTTCCCAATACTGTAGCAGAAATTCCAGGAACAATATGAATTGACGGGATTTCTTAAACTTCGCTAATTTCGTAGCCACTTGATATCATTATCACCACATAGTTAACCAGTCATTTTACTAGCATTTTTGCGTGGCAGCTTCAGCGACGGAAACTTGGAAAGTAAAGAAAGCTTTAATCGTTTTGTATTAAAAGTGATGAAGAAATTGCAGTATAATTTATTATACCTAAAAGATTAGAATAATGAATGAAGACAGCGTGGACTGTTCCTTCAGCAGAGGCAAAGTATTGTATTTCTAAGTCAGAAAGTTTATGAAAAAATCGGCGGCACATACTGACTCACACACACACACACATATATATATATATATATATATATATATATATATATATATATATATATATATATATATATGTGTGTGTGTGTGTGTGTGTGTGTGTGTGTGTGTGTGTGTGTGTGTGATGTAGATAATGTACAATGTCAGTGTTTGCCGTGTCCTAGGAGGCTCATGTTTTGACGGAAGTTTATTTCCCAAGTGCTCGATTGACTGATACACTTTTATCTGAGGAACTGCCGCGCTCGTTTTCATAGCTTGAGAATCCCGGATGCCGATCCGGGTCCGACCAGAAAAAATCTGTTTATATGCCGCACCCAGGTCAGGCCTATGCCCCCAGGGGTCGAAGACCACGCCATCCTAATGACCTATGGCCAGTCCTTCTTACTCAACTCCGAGGTGTCTCCCTTAAGCTTCAGCGGGGCTGGAGTTTACCATTCCTTGACACTCTCTACTTCGTGTTGCTATTCAGATTTGCGATGCAACTGACGCAGTACGTAGTCCACAATGCCTCTTTCGCCTCGTCTATTTATTTTACGGCCTCGACGCTAAATGGTAGCGCGTCTGGATCAAGGCTTATTCTATGGACAGGATCCAAAGAGTCTGGATCCTGGAACAGACAGAAAAATAAGTTTCCCTAAACTATTCCAGTGTGGTTTCTATGTTGACCTATGCTGGGAATTCTAAGGTTCAATTTTGGGCGATCATTGTGGGTCCCAGGGAGAGAGAGAGAGAACTAACATGAGATCATTACTCCGACAAAATTTATACCAACATATCGATGTACATGAGAGAGAGGAGAGAGAGAGAGAGAGAGAGAGAGAGAGAGAGAGAGCTCCGATTGGAAGCTGAAATCCTCTTCGTAGAATATTCTCCTGTCTGTCTGTCTCTCTCTCTTTCTAATGATTATACCAGCCAGCATTAAGTAAATCATGCGGTACAGAAGTCACTGGCTGCGTACTGCATCCCTCTACTCGTACGTATGGTCACGCGATGACTGCTCGCGACGTCACGGACTCGAGCAGTACATCCGGGTACTTTTCTTCGGAAGTGAGCACAGCAGTAACTAGATCGGTCTCTGCCCTTATACCCAACAGGAATCAAGATATACTTGGAACAAACAGAATAAAAATAAAAATTACTTATTTCATAAAATTCATCAAGACTGATTAATTTGCACAGAAAACGTCCATGGCAGTATGGCTGCTGTATATATGTACGCATAAGTCTTGTAGTTTGTTTATGCAAACAGGCACACACATACATACATATTAATTAAGCTACAAATGTCGTTTGATATCGAATTCGCGCTGCTTCGGGAATATCCCGGAAGGAGAATTATCACCGAAGGTAAAATTTTTAAATGATAAAAAGAATGATGCTGAAGTGTCTCGAACTCCCGATAGGTATACAATACCTTTCCTCTCCGGCCTCCAGTCGACGCGTTAACCACAAAGCTATCGAAAATAAGTATAAATCTCAAAGTTTATGCCGATTCTGCCGTACATGTTTGCCCATCGGGAAATTGGTATGCACTTAGCACGGTCCAAACGGACTAGACCGTGGCACTTGTAGTTTCGACATTAACCCACCTTCACCAAATTGGTAAGTGTGGAACACGCAGTCCTTTTTATGGAACTTTGTATCACACCGTGATTTATATACATTCATTATAGTCTAGTAATTCTATTTGAAAACAACAAACTCATTGTAAAAGCTATAAAGTAAGGTTTTTTAAACTTGTAATAATATCCCCAAATGTGAAGTCAAGAAAATCTAGGTATAAGAAAGCAGACATATTGTCCGCCATCTTGGATCTACTCTCGAAAACCTTTATCACCACTCCTCTTAAACTTGTATATGGAATACTTTTTGTTTAAAAACGCTATTTACCTAATATAGTATATTCGTTTGAGGTGGTTTGGTATAGATCATTGTTGACGATATTTTAGCTATTTTGCCTAGTGTTATGGATGTAGCTAAATGATTTACTCTCTCATTTGAATAACCATATCAATTAAGTTAACTTTAGAATTACAAAAAGACAATTGCCTCTCTTCTTTTATGTTTTAATACGCACAGAAGCATTTCAATGCAAATTCAGTATCTATAGGAAACCAATCAACAACTTAACTTATGTCCATTTTTATTCAGGCCACCATCTTAATATCAACATATCAAATTTTACTTCTATGTTTAACGAGGATTTCGCATTGTCAGTCACCAATATTTGGATCAATAAATCGATTACATAAGAAAAATGGGGGCAGATTATGTATCCTTCCCATATATTACATATTTTCTATAATAACGCCCTTAAACAGTTTTATAGTGAAAGTAACACGGAGAAAGAAACTTCTAAGAAACATTCTTAACTTGCCTTATTTAGCAGTTTTGAAACCATAAAATCTTGTTAAAATCTTTTAATGTCAACCTTGTTTTTTCCTAAATAAGATACTCAAAGGAATGCCAATAAAAATGACCCTAGGAAAGCAACAACATAATACATATATAAAATTCCATTTTTGGGCTGTTCCCTCTTTTTATATCAGCCAATCAAGCAAGGGGTTTAGAAGTAAGAATTAAACGGGAGGCATAAGTATTCTGCCAAAACTGGGTAAACATCCAATGCAATATTCATTCATTTAAGCGAACACTCTCACAGGATAAATCGGACCAGCAGTTCAGTGATTGCTATATCGAAAGATTTCTTTTCACGAAATCGTCTGGAATCCGTCATTATACAACTTACTTCCAATTGTAATTTGTACCCTGTATAAGTAAAATATTTAAGAATGCCCTTAAAGATTAAATAACTGACTTAGTTATAAAATTAGTTACATAGATATTTTCTTTGTATCTGTATTTTTAATATATTTTTTGTGAAAATGTTCAATTTGGACTTAATCTTTTGTAAATTGTACCCCTGTTTTGGGTAAGTCTATTAATTCTTCATTTGTGTTGGATCCCACTACTTATTTTCCTTTCTAATCCCTAGCTGTCATTTATACAAGCTTTCTTTGCAATCTTATTTTCATACCTATATCGGTCTGCTTAGTAAGGACGAGAAGTCGAAAGGCCTCACAGCACTTACTCCGTTGTTTCACTTTCCTTAGTGGATTTTGCCTTTATTCATATATTCATCACGTTCCAAAATTTTCGTGATTCAGTATACATACACACATCTATATATATATATATATATATATATATATATATATATATATATATATATATATGTGTGTGTGTGTGTGTGTGTGTATGTTCTTGTAAATAGCTACGACCAGAACATGCATAGAACAAACATGAGTATATTTTCCAATTATAAGTTATGCCGAATAAAATCATTAAAGCAAAATACATAAATTTCATTTCTACCACTTTAATTTCTGGTATAAAAGATGTACTTTGCAAAAAAAAAAATTAAATGCAAATTGTAAAGTGTGATTCTAGCTTGATGTAGTCTCTTACACCTGCTTCTTTCTATCTTAGCTCCTTGGTGTAAGCAAACATAATTTCGCGCATAAAAAAATTGTGGGTGCATACCAGTGGTGTCGATATGGGGGGTAGGGGAGCCAGGGACCCCCATCAGATGCTAGAACCCACCCCCCCTCCGTGGAAATTTCCTTTGTGGGTAAACTTTAACCGTCTGGCCGTCAAAATCAGATATTGTGGCCCTAGAGATCATGTTTGGGTTTTATGTTTTTTTTTAAGAAACGACGCATGTGCTGCTGATGATTATTTTGATCGGATCTGATCCACTCTAATGGTATTAATAATGCTATGTATGAAGTGACTAAGACTATAATTGCAGTATTGAATAAGTGCAAGGCAATCTGCTACGGCTGCTTAGAGTTCATTTTCAGGGAGAGAGAGAGAGAGAGAGAGAGAGAGAGAGAGAGAGAGAGAGAGAGAGAGAGAGAGGATGAAGAAGGGGAATAGGTTAGGTTGAAATTTTGAAGAAGAGATTTTGGAGAGTCATAATTCTTTTGTTATTGAAGATATACGCTATTTTGATATATGTATTTAAATGCCAAGGATATTATACTGTAGCTGAAAATTAAAACTCGACGATAAAAATTAAGCTGTGTTGCATAGAAGGTTGTGAAGAACATTTACATGACAGGTATTTTGGTACATTTGATATAGTAAGAGTCGACCATTAATTGAAAATTGACTTCTACATATAATTTCAAATACAGGTTTGCTAATTACTAATAATGTTATTTTTCTTCGTTCTATTTTACTAATTACAGAGTTGTTAACATAAGTTTTCTTATTTTTTTTTTTTTTTGCCCGACCTGAAAATTATCTTGGTCCCACTTATGCCCCTCCCCCGCCCCCCTGATGGAATGCCACCTACGCCACCGGTCCTCGGTTACGCCCGTGGAACAGGCGCTATTTAGTACTATTACAAATGCCGCCAAAAAGCGGATAGCATTGCTAACACGCGGAGAAGGAGTCGTTGGGCTGGGGTAGGGCAGGCCCTTGAGTGGGTCCTGGGGTAGGGAGACTCATGTGGCCCTGCTCGTCTTCTAGTTAACAACGCGACGGATATGGAGTCTGATGCAACACTTCCTTTAGCTTGCGTCAGCGAAAAGCCGTTGCCAAGAGAAAATTGATTGATCTCGTAACCTAGTTTTTCTCTCTGAAGGTCAAAGGGTAAAAAGTATCTCCATTCACTTGGAGACTTAAGGAAACGTGGTAACAATAGCAAAAGGGTTTCCTAAGCCAATTTTCTGGGAATTAAATTTTTTCAGATGACTTTGTCTGTCAGTCCTCAGATCTAAAAATTTCTGAGTCTAGAGGGCTGCAAATTGGCATGTTGATCATCCACCCTCCAGTCATCAAACATACCAAATAGCAGCCCTCTAGCCTCAGAAGTTTCTATTTTATCTAAGGTTAAAGTTAGCCATGATCGTGCCTCTGGGAACGCTCTAGGACAGGCCACCACTGGGCCGTGACTGAACGTTTCATGAGCCACGGCTCATATAGTAGTATATGCTGTACAGAAAACTCAATTGCGCCGAGGAAACTTCGACGCAGTTTTTAATTGTAATTACCCACGGTGTGAACACAGAGGAACAAAGAATGAGGTCTGCCCTGTGGGCAAGGTTGCACAGATTGTTATACTAGTAGATTCACATCAACCGTGCATTTGATGTCTAGGCCAGTCCCTTACAACGCTCCTGATTGGCTGTTGATAAGCCAATCCCAAAGCTGGAAACTTTCACTCTCTCGAGAGAGTTCACATGGGCACTTTCTATGTTCCACCTCTCCTGAGGAATATACATTGAAACAGCAACAAATCTTATGAAGTTAGTTAACCATAAAAATAATAAGCAAGAGTCCAAGGGCAGCACCACCACCACCCAGAAAGTGGCATGTTTTAAACAAACTTTTAAAAATAAGGACATAATCATGGAATCATATTATAGACCGATGTCAAACTTGTTTCCTATATCGTTCGTTGTATATCTAGAGATTAGAGGTGATATTTTCCATGGAAAACCGTTCAGCTGCAAGGAACAGTGCTAAAACAGAAGTATTATTATTCTCTGTGATGGGCGACTTCTTGAAATAAATGGATAACGGTAAATGTGTAATACTGGACTAGACCTCTGTACAGAATCTATAATACAGAGGTAGCCTATAATGTATGAGCTTATCATAGTGGCCTTATATTGGAAAGGAAGTGAAGACCCCAGGAATAATTTACGAAATATCACACCTGTAGAACTTTTGACGTACAAACCAAAAAATGTAAATCTGTAAAAAAAAAAAAAAATAATAATAAAATAAAAATAAAAAAATACTATCACGGATCATTCTTACAGGCCGCAAGGACCCGTTCATCTATGGTTTAGTGATACACAAGGGAGTACGATCAATTCTAAGCGCGGTGGTCCGTCTAGTAATTAACCAACGAGGGCAACTGCTTGTGGTATCGTTATTCGTTAACATCACAGGTTTGACATCTTCCTTGTGATCAATGTTTGTGTAGCCATAAAATTCAGCTTATACACCTGCTTTAAGACTTCCCGTTATATGAAGTCTCTAAATATATTAAATTCCATGTCCTCCGGTTATATGAGTTGTGTTTGGTTCTCTCTACCAATATTTTATATGACATAGTACTACCAGTTGCTACCAAGACTACTTGCCGTCGCTTGCAAACACTAGGCCTAATAGAATAGTCTTGCCGAATTCAAGCCTTAAACCGTGGAACATGATAAATCTTATTGTATGTAGAATTAAATTATGTTAAAGGGAATGGGTGGAATAATAACTTACTTTTGGTTAAGTCGAGTTCCATTTCCTCTCGATTTCATATTCTTAACAATGCGTATGTCTACTGGCAAAATCAACTTGAGTTTCACATCCGTATGCACATTTAGACACTCTAATGAGTAGGTAAACAAATACCTAGACATTAACAGTGCGCATGCGCTGACCTGCTATTAATGCGCTTGCGCAGTATGTATCGGCTGAATTTGTAGCATACCTGCTACCACTTCGAATTTTGAGTTTATACGCTATTGAAATAGCCTGGATCATAAAAAAATGAAATAAAGCGTAAACTTTCCACAGACCATACTAAATTTCACCAGGTTTTGAACAACTCTGGAGTTAAGGAGGTTAATGAACGACTTAAGGAATGGGTGAACAGAAAAATATTGAAACTAAAACAGAATCATATTAACATGGTCACACAGATAATCAAAGGAGGCCTTCTGGTAAGAGGTTAATTGCCCGAATTCTTGCTGGAAAGATATGGAATTAAATCAGCACAGAATAACTGTAGCTACCCGACTAGCTAGTTGGATAAGGTTTCGTAGGTTAGTTGAGTGAAATTCTCTGCTACTATTAAATTCATTTGTTGACACAATTATGACTAAGACGAATGAAAAAGACATCCCAGTTATAAATCAATTTTTATAATAATACTGATTTAAATAACAAAAACAAAAGTATCAAACACTTGTGCTGAGCAACAGTAAAGAACTTAGACTATATCATATCTATTTATAAGGTGTAGCCTACCAGTTTATTCCCGTTTATAGGTGCTAGACCTGTAATATTATGTTTTCACAAAACTTGTTTTATTTCAAACAAAAGTGTATGTTGAGTAATGCACTCTTTAATAGCATGTTCTTTTTATATTTAAAGGTGAATTTTGTAACAAAGTTTTTGTTGAAAGTAACAATAAATTACAAGTTTGATTCTATTCAAGATGTCCTGGCTGGACGTAGTACTAACGTTAGGTTAGTACTACGTCCAGCCAGGACGTCCATCTTAGAATAGAATCAAACTTGTAATTTATTGTTACTTTCAACAAAAACTTGAGCCTTGAGTTGCTCTTATACACGCTTTATAATTTTGAGGTAAAATGAAGGAGGGGATAACTTACAAATACGGAGGAAATTTATCTCGAAAACATTTAAATTGAACAACAAATTGCACGTTCGCGATAGAGGAAACCTTCGCACACAATATCACTTCAAAGAGGTCTTCACAAATATATGACATCCGTTTTAGTTATAATTTTAATAACCAACAAGTATTTCTTTGGAGTGACAGATCAATGTGATTTTGGTGTCTCAATGATGAAACCAAACAACTGTGAATAACAAATTTAGTTCAATATATTTGTTACCCCTTAACGTCTTCTTTTATGGTGAACTAAAGAAAACGCCAATATGACGCGAAACTAAATTATCTTATTAACAGAACTCGCAAGATACAGTATCAATGAGGAATACCGCTACAAAAATCGATATCTTAGTTATTATCAGCTCAAATTGTTCAGGCAATCATTCCTATTTAAGATGGTATTACGAAAAGAATTGGTATAATGTTACTTCATTTTCCTCTATAAACGCATAAGTGACACCAGTATATTAAAATTATATCATTATTATGTTCAAGTGAGGATTATATTGTATATCACTATATCTTCCAGTTACATAGATTGCTTTTAAAAGAGTGCAGTTAGGGATGACATCATGATTGATAACTGATTCCTTTGCATTGTTACTTTATCATCTTGGCACATCGTACCTAAACGTTGTGAGCTTCATGTCCTTCCTCGGTCTCCATTTGAAAACTAGTTCCAAGAAACAATGCTGTTTACACGTTTATGCTATGCAATTCTATTTAATGAATTATAAAAAAAATCCACGATTTACTTATTAACATTAAATTTTAGAAGAGTGAGAGAGAGAGAGAGAGAGAGAGAGAGAGAGAGAGAGAGAGAGAGAGAGAGAGAGAGAGAGGCGGGGTTGGGGGAGGAGAGGCGGGGCTTGGAAGTGTTATTAAAGAGCAAAACGTTTGTGCGGCGGCCGGAATGGCGCCAAATTCAGTCATGTGACCTACTGCAAGTAGGTCTCGAACACCCTAAGGCAAAGGAATATTCTAGAATCTTTCAATAGTGGTTGATGCAACATGAAGACGTGGCAGCATCTAAGGTCTATTTACGATATAAACTTTCTATTGGTTTAAGTTGGTAGTATTCCTTCGGTTATTTCAATTAAGAGCGATCGATTTTAGTATTTAATGTGAACATTGCTTTATTATAGCGTGCGCTAAACACTGTGAGTGCCGCAACAACAGAGAGAGAGAGAGAGAAAGAGAGAAAGCAGTACGCAATCTGACGCAACTACTGCACAGGATTGCATCAGGATAGAGCTCTACCGCGCAACTCCAAGTTCCAGCGTCACACCTCGAACTATTCTCAGCAGATGAAGGGAGCATCAACCAATTCCTAATATGGACATTGATACCATTTCTCTGTTCTGCCATATATATATATATATATATATATATATATATATATATATATATATATATATATATACATTGCATTAGCGGAAATCGAATATGTGATTTAAGCATACCACCAAGTACTGGGACCCACTGGGTCATTCAACGCTACGATGACAATAAATGAAAATGGAAATTATATAAATAAAGTTTAAAGAAAATAATATAAATAAGAGTTTAAAATAGATACTCTAAAGATCAATTCTTATAATGGTTAATCGAAAGATTTGATTTCTAATCGATTTAAAAAACTGCCATAATTGAGAGAAAAAAACATTACTTAAAACTACAAGCTATTTAATCTCACGATGGCTACCATTCCTGTCTTAATGATTGGCTGTGTGTGTGTGTGTGTTACATTATCAGAGAGCCTTATCTCCTTTTAAGGTAGGCAGCTCCGGAAAACACTGTTTTCAGCAAGCATCTTGGGATGAAACTGCTATACCCATGACAGACAACTGGCTACCAGGAGTCTAATTCACAATTCATGTCGAGAGAGGAACAATGGAACTTTACTAAACTAGCCTGAAAAGAGCGTAGCCGAGGGAATTCCGTCAGTGCACCTCACGTGCAGCACTGTAGACATTTCTGAAGATTATTTGTAGCATCACTTCGACCCCCAGATGCACCCACTTATTAGCTTTTATACTTTCCATTCTCTTTTCCTTTCTTCATTCTTGCTGTTCAACATCTCTAACATTGCTCATTAACGAAACTGGGGCTTTCCTCTCTTTTCAGGATCATTTTCTTACTGTTTAACCACTCCGACTCCTCTTCTCTATCTTAAGCTCTGAATGGCCGAAAGTGCCCCAGTACTTGGTACGGCAGTCTAAATTTCGTGAAAATCGTCAAGCCAACTAAATATTCTCATTGACTTACACCTGGAGTCTCGTGCTTCCTCGAATAACACTTCGGTGATACTCTACACGTCAACTACTCCGAGGTGCTAGTACTAAACACCGTATGGTAAATGTAGAATAGACAGCCGCACGAAGATATCGTTTATTAATATATAATTTGTCGACGACACAATATAGAAGGGGATGTATATAATACTTTGATCTCCGGGGGACTAGTACTAAACACAGAGTTCCATTGAGCTTCCGCCATCGCCATGTTTAGTGCCAGCACCTCGGAGTAGGTGACGCATAGATAACAAGTCAAAGCCCCGACACTTCTTTCTCAAACCTATAGCTGTTAAACTATAACTATTTATAGTCTAGCACCTCTCAAGTCCTCCTTCATTCAATGGAAGGCTTTGTTTTAATCTTTAATTTTGTGAGTAATTGGTGTAACTTTGATTCATAAAGGCTGATCTTTTACATACAACTGTTCAATGTACATACAATACACAAGTCTATCATTTTATAAAATTAGAATTCTCATGTAACAAGGTTCTTTAAAATTTTTCATATACAACATGTAATATAATTTATGTGGTTTCAATAGAGAATTATGGAGATATATTAGATATTGGTATGAGTGTGTATGAATTTTTATCATATCATCACGACATTATTCATATTCACAACCGTTAAGCTACAAATGTCGTTTACTATCCAATTTGCTCTACTACCTCGGAAAAATTAACGAAGCGGAGTTACGATTAAAAAGTGAAGAGTTTAGACTTTGGTCTTACCATTATAAACTGTCAAGAAACGCTCTCTGAGTTAGGCGTGGTCACGGAGGTATTGTAAAATGGCTGACATATAAAGATGCTGTTATCAACTCGAGATAGGTAGGAGTAATGCAGCAATATTGAAGGGTTTTGTAAGATAAGTTGAAAATGAAAGTGCTCAAGAGCTATGTTGTGAAGATAGACTGGAAGGTGGAATAAAACTGAGGAAAGAGGCGAGTCATAGAATAGGTGATGCACCGTAAAAACATAAACAAAAGAATGTAAATATAAAGATAAATACCCCCAAGAAATAATCCTAGATAACGAACCCCGAAAAACCTGGAAGTCACTGTCTAGTACAGATCCATGGAGACTAATAAAAGACTGAAATATATTGGAAGATGAGAAACTTGAAATAAATGTGAGCCAGTGTAATGTTATGAGGTTAAATGGAAACCAGGAAGTTAAGTAAGTTGCTGTGCCATTTTCACAGCAAATCATTAGAGCTACCACAACTTTCCCTTGGAAAATACTATAAATATTTTGAACTCTTTCTCTTCGGCCAAAATAATATCTTTACAAACTGGTGATGATACATTCCGATGAAAGCAGCCACGCATGTTGTTCTTACATTTTTCGCAAGCAAGGAGCTCTCCTCTGTTGACTAAGGCGAAGGAAATAAAAAAAAAAATGGAGGGAAACAGGCATACCTTTGACGTCCTCCACGGGATAACGCGAGGTACATCACGTGATGTTGCTTCAGCCAATAGCAAACGGACTCGTGTCGTCAGGCCACTGGCCTAAAGTTACCCCGTCTTTAACGGTTTCGTGTAAATACAAAACCACATCATCGCTCTCTGCAACTCATTTCCGTTTCTAAGATTATGATGTCATAGATATAGCGATAACCGAACGTAAAATTATCAGAACGAAAATTAAAAGCTCAAGGTGGATGTGATAAAAGCCAACGTCATTCATACGTATTACTAAAGTAAACTTGGCACTTCATGATTGGTTGGTTTGTTTGTAGACAATGTCTTTGACACGTGATAGAAAGAGCAGGGGAATGCCTACAGTTATGGACTTCAAATGTCCTTTCTTTCTTCTTTTTTTTTTTATGTCCTGGCAAATTCCACACCTTTGTATAATTGATGGGTGTTTATTAGTTCTACGTGTGTATTATAATGATTTAATATAATTAATTCAAGAATAATAGATCGTATGTGGCAGGAATAAAAAATTTCACGAATTAAAGAACTTTCCAAAGGATTTCTTTCTTTTATAAGAGCTTGTGTCATAAGTTTCCAACGTCTGGCCTATCCCTTGGAGGGTGTTTATTCTTTTTTCCGTGATATTTTCCTCTCGTTAGCTCTGTTAATACTTCGTAGCATTTTAATTAAGGTTACTTCGATGTTGACAAATTTATGGACGCCACTTACGAACTGATAATTATTATTACCATGAACACAATGATGCACCAGCTGCATTCAAACCAGGAAAAAAATGGAATCACGAGTTGGCGTTAGGCTAGTAGGCTATTATGTCTAGATGTCAAGTCTGTTCCGTTCAATGCGCCATAACATCCTAACCAATTTCCTTTATCCCCCAACGAAGTTATTTTATTCTTTCATGAGAAAATGCATTGATAATGAGCTGTTTTACAATTACACGAAACGTTTGAGCAGTAAATACGTCACAACAGGATCTACAAATAATTTTAGTTCAGCTGATATACGGCAAGCCTCGATTTCAGAAGGAACACTTATGACTGAACTTAAATTCTGCTACGTATCTGTATACCAAATGGAAAATACTTATCAAAACGTGATAATAGAAGAGAGAGAAGTAGCGCCACCACTTACGAAATGTGCATCACCAGCTCATGTAACATTCTCTCTCTCTCTCTCTCCTCTCTCTCTCTCTCTTTATACTACCGAGTAGCACCCCAATACAATAACCAGGCAGGATGGGGGAGTGACCTCTGATTGGTTGTCCTCCAGAAGTATTTGTTTGTTACCCGGATGTTAAAAAGACATACATAGGCACAGCAACCTTATCCTTAATGCAGGAAGTTAATTCTATAATTGATATTATATATATATAATATATATATATATATATATATATATATATGTGTGTGTGTGTGTGTGTGTGTGTGTGTGTGTGTGTGTGTTCTGTGAGTGGGGTGTAATATATATATATATATATATATATATATATATATATATATATATATATATATATATATATATATATACAATGAAGGTAGGGGAAGCACACCAACAGGTCAAGGAACTCATATTTATTAAGTTGCAACGTTTCGAAGCCAACCAGCAGGCCTCATTTTCAAGCTAAAAAGTAACAATATCTAATTAGTACAATAAAATTAAGCTACAATATTAAAATACACAATGTAAAGTACAATAAAACAATCACAGTTAAAAAAACACAAATAAGGACCAACCGTTGAGTGTGAAGACAGAGGAAGGACTAACGAAAAACGTAAGCAGTTCACGAGAGGTAAAGAGGTGTAGACGTGGCATGGGTGTTCAGTGAGGGGACCAGTTTTTTAATAAACAAAGATTCATTAATTGTTAAAACCTTGTGATTGGAAGCTCTGCCAAAACCTGAAAGTCTTTGTACTGGATCGAATACCTACATTTATCGGTATGATCCCTTATGTTGGAAAATTCGGGATTCGAAAGCTTAGTGCCAGTTCTATAGCTGATAGCTCTATGACTGTCGATTCGGACCTTGAGTAACCTATGTGTCGATCCAAATATAGGTTCCTCGATTACATCGAGGACAAGTAAACTTGTAAATGACACATGAGGTCATCAATGGATCCAAACGGTCCTTGAAGTTGAAAAGGCTACCGATATTCAGTGGGTTTGTAGGTATAATTTTGATTTTCATGGCAGGGAGATGACCAGACATTAAAGCGTGGAGTTCCTTATATAAAGTTGTATTATGAATAAAAGGAAGGCTAGCATAGAACGGTAATTTAGGAACGTGAGGAGTAGGATGACGTGGAACAAAAATATTATTTAAAAATTTGGAGACATGCTTAAAGAACAACTGGGTGGGAAAGCAGTTGCTGTTAAAATATTTTTGCAAGAACGTGACTTCATTGTGAAAAGATTGCCAACTAGAAGACAAAGCAAAGGCTCGGTGAAGCATGGTTAATAAGGCATTTATCTTAAAATCAAGAGAACAAAAACTATAAAAATTTGTACCAAGACCAGGAAAATGTCTTTTTTTTCTAAAAACGGAAGTTGAGAAGCCATGAAAGGAGCGTGTAATTAAAATATCTAAAAAAGGCAACTGATTGTTGGTTTCGTGTTCAATGGTGAATTTGATGTTAGGGTGAAATGAGTTGATGAAAGTTAAAAACCTCTCGGCGTCAAACCGACTTCTAAAGAGTGCAAACGTGTCGTCAACGTACCGTTTAGAGAAAAAAAAAAAGACATTCACTGGTCTTGGTACAAATTTTTATAGTTTTTGTTCTCTTGATTTTAAATAAATAAAGCCTTATTAACCATGCTTCACCGAGCCTTTGCTTTGTCTTCTAGTTGGCAATCTTTTCACAATGAAGTCACGTTCTTGCAAAAATATTTTAACAGCAACTGCTTCCCACCCAGTTGTTCTTTAAGCATGTCTCCAAATTTTTAAATAATATTTTTGTTCCACGTCATCCTACTTCCTCACGTTCCTAAATTACCGTTCTATGCTAGCCTTCCTTTTATTCATAATACAACTTTATATAAGGAACTCCACGCTTTAATGTCTGGTCATCTCCCTGCCAATGAAATCAAAATTATACCTACAAACCCACTGAATATCGGTAGCCTTTTCAACTTCAAGGACCGTTTGGATCCATTGATGACCTCATGTGTCATTTACAAGTTTACTTGTCCTCGATGTAATCGAGGAAAACCTATATTGGATCGACACATAGGTTACTCAAGGTCCGAATCGACAGTCATAGAGCTATCAGCTATAGAACTGGCACTAAGCTTTCGAATCCCGAATTTTCCAACATAAGGGATCATAACCGATAAATGTAGGTATTCGATCCAGTACAAAGACTTTCAGGTTTTTGGGCAGAGCTTCCAATCACAAGGTTTTAACAATTAATGAATCTTTGTTTATTAAAAAACTGGTCCCCTCACTGAACACCCATGCCACGTCTACACCTCTTTACCTCTCGTGAACTGCTTACGTTTTTTGTTAGTCCTTCCTCTGTCTTCACACTCAACGGTTGGTCCTTATTTGTGTTTTTAACTGTGATTGTTTTATTGTACTTTACATTGTGTATTTTAATATTGTAGCTTAATTTTATTGTACTAATTAGATATTGTTACTTTTTAGCTTGAAAATGAGGCCTGCTGGTTGGCTTCGAAACGTTGCAACTTAATAAATATGAGTTCCTTGACCTGTTGGTGTGCTTCCCCTACCTTCATTGTATAGTTGGGTTTAGAGAAACCTCCGCCTGTTTCGTATTCATTGGGATTTTTCCTCCGATTCGCCCTGACTCCTCTTCGCTGAAGGATGCCACCTCTGCGTTTTCTGTTCGCCCTTCTTTTTATTATACGACTGAAACTTAGCCGATGTCAGAACTTCCATACCTACATCGTTCACAAATATGGACCAACACTCAAGACAACACTCAGATCCTTGGAACGCAATACCAAAAAACTTCGGAAGGCAGAATGTGACCTGGAATTTCTACAATATTGTGTCCTTAACAAAGTAACGCCAAATTTTGTTAAATTTAAATTATATAAAAATCCTTGTATAACACTCATTTCTATTCCGAGTCCATTGTTACCCTTCTCAATATGGAGATTTCTTGTAAACAAAATACTATTAACAAGCTGTCCACTGCTAATCATACTCTCTATGAAAGTGTTATTAACGAACTATCTAACCTCGACCGTTACATTTTCACTTACCTGTTTAATAAATGTATAAATTCCTTTGTTTTCCATGTCCAAGAGGTTCACGAGAGAAAACTACGTAAAATAGGTGTTTCTGTTCCTAAATTTAAGCAAGACTATAAAACTGTGTTAAATTCTCCAACTACTCCCTATCGAAACGAGAGGAATTCCTCCTTTCTCTTGGTTTGGATTTTGCTTTGCCATGTTACAGACCCTCATTTGTACAGTTTTTTGGAAGTCTAGAGTTCCTCTTTTCCAGATTGATCAACCTCGATCTCAGCCTTGATGTCCCTAACTTTCGATCAAAACTTCAAGGCCTAGCACATAAAACTTATACTAAACTGTCTACATATTGGGCTCCTTTTTTTAAAAAGGAAGACATGAATATTCTCAAATCGCTTGCAAAAAATAAGGATATTATTATTACCCGTCCAGACAAGGGTAAGGGAGTTGATTATTCTCAACAAAGATGATTATATTTCTAAGGTGGAAACAATTTTAAATGATTCAAAGTTCCTGAAGTTGGGAACTCCTGAGTTTTCAACACTGTTTAAAATAGAAGATCGTATTAACCGATTTCTGAAAAGCTTAAAAGACCGTGGCATTATTACTGAAAATACCTATCAGTCCCTATACAGCTCGGGGTCATCGTATGGTTTAATGTACGGCCTCCCGAAGGCCCCACAAAGATAATGTTCCTATCCGTCCTATCTTAGCGTCTTATAATAACGCCAATTACAAACTGGCAAAAATATCTAGTTCCATGCTTGCCCCCTTAGCTGAAAACTTCTTATAACCTAAAGAATTCATACGAGTTCAAAAATTCCATTCTTGCTCAGGACTCGGACCTTATTATGGTAAGCTATGACGTAGAGTCATTATTTACAAATGTACCTGTACAACAGACCATTGATATAATTTTAAGTAAGCTTTTTCCTACGGATGAGTCTCTTTTTAATGGGTTCTGTAAGAATGATTTTAGGAAACTTTTAGATCTGGCGGTGCGGGACACCGTTTTTGTTTTTAATGGTTGTTCTTACTCGCAAATGATGGTATGGCTATGGGCTCTCCTCTTGGACCCATCTTTGCCGGTATCTTCATGTGCTCGCTGGAAGAGCAAATGCTTGATTCTTGTCCCCTTAGTTACCATCCACTTTTTTATAAACGGTACGTTGACGACACGTTTGCACTCTTTAGAAGTCGGTTTGACGCCGAGAGGTTTTTAACTTTAACTTCATCAACTCATTTCACCCTAACATCAAATTCACCATTGAACACGAAACCACAATCAGTTGCCTTTTTTAGATATTTTAATTACACGCTCCTTTCATGGCTTCTCAACTTCCGTTTTTGTGAAAAAAGACATTCACTGGTCTTGGTACAAATTTTTATAGTTTTTGTTCTCTTGATTTTAAGATAAATGCCTTATTAACCATGCTTCACCGAGCCTTTGCTTTGTCTTCTAGTTGGCAATCTTTTCACAATGAAGTCACGTTCTTGCAAAAATATTTTAACAGCAACTGCTTTCCCACCCAGTTGTTCTTTAAGCATGTCTCCAATTTTTAAATAATATTTTTGTTCCACGTCATCCTACTCCTCACGTTTCCTAAATTACCGTTCTATGCTAGCCTTCCTTTTATTCATAATACAACTTTATATAAGGAACTCCACGCTTTAATGTCTGGTCATCTCCCTGCCATGAAAATCAAAATTATACCTACAAACCCACTGAATATCGGTAGCCTTTTCAACTTCAAGGACCGTTTTGGATCCATTGATGACCTCATGTGTCATTTACAAGTTTACTTGTCCTCGATGTAATCGAGGAACCTATATTGGATCGACACATAGGTTACTCAAGGTCCGAATCGACAGTCATAGAGCTATCAGCTATAGAACTGGCACTAAGCTTTCGAATCCCGAATTTTCCAACATAAGGGATCATACCGATAAATGTAGGTATTGCGCATCCAGTAACAAAAGATTTCAGGTTTTGGGCAGAGCTTCCAATCACAAGGTTTTAACAATTAATGAATCTTTGTTTATTAAAAAACTGGTCCCCTCACTGAACACCCATGCCACGTCTACACCTCTTTACCTCTCGTGAACTGCTTACGTTTTTTGTTAGTCCTTCCTCTGTCTTCACACTCAACGGTTGGTCCTTATTTGTGTTTTTAACTGTGATTGTTTTATTGTACTTTACATTGTGTATTTAATATTGTAGCTTAATTTTATTGTACTAATTAGATATTGTTACTTTTTAGCTTGAAAATGAGGCCTGCTGGTTGGCTTCGAAACGTTGCAACTAATAATAAATATGAGTTCCTTGACCTGTTGGTGTGCTTCCCTACCTTCATTGTATAGTTTGGGTTTAGAGAAACCTCCGCCTGTTTAATATATATATATATATTATATACATATATATGTGTGTGTGTGTGTGTGTGTGTGTGTGTGTGTGTGTGTGTGTATGGAGAGAGAGAACACTATTTTGCATATATTCACATGAAACAAACCCAGACAGTCAATATACCGAATGCACATACATATCCAAAAACATACACATTAAACTAGAATCATCCTGAAAACATCGGGGCAATATCTCATAAGTTTCCGAACTTTGACATCCATAGGGTATCATGAACTCACGCTTGTCGGACGCAGATCTTCATCTGTCAAGGGAAGCCCTGACAAAAAGATAGCGGTGGTAATTTCGAGGACGGTGTGATAAGGGCGGGCGGGGGAAGGTGAGTCACAGACATACCCATCAAGGCGGGTGGAAACGACCGACCTTGCTCAATAAGCAGTCAGTGAAATCGATAAGATTAAAATCTATTCCTGGGAAGATTACGTATTTTTCTTATGCGCACGTACGACTTGATAGAATTGCGTGCATATACGCCGATTTGAAATACAATTTGAATTGTAAGGGATTATTATTTCCAAAAGCAATTGCATGGTATACTACCTGTGAAATAATGTAAATTCCTTTAACCTAAATAAATAAATAAAAAAGGTTGTTTAAGATCAATTTAAGCTAGGATCTGTTGTACACTTGTAAAGGAAGTATTCATTTAATGTGAATGACGGTGACGTGGACTTGATTGAACTTGTTTGAAATTTGAGCCAGAAAATTTAAAATACAGGGTGTCCATAAAGTCCCAGTACCATTACTAGTATTTATTGCTCAGATATCATATAACATACAGTAGTGCAGTTTTTTGTAGAACGTTCGACATTACCTCAAGTTTACATTCAGAGCACTTAATTCTATAAAAAAAAAAAACTGTATTATATGAACAATAAATGCTTGTAATGGTACTGGGACTTTATGGACACCCTGTATAATAGTACTATGATTTTCGTACACCTGATATTTGTGAGCGATTTAATCTTGCTGTGTTACTCTTAGGGATACGATTTCTCGTAAAACAGAAAACATTCCACTGCAGAAGACAGAAGAAGTCTTAGCAAATTGGAGATTTAATTTTGATTTATGATTTATTTGATTGGTGAAATTTGGGATGCCAAGCTTAAGACAGTGGAAAGAGTGAGTTGGAGGGGCTGGACAGTAAGATAAAAAGATTCAATCGAAAGAGATGAAGTAGAAGTATCTTATGATGGGACTGGGAGATGACCTCACAGTTGCACTCAGAAATAACAGAGAGGTTGGACAGCAAGGTTAAAGAAAGGAAGCAAGACTAAAAGGTGGGTGCAGTCTAGGGCTTAAGGGACTTTGCAAACAACTTGTAGTACTGAGCTGAACTGAATTTAGATTTCAGGCCAAATGCCAAGCACTGGGACCTATGATGTCATTCAGCGCTGAAATGGAAATGGACAGTAAAAGGTTAGAATGGTGTAACAGGAGCAAAGCCTCGCAGTTGCACTATGAATCAAGTGTTAGGAGAGGGCGGAAAGTAAGATGAAGAAAGAGAAGATGAAAGGAGGTACAGTAAAATGAAAGAAAGTGGTTGCTGCTAGGGGCCGAAGGCACGTTGCAAAGAACCTTAAGTAATGACTGCAGTGCAACTTATGAGTTCCACTAACGGCATTACCCTCCTATGGGGCAATTTGTAGTACTAATTGTCTGCATTGCACCACGTGAAGCACACTAATGACAGTAGGGATCCAGGGTTTTAATTTAAGATAACCGTCTCAAAACTATGATTCTCGATGGGCTTTGAAGTCATACATAACATCAGAGGTGCTATCAAGTTTAGCATGTGAAATCGCAGAACCTGCCAAAACCTCCTTTTTTATCCTTTAATAGGGAAAATATACAATATTTTACAATTTGCATAGTGTTACATGCAGAATTTGATCAAAGTTGACTTAAATTTACCAGAATTAAAAAAAAAATTATATTGTACATTTTACAAATAATCTATGTATTTCAATGTTAATATGTTTCTGTGGTTACAGATGCTTTCACACTTCACATGTGAAATCAGAGGTATATTATCAAGCTTCTTATGTGAATATCAGAGTTACTGTCATGATTTCGCACTGTATAAAATCACTGGTCCTGGAAAGATGTACAGATTCCTGTTCATCTGTATTATTAAATGTAATGATGAGAAGTTCAGTACTAAAAAAAATTGTAGTGTGACTGCCTAATGAGTTTAATAGAATGTGTAACTGTCATTGATACTTACATATTTAAATACTTGTTGGCGGACAATATGATAATAATAATCTCAGCAAAACAGGCTGTAGATTCTCTTTGGTCAACCTTGATTCCAATTACAGTTCAAACGTGGAATGAAACTGTATCACTAGCGGAGAAATCTCAACTAAGTTGATTGATAATTAAAGACCAAAAAAACAAAAATAAACTACAGCTGCAAGTACATGATATCTAGCTATCTCGAAGAAATATTAAACAAAAGATTATGCAAACTTAAAACCCGACTATAGTAGATTCACACCAACGTGCATTTGATGTCTAGGCCAAGTCCCTTTACGACACTCCTGTTGGCTGTTAAAAAGCCAATCACAGGGAGAGTTTCCAGTCCTGCGATTGTGGTTTATCAATAGCCAATCAGGAGCGTCGTAAGGAATGGCTAGACATCAAATGCACGGTTGATGTGAAATTACCATTACTATCACGGACGGGGCATGAAAGAAACAAAAGAAAAGAGCAGTGCGTGTAGCTGTGCGATGTTGATGTCTCGACAGGAAATTCAGGCGACGGCTCACTTACGAGTGTCTGCAGAATCAGTCTCGTTCTAAAATCATTTATCAACAGTCGCATCACACGAAGGGCCGTTGAATAGCTAATTACCATTATTAATAAATAAACTGATACAGATACCCTACTGTATCGATTCAATGGTATAGAAAATCAACAATAACAGTAGCCATCAAATTCTACAACCATTCTAAATGTAATAATATAGTTCTCTAAATACCAACAAAGATGGCGTTTACTATAGCTTCCATGTCGTCGAAAATATTCATTCTCAATGTTTGCATCGTCAACATGGCCGTTAATGTATGAATAAATGACACCCTGAGATTGTTTATATATAATTTTATTAGTTATTTTGCTACATACAGTTAGCAGTTGGTTGGCTCAAAAAAAAAAAAAAAACAAAAAAAAAAAAAAAAAAAAAAAAAAAAAAAAAAATCACATCCAGTACAGTGACTAACGACTGTTCGACCTTTTACCAAGTCATTTCTATTTACTTAATTATTTTCTTCTCCGTAATGACAACTTAACGGTTCATGAAAAGGAACGCAAATTGTTGTAAATGATCACTATAAATAAGATGAATCTTAGCTAGGATAATTCATTAGGCGTATAAGACTACTCTGATATCGAGAGGAAAGTGTAGGAAGAGAATGAAGATAGAACACAGGCAAGTTATGGTTTGTCAGGTAGTTACTATGTCATTTTTATTAAGAAAAGATAGAGAAAGAATCACCGTTATGATATAGGTCAGATGGCAATCACTGGAAAAGCCTATAAGTCTAATGACTACGACACACTTGAAAAAACATACGTTACGTCATAGCTATTAGAACAAAAAAAATAAAGTACAATTAAAGAAAGTGAAAGTGTTTTAATTATAAAATACAAGGGAACTAAAGAACGAAATATTATCATTATTCAGAAGGACATTTTTTCTCCTGCTAAACCTGTTTCATAAATATAAAAGCAAAATTTTGATCATGAGATAATTAAAGTTATCTCTTAAATTTAACACCGTCATGTTATATTTGTTCTACTGAATATCCTTTTAATAATGGTATTTTCATTCGACGCAGATTCCCACTGCATTATGTATGAAAGTGAACAAGTGTAAAGGCATCTGGTCTTCGCACGGTATCAGAATTTCAACTCCTTCTCCTGCCCACCCATGACTCACCCTACGCGTGCGATGCCGATGACGTCATCGAAATCTGCTTCCTCACCAGCACCACCACCGCCAAGCGTACGCCCGCTGGAATGTTGACAGGAAATGCACGTCGGTCACTGCTTGTGCAGTTTTTAAATTCAGTTAAAATATATTCTTGTTGTCCATTAGTCATTTGTATTTTACATATAATTTTGAATAATGTTTCTTTTTAAAAGTTTTCAGTATGGTAATAACAAGAGATTATAACCGAGACTGACAAATCGCTAAAAATAAACGATAAAAGAAATAGAGATTAAGCAACGTATGATCAAATACTTATCGAATAACTTGTTGCCTAATACTCGGCTGTGTGCGTGTTTTTATCCCCCAGTGAAGTTTGAACTAATTAAGCGCACATTGCCCATGTACTGTTTATGAAAGGCGGTCGTATTAAAATTGCTAATGTGTAATTTGAGTGTTCTCCTCAATTTAAAGAAATCGGTTCAGATATGAAATGGTTTAGTCAACTTCGATGTGAATTATGTTTTGAATTTAATATAAATTTGTGACCAAGATTAATAAGACTTCATTAATTCTTTGTGTTTGGAAACTAGTATTCAAAGACTAGAAAAAAAAATTCGCTACACAGTACTTTTTCGTTATTATCCGAGGTTTATGAGTGACTGCGAGGGTGCATTTCAACCGTTCCAAACAGTGCACTGAACAGTCCAAATGTATGCAGTTCAGTAGTTTCTGACACCTGCTTACGAAGCTCAGAGAGACATGCGCACATCATCTTTGGTTTTTTAAGCAGTCCAACGACAAATGGCTTGATATCATAGAAAATAATGATGATGATTGCGAAGACGCTCGTCTATGACTTTTTTTTTGTGTAACGAGCCTTTAAGGTCAAGGAGTCAATAACTAGGCTGCAAAAAAGAAAAAAAAAAAGAAAAAAAAATCAAGATAAGTCAAATGTCTCTCTCGTATCCATTGCATTCGACACTCAGGGGTTGCTGATCACAATACAATGTTTTTATTTGTCGTTTATCTTTTCATACATTTTTCTTTATTTTATTTCAAAAACACAATATTTGATATTTACAAAAGATGAAATTTACAACTAACAAAGTTGCAACAAAAAGCGGGTAATGTAGATTCCTTACTCAACACAAAAAGGGAAATGTTTACCTTATATATATAGCAGCACATCTTATCACTATGACCAATGAAGCCGTTCAATCACAATTAAATTTTAGAACTCTCAAGTGGTGTATTTCCGATCCTCCTCTAAACTTGCGATAGTTTAACGCCCAGTAGATAAACTTAACGATCACTTGATTATGTGAAATACGTGAAGACGAAGAGTAATAATCACGTCTTTTTATCTTATAGTACATTGCTTATCTCGGCGTTGAAGAGGTAGCGCTTATTTTTAGTTTTCTGTAAAATAAAACTATCGAGATGGCTTTGTCTGTCCACCCTCAGATCATAGAAACTACTGAGGACTAGAGGGCTGCAAATTGGCATGTTGATCATCCCACCTCCAATCACCAACCGTACCAAATTGCAGCCCTCTAGCCTCAGTTGTTTTTATTTTATTTAAGGTTAACTAACTCTCTAGCCCCAGTAGTTTTTTTTATTTTTATTTTATTCAAGTTAGATGTAGTCATGACCGTGCGCCTGGCACTGCTGTAGGTGCCAACAACGCAGGCCAACACCAGGCCTTGGCTGAAAGTTTCAGGGTGGGGACACGGATGAGAGTTCATACAGCATTATACACTTTACCACTCCGGTGGTGTCCAAAATGGGATGTGAATACAACGCAATAGTTAGTTAACCCTACATTATATATATATATATAAAAAAAAAAAGCATTCCAGTGACTACCGAACCGATTAGGGGAATACAAACGCACATATG
>NC_061091.1:7991345-8046345 GCF_015104395.2 Macrobrachium nipponense | reverse complement strand
CTTAAAAGCGTTTGGTTTTGACCGAGAATCAAATAACTCGAATTTGCCAGCAATCCGGATCTGGATAAGGAACCAGGAACCCCCACCACCACCCCCTACTTTTGAGCGAGTTTCAAGTGATTTTTGGCTCGGATTTCCATAAATAATGATGGCAATGACTGTACATTATTCAGAGGACATTGCCTTAATGCTACTTTGTGTAATATACGTATACAAGCGTAATCTCGACTAGGATGTACAGTCATGGCAGACGACTTTTTTTTTTGAAATTTTAGCTTTCCCGTAATAAACAGGTTTTTTTGTTTTGTTTTTGTTTAGTTTAGGAAAAGTGAAATGATTCAAAGAAATACAGCGTATGGACTTCAAGTATTATATATATATATATATATATATATATATATATATATACTATATATATATATAGATATATATAGAAAGATATAGATATAAATAAATATATATATAGTAATAGTATAGATATAGAGATATATAAATAGAGATATATATATGATATATATAGATATATATATATATATATATATATATATATATATATAAATATATATATAGGATATATATATATAAAGATATATATATATATATATATATATATATATATATATATATATATATATGATAATATATATATATATATATAAATATATAAATATATAATAAATATATATATATATATATAGAGGATATATAAATATATATATATTAGATATATATATATATATATATATATATATATATACTAAAATATATATATAAATATATATAGATAAATATATATATAATAATATATATATAGATATATAGATATATTATATATATAATATATATATATATAAATAGATATATAGATATATAGATATATATATAAAGATATATATATATATATTATATATATATTATAGAGATATATATATATATATAGATATATATATATATATAGATATATATAGATATGAAAGTATAGATATATATATATATATAATATATATATATATATATATATATAAATATATATATATATATATAAATATATATATATATATATATATATATATAAATATGATATATATAAATATATATATATATATATATATATATATAGATATATATATATATAGAATATATAAAATATATATAGATATATATATATCAAATATATATAATAGATATATATATAAATATATATATATATATATATATATATAAATATATATATATATATATATATATATATATATATATATATATATATATATATATATATATATATATATATGATATATATATATATATATATATATATTATATATATATATATATATATATATATATATATATATATATATATATATATATATATATATATATATATATATATATATATATATATATATATATATATATATATATATATATATATATATATATATATATATATATATATATATAAATAATATATATATATATATATATATCATATATATATATATATACTATATATATTATATATATATATATATACAAAATAAAAAAAAAAATAGGAGAGAGATACAGAGAGAGAGAGAGAGAGAGAGAGAGAGAGAGAGTTTTAATTACTTGCAGAAGCTCCTTGTTTAAACATTACGTATTGTGATGGCTGGTTTGACCACCACGCAAAATACTAAACTTTTATCAAGTATTATTCACCAAAACACCATACTAAGTCCACAAAAGGTGGAATAGTATCCAACTTCAGTAAGAGTGCAAAGTCAATTCAAGGGGACAAAGAAAATACCACAAAAAATGACTTAATTTTAATACGTAAGTTTCAGACAGAAATAACACCTGAACCTCAATATACAGTAACTAATGAGAAACACTCACTCTTAACTTCCTGCGAAAGAAAACAATTACACGATTAAAGACAGGTCATCAACACATACATACAAAAAGGGGAGAGGGTCCAGAAAGGAGGAGGCAAGCGAAAAGCAAGAATACCCTAACAAATACAAACTAATATCCCTAACAACTTCCTCAAACAACTTTATAGGTCTTCTCTTGGAGGACAATAACACACTCCACGTCTGGAGGCTTAATCTGGGTGGCAGGGAAAATTGATCCCAAACTATGGTGTTGGTAGGCTTCCACAAGCTCCAATAATGACGTCAGCAGAGGATCAAGGCCGTGATCTTTATAAATAAATACATGTATATCTGTTATTACCTTGGGACAGAGATGTCCCCTTGGCTTTTACTACACTAAGGGCAGTACACAAAATGCAGAATATAATGTCCGTGCTGCAGAGTAAGGATATCCAATCAGCTATACAGCGTCAAAACATAGCTCTGCAATATGGCGAGGAATAAATATCGCTCCAACAGCAATAGTAGCACCCTTCAAGGTTGGAGGCTCAGAAACACACTGAGGCAAACTCCTTCAAGAGAAAACCTCCATCCCTCGGATAACGAAGGAGCCCAGCCACGTAACCAACACAGCTTGAAAATATAAAACGGTCTTTAGCCAACAACAAACACCAATATAACCACCGGTGAGGAGACAAATAATTAATAAAGAAAGAATACAATACTTCAATATTTAACCTTTAAAAACTTAAATAATAACTAGAAATTAATGACAACTAAGTTGCACCTCCTCACCCGACAAAGTACATTAACATTTAACTACAATTACCATTGCTTACCGAACTCGAATAACGTGCTTTAGCCCTTCTGTCAAAAAAGTACTTCACTCTTTTTTGGCTACACAATAAATTTTCACCTGCAAATTTCCAAGCCTTGGTTAACTTATCGCCTAGATTAGACACACAATCTAATAAATTGATCTCAGGAACGTCTCCCTCCTAGGACTCTCGAACAACATCGAGAGGGACGAACACAATGGCCAAACACAAGGCTGAAAGGCGAAAAACCTGAAGACTGACTTCGGACAGAACGAAAAGCGAACAACAAATAAGGTAATTCCTTATCCCATTCAGAATCATTGATCAAACAATACTTCTTTACCATAGATTTCAGGGTTTGATGAAATCTCTCCAGAGCTCCCTGACTTTCTGGATGATATGGAGAAGAGGTTACATGTTTTATATTTAACTCTCCCATTTTATCTCTGAAATACCTGCTAACAAAATTAGAACCACAATCCGACTGAATTATTTTAGGCATCCCAAACCTGGTGAAAAAGTCAATTAGTACATCTACAATTTTAAAACTTTTTATAGTACGTAGTGGTATTGCCTCGGGGTATCGAGATAGTCAAAATATATTCATTTCCACTACGAGTCCTTGATAATGGTCCAACAACATCAATAATGACCTCCTTGAAAGGTTCAGAAACCAATGGAATAGGACATAGAGGCGCTTTTGGAATAAGCTGATTGGGTTTACCGACCTTCTGACAGACATCACAACTATTGACAAATTTCTTTACGTCCGCCTTCAACTTGGGCCGATAATAATTCATTAGCAACTTGCCGGAAGTCTTATGAATGCCAGAATGTCCGGCCAAACCATTTTCATGCGCCAATGATATCAACTCATTCCTGTAAACAAATGGAACCATTATCTGTTTCATAATTTCATAATCAATATTATCAGCCGCCATAGGCCTACTCAGCCTATATAAAATATTATTAATTATCTTAAATTTGGGACCAGTTATATCAGACACCTCACCTGACTCAATAGGGAGATCCCGAAAATCCTTTTTCTGAGCTTTGATAAGCTCTTCAGTGGTCCAATCCAGTTTGTCCTTGAAAATCCCAAGATCTACAACTACGCTACCACTACATCAACATCTCTAACAGGAAATTTATCAACGATGGCCAGTTTCAAATTCCCTGCAAAGGAAGGGCAAATTAAATTAAAAATTTTAATAGCATAAGACTTAACCGTATCAGGAAACCCAGACAATAACACGAATTCCTCACTTTCAGAAACAAAATTACACGGCAATGCCTCCCTAAGGATCAAAGACTGAGCTGCTCCAGTATCACGCAAAATACGTACTCGTCTTTTCTCGGACGAATTTGCGGACGAGACACTACCGATGGACAAATACTTCTCAAAACAGCCACGTAGTCATTGGTCACTGGACCTTGTTGCGATAGGTTCTCTCTCTCTCTCTTTTCCACACCCATCACTGGCCTACCATTAGCATTTTGCGATTTTCTAAACGCATAACACAAGCTCTTTACGTTCCCCTTCTTATTGCAAAAGAAGCACGTCAATGTCTTCAATTTTTCTGGATTATATATATTAGGTCTCCTATTACTTGTGTTAGGAGAAAAATTAATATTAGTATTAGCATTACCCTGATTATTACCTCTATAATTATTTCTGGTAAACATCCTAGCATTATTATTATTATTAGAATTATTATTCCTACCTACTTTAACCCAACTAGACTTCACATTTGTCGTTACATCCCCTAACTCACTCTTATGAGACAAATAATATTCATCACTAGCGATAGCTACCTCCTGAACGGTCTCACGTTTTAACCCTTCGAGGTGGACCTTCAGTTTATCCGGCACATACCTCTTAAACTCCTCCACCAACATTAATTCCTTCAATTTCTCAAAACCTACCACTTCCTTGGACTTAAGCCAATCACTAGCATATAGTTCCTTCGACTTTGCAAATTCAACAAAAGTTTGCCCCCTGCTTTTTTCTAAGTTTCTGAAGCGTTGCCTATAGGCTTCAGGGACTAACTCATAGGCCTTCCCACTTTCATAATCTGATGACAGATCCTCCTCCAGAGTCACATACACCCTCTGAGCTCTTCCAACCAATTTACTTTGTATAAGAGTGGTCCAATACTCCAACTTTGCTGCAATCCTCTCAAACGATACAAAAAACTCTGCTACATTGTTTTCCTCAAATTTAGGCACAAATTTGAGAGCCTGCGCTAAATTAATAGCAGGCGTTAATGACCTATTTTGGGAAGGGGGAGGGGAAGAAGAAGAACCTGTGTCTCTCATGGCAATCTCATGCTGCCTCTCCTTTTC
This sequence comes from Macrobrachium nipponense, assembly GCF_015104395.2. NCBI lineage: Eukaryota > Metazoa > Arthropoda > Malacostraca > Decapoda > Palaemonidae > Macrobrachium > Macrobrachium nipponense. Next base: position 8,041,322 of record NC_061091.1, on the reverse strand, counting down.
TCTTTCCTCTGCCTTAAACTTTTCTATTTCAAACTCCATCTGCTTCAGAGCAAGTTGCCTATCCAAAATTTCTACAGACAACACTCCTTTATCAGGTTTCACTTCTTGTTCCCCACCTGCCTTTACAGTTTTAATATATTTATAAATTTGCAATAGCAATACACCCTTTCTTATGGACACTTCATGTTCCAATTCAAAATGCTGCGCCACAATTTCCAAGTCCTCCCTATTCAACTCAGCAAGCCTCTCTTGCCACCCCTCTCCGCTAAGGAGTTCTAATACGTTAACAACCATAATGACCACTATTATTCACACAGAATGCTGAATTTACACAAGAAAAACACGAGGAGGTGAAAATATGCTGCCTGAAAAATAACCCCAAGAATTAACTTTGCACATACACCAGTGAATACTTAGGAACGAAAGATCCTGTCAAAACGGTCGCCACTTGTGATGGCTGGTTTGACTACCACGCAAAATACTAAACTTTTATCAGGTAGTATTCACCAAAACACCATACTAAGTACACAAAAGGTGGAATAGTATTCAACTTCAATAAGAGTGCAAAGTCAATTCAAGGGGACAAAGCAAATACCACAAAAAAATGACTTAATTTTAATACATAAGTTTCAGACAGAAATAACACCTGAACCTCAATATACAGTAACTAATGAGAAACACTCACTCTTAACTTCCTGCGAAAGAAAACAATTACACAATTAAATACAGGTCATCAACACTTACATACAAAAAGGGGAGAGGGTCCAGAAAGGAGAGAGTTTTAATTCTTTGCAGAAGTTCCTTGTTTAAACATTACGTATTGATTGTTCGAGTCATTCTCCACTGCTTTTGCCTCCGTTCAAATTTATCTCCTAATTTCCGGGAATTGAGTGTTGTCATCGCTATGTGACACGGTCTTGTGATTTTTTTTTTTTCAAAGACTCACTCTGTTTTTGTCACTGGTGAGAGGATAATTATTCCAATGCTTTGCGAGTCACATCTTTCGCCAGCAAAAGTAAAGAAAATAAGTAGAAAATGCGCCGAAAACTCTTCGGGGCGATCGAGTGAAACTTTGAGCTACTGCTCAGTGGTGGCCCGTTGTTGGCACCTAAAGCAGTGCTAGACGCACGGTCTTTACTCAATTTTTAACTTTACATAGAATAAAAACTACTGATGCTAGGTGGCTGCAATTTGGTAGATTTGATGGCTGAGGTTGGATGATCAACATACCAATTTGCAACCCTCTGGCCTCTGTGGGTTTTTAAAATGTGAGGGCGGACAGAAAAAGTGCGGATGGACAGACAAACCCATCTCAACAGTTTTCTTTTAGAGAAAACTAACTAGAAATCCTTAGGTAAAAAATAGCAGAAAAGTGCATGAAATCCGCGGCATATACGTGCCTGACATTGAAGTATGTCTCAAGGATCCTGCAGTCGTCATCCTACCCTTAAGGCAAGAATACGTTATTATTATAATGATTATAATAACGTTTGTTATGATTTTGACCTGAGATTTTGTTTGCACTGGCCATATATAGAAGTAACAGTACCGATAGAGGCGGCGGGGGTAGTGATAATATTTTTAATGAGAGATAACAATAAGATTTCATTCCGTTGTCTTATTCCTTTTATGCTCTGATTCCTTAATCTTCTTTCCTGAGAAAAATAGACCAAGTGGAATAAAACCCCCAAACTTTAGCAAGGTAATGAACGTGTGTACGATAGAATGAATTTATCGGTCTGCTAAAATTTCATGCGTTAAAAGGGTATTGGAAACGGGGAAGATGGGACGTTAGTTCTGCAGAGAGAGAGAGAGAGAGAGAGAGAGAGAGAGCAACTAGTTATCAATGTATCTATCCGATGTTCAGTCCACAATGTTATTGTTCAAGGAGTTATAGTTTTTAAATACGCGAAATGGAGACTTCCCGTTTGCCAAGCAACTAGGTCATGGTCATACTTACAGGTCAAAGAGCAGATAGGAATTTAACATCTTCGGGACCTCTGTGCTGCCAAAAAAAACGGCATATGTTCTTAATGTAACCCCGGTGCAAATGATTCAGTATTTACCTGTTCAAAGTTCGAGATCATTATTTGTGAAATGTTATTCTATAACATCTGAGTATTTTAAATCCGACAAAGGCTGGGAATTTGCGAATGGACTAAGTCTTTATGTGCGTCTTTTCCGCAAAAAAAGGATAATTTCAAATGACAGATAATGTTTCCAGAAAATTAGCTTAACGTAACAATAATAAAAATGCGAAGAAATTGCAAAAACTTCCATATAAACTACTTGGGGAGAGGTTCTCATCCTATATTTGACTTTTTCCGAGAGACCTTGTGGTAGGGATGTAAGAATGCTACCACCGTAGGTCCTGCGTGTCGTAAAAGGCGACTAAAATGACAGCTGCTCCCTTGCAGACTTACTTTTTAGTCAAAGGCTTGGCGTATCGCCAATAAATGTGGAAACCGCTGCCTTGCAGTCCTACTTTTAATAAAAGGCTAGGCCCACCACTAATAACTGTGGAAACTGCTGCCCTGCAATCTTACTTTTAATAAAAGAGGCCCAACACAAATAACAGTGGAAACTGCTGCCTTGCAGTCTTACTTTTTAGTAATGGCTAGGCCCATTGCCAATAACTGTGGAAACTACTGCCTTGTAGTTTTACTTTTTAATAAAAGGCTAAGCCTAACATAAATAACTGTGGAAACTGCTGCCTTGCAGTCTTACTTTTTAGTAATGGCTAGGCCAACCCCCAATAACTGTGGAAACTGCTGCCTTCCAGTCTTACTTTTTAGTCAAAGGCGATGCCCACCGCCAATAACTGTGATTGATGACAGCAAGGGCATGTGGTTGTAAAAACCCCTTTACCAAACAAACCATGCCTAATGCATGCAGTGGAGAGGGCGCATCAGGCAACCGACCCCTTAATGTAAAGATAACGGTGGGAAAGAAGAAGATTTGACTTTTTCCGAGAGCCAGGTAATTCAATATACGCTGATTGTAAATAGCATGCTCAGTAAATGTAGATATATATTTAATCAAATATTGATTAATCCTGAAATGTCTGTGAATATATAAGTAAAGTGTTCTGTAAATTGCTTGTAAGATTCTTCACCATTTGCTGTTAAAAGATTTTTTTATACTTTCTTTTATCGAGGCTTCCAGAAAATAGAATAGGGCCACAACTTTTTCAGATGGCAAGTATGTCTGTCCATCTGTTACATTTTCCAGTATAATAACTATTTTATGATTCTCTCCTTTACTGCTTCGTCAAAGTCAGCTTAGCAATTACCTGTTTATCGTGTACACAGCATTAGCAATGTCTCAAGGGGTCTCAAGGGGGACAGAAACACCTTTTTTTTTTCCCTGTACCCAACCGGAGACTTCCAGTCTATACCCGTCGGTACAAGATAAGGAATTCTCACTCTAAGTCATCGACGGGAGTCATCATTTAGCGCCAGATCGCTGTGACCAGCAATGACGCGCCGTCATCAACACTTCTTTTTCCAGTTCCTTCTACTGCAGGCGATAAATTACCATTGAACCGTGATGCCAGTTTTCTTGAACTCCTGAAACTCGCAGATCCTGAATCCGCCTGCAGCTTCAAGGACACGGCAGGATCTCCATATGATCGCCATTACAGCGCCTAGTGTCCTAGAACATGAGGCAGCTCCCGAAGGATAATGAGGGAGGTGTAAAAGCTGTTACATCAGAATTAACAAATCTTTACTGAACAAAGAGGCGAGGACCGAGATCTTTGACGTCCATGGTGCGTGAAGAATGGTGTCGCCCGTCTTCCTTCTTAAGACACGAAATGAAATTTATTAAGGACTCTCCCAATCTGCTCGCGTGACAGTTCACGATAATGACGTCACCAACCTCAGCAACAGCAGCCAAACGTAAACAGTGCGAGAATCTCTTGTTGCCGTCAAAAGTGTCAAGTAAGATAATACATAACAGGATGGGCTTAGTCTTACAAGCGGTGCTTTTATAGATACATATCTAAAATATACTGACCTACTTTAATCCTTCGAATATATGGCTCCGAATAGGTTTTGCCATAGACTGGCGGGTTAATGGCGTCTTCATAGGAAGTTTAGAATAGTATCAGTTGTCATAATATACATATGTATCTGTATACAAACACACATATGCATATATTATATAAATGTAAAACGCGTGTTTGTTTGTTTGTTCCAAGTGAACGTGTACACCAGTGAACCGCTGGGTATGAAATCTGGCACAGAGACAGAGGTTAGGCTAACACAGGGTTCGAACATAGGCTAATTATATTTACTTCAATACATAATATAACCCCATAAAAAGGTATTACTTCTACCCCACAGAATGTAACTTGCTTAGTTTTCAGTTGATTTGGTTCAAATTTGAAACGCAGGCTATTGATGCTAATTGCATTACTTCAGAATAGGTATCAAGCCTGGGGCGACCCCCCTGAAGTATAATTTTCTGGATTTGGGGCCGATTTTGGTCCAATTGAAAGCGTTGATTACTGACATGACACCAATTGCATTATTTATAAGTTAGTATAGGGCCCATCCTTAGTATAACATTCTTATAATTTTGCCTGTAATGTTGAAATTCGAAACATAGGTTTATAGTACCAAGTGCATTATTTAAGAAATAGTTAGATGGGCGAAGGCCCTGATTGGGTCATAAAAATAATTACCCTCACCACCCCCCACCCCCCAACACGAATGTCACTGTCTTATTTTTTCCACGTTTTAGTTTAATTTTTTTTCACGTGGGATATTGGTACTAACTGCGTCTACTATATGATAAACCTACTCTGTTAAAGTTTGAAGTGACAGTTGGTGGTGCCAGTTGCATTATTCATAAGTAATAATACCGTTCTTGGCTATGTGGTGACCCATTCCCCCTTCCCCCCACAAAAATGCAACTTCCTTATCTTTGTGTCGATTATATTCAAACTCTAAATTTAAGTTTGTGGCTCAAATGACGCCTTCTATTCTGTAAATGGAGAAACATTATGTTTCTGTTGTTGCGTCTAAGTGAACGTCACACCGGTGAACAAGATCGATTTGTGCCATTGGTGCACCTCACGCGGTGCACTTACGCTTCGTTGCGGCGTTCCTTAGGGCCTTAGCTGCAGCCCCTTTCATTTTTTTTTTTTTTAAAGTGCCTCCGTTCATATTCTCTTTCTTCCATCTTACTTTCCACCCTCTCCTAAGTGCTGTTACTTAGCGGAACTTCGAAGACTTCCTCCTTTCATATCTTTAAATCTTAACCTCAGTTTCCCTTTCAGCACTGAATGACCTCGTAGGTCCCAGCGCCTAGCTTTTGGTTAAATTTTGTATTCCAATTCCAACATGGAACGTCCTTTGTACAAGTTCCCTCATCTATCATTTCTTACTCTATCTTGCCGTCTGACTCTTATTAAATGTTCTTCTCAACAGCTTGATTCTTAAAGTGACCGAATATAGTAGTGTTACTGTTATAGGAATTTAGATTCTACTAGCCTTTGTATGACATTAGTCCGTATGTAGTTTCAGTCTATTCGATTTCCAAATCTTATTTAGCCTGCTCTATATTTTATTTGCCGTTTTTAACCATCACCAAATTCCAACTCAAGAGAACCTGTACAAGAAATCATGATTCCTTTATATTTTAAAGAGTCAGCTTCATCAATTTATTCTCCTTTGAATGTTATTCTGTCTTAGCTTGCATTTATTTCAAGCCTCATCTCTATATTTATGGTGCTTTTCTGTTATGGGAGGTTTGTAAATTTGGCGAAATTTTACTGAATGAAATCATATCATCAGCTTATAGAAAAAAAATCTGTTAAGTTTCTTTTGACTCCAATTTAAACCTCCTCCAACTTCGACCACTTTCTTCTTTATGAAACTTGCGAGAAAGGCAAAGAGCAAAGGTGGCAAAACCTTCCCTTTCAGCACCCCAAGGCCATTTACTGCAAAGTCACTTAACAGGGCCACATCAGCATTCGCTTCGTTCTTGAATAAATTTGATTAGCTTAACTTGTTTAGCGGGACTGCCATAGTACCGCAGGACATTCCATGGTATTGGTTTTTGGATGCACTTGAACGCCTTTGCTTAGGGAACAGAAGCCATCAGGATGGGATTTTTAAATTTCATAGACAGCTGCGTAATGCGCATTGACACAAACATTTTATCTGTGCAGTGCCTGTCTTTTCTTCGTCCGTGCAAATCCTGCCTTTTCGTTGTCTTTGCAATTCCTGCCTTTTCTTTGTCTGTCTAATCCCTGCATTTTCTTTGCCTGTGTAATTCCTGCCTTTTCTCTGTCTGTGTAATCCCTGTATTTTCTTTGTCTGTGCAATTCCTACCTTTTCTTTGTCTGTGCAATTCCTGCCTTTTCTGTGTCTGTGTAATCCCTGTATTTTCTTTGTTTGTCCAATTCCTGCATTTTCCTTGTCTGTCTAATCCCTGCCTTTTCTTTGTCTGTGCAATTCCTGCCTTTTCCCAAACCAGCTTGTTCATCTCTAATCTTTCTGTCAAATTCTTTTTCCAGCCTGTTGAGATTAGATGTACTGAATATTTTTTATTACAACGATGATAACCGCAATTCCTTTATAATTACCCCATTTCGTTAGATCACTTTTCTTTGGTGCCTTGGCTGTGACTGCCAATTCCAAATTATCAGGCTCTGTTTCTTCATTTCATATTCAGCTCGCGTTATTTTGCTAGTAATTCAAGCATTACCTGGCGTTTTCCATTTCGTAAGGTTCTTTATTATTGATTACACTTCAGGAACTGTCAATTCATTTGCTAACATGTAGTAAGGTTTTCGCAGCTTCTGGTATATCAGTCAAATTATCTCCGCGTCTTTTATTCATGGCTACACATAATGTTCCACTCAGTCTTGGCTTTCTATTGATAATATTTATTGGCCATTCTTCCTTCTGACAACCATTTTTTATTATTCCTTTTCACCCATGGACATTTCATCAGTAATTATGTGGGTTACCCCAACACTCCATGAATACATGGCTGTTTGCATTATTCGATTGTGCGTCCAGATGTCTTCGGATCGTAGTTTGACTTCACCAACTTGCATTGTTCATCGCCTCCCTGAAATTTGCTTGCTTGTCACTTTTCCTGTTGTATCTGTATTGTATCTCAGGTCTCATCTGAGATCCAAGGTTTTTGACTTGTTACCCAGTATCCCGATTCTTTTCCAGAAGATTAAAATGCATTTTTGAAGATAAACCAGTTCCTGTTCGTTACCTGTTCCTCCTTGTCTGGTGATCGATCCTGCCGTTTTTGGCGCCCTTTCCTTTCATCCCCTTTCTCTGTGCTGGAAAGTAACATATTGCCTCTTTTCTACTGGTAATATTTCGGTCATCGTCCAATTAAGGTATTCAGTCATCCTCCCAGCCTGTATCATGCCATTCATTCAGTTATCACATCAATTTTTAATCTGCAGAAACCAGTGATCATCAGAGCGTATGATTTGGCAACGGTTTATCTCTCCCTCCTTATAATTTCCACGAATCTTACCAGCTTCCATCTCTGCAACGTCTTTAACTTCCTACAGGATTTATCGTATTTATTCAATCTTTTATTTATTGTTTAGATTAAAATTTAAAAGACGCTACACGCTCCATTGTCCTACGTAGTGGGACGCGGAGATTACAGACCAGAGCACTGATCGGTCACTACCAGGATTAATAGAATACTCTATTAATCCTGGGTCACTACTTTGCCTGCCTCCTTTGATGATTGTGGTTCCCTTCTCTCTGTGATGGCGGAAAGGCTGTACCCAGTTTTCTGTCTTCTCTTTTTGCGTTATTTTTTTTAGGCCGGTTATAGTATCCTTAAGTCAATCAATCATTCAGTTCTTCTTCGTGGAATTTCATTTGTCTTCTCTCTCATTGTTGTTGTTTTAGATTTAGCGGGCTCTTGCTCCTAGAGCAGCCCGCAATTCTCTCTGGAATCAAAATATGATATTTAGGGTCTCGGGTTGCTTCAGACATCTCTTATTCTAACGACAACACTTATTCCTGGAAATCTGTCTTCGCTTTTGCTTTTAGTTTTCTGTAAAAGAAAACTGTTGAGATGGCTTTGTCCGTCCGTCCGCACTTTTTCTGTTCGCCCTCACACCTCAAAAACCTCTGAGGCTAGAGGGCTACAAATTGGTATGTTGATCATCCACCCTCCAATCATCTAACATACCAAAGTTTTCTGTGTAGCGTATAATGCTGTATGAACCGCGGCCAAGAAGCACGATCAGGGCTAACTTGAACCTTAAATCAAATCAAAACTACTGACGCTAGGGGGCAGCACCCTAGTGTCAGTAGTTTTGATTTGATTTAAGGTTCAAGTTATCCCTGATCGTGCTTCTTGGCCGCGGTTCATACAGCATTATACGCTACACAGAAAACTTGATGCGTCAGAGAAACTTCGGCGCATTTTTTACTTGTTTACCTTTTCAGATCCCGTAAGTTCTCTAATATTAGTAAGTTTTATGAACTTTATCCATTGCTGCTTGGAGTATTGCTCTTATACTCGTGATGCATCTTCTACTGTATAACTTTTTGACATGACTGAATCAAAGACCATTTGGTGAATCTGTGATTTCACCGATACCACCCACCTTCTCTTCGCCACTGCGTAATTTCACCGTCTTCCCTATTATTGAGACAACACTTACATGAATGAGGACAACGGACAAGAAGACTGTGAAGGGAATACCTTACTCGTCCTGAAAAAAATTAGGTAATTATAGCTGAGATCCTGTGCGTTCCGCTGTCGCCAGACTACGGGTGAACACGAAGACTAGTGAAGGTTCGCAGATTCAAACTACAAACAGAAAAAGATTCAGTGTAAGTTTAAATTGGTTTGCTTATGCATCTGAGACTCGCACCCCGACGTAACACCGGTTGGGCCAAGGTCTAAGGAATACCTTTAGACCTTGGGTTGGGCAACCACATCTCACATTCTAAGTGGAATTGAATTCACTTCCTCTGCAGTCAAGCTTTGGAATATTGTCCCTTCCATTTGTCTTTAACCAAATAAAGAGACATCATTTCAAGACCATATTAAAAAAAAATGACTTCGCAAAGACCGAATGAGTTAATATTATTGCAAGTGAAATAGCTACGTGTATGATATTACACATGAAACCAGCATATACAGTAATTTATGTTTTAGAATTCAGTTTAACAGGAAAAGCTGATAGTGTTTAATAGAATCTGTCGAACATTTTCACGCTAGATATAAAACTTCACTTCTGTAACCAGACGGAGATATTCTGAACTATATAAATATTCTATTCTCTATTTTATTTATAAAAAAAATCTAAATCTCATGAATTACAACGTATATTCACAAGCATAGATTCATGATGTCGTTCTCTCTCGTCTCTCCGTTAATAGTTAAATGACAAACTTACCTTTCTTCAGCTCTCCCAGGTATACTCATGGTGACATTTGTGCAGCATCGGTTTCTCAGGATCCTTCACCTCAACAGCATCGGTATATAAAAATTAAATCCAAATAGTTGTCGCTTAGTCATTATTTTTGGCGGACAAATCACATAAAGCATTTGGGTGACATCCTGAACCTTTTCAATTAAGTCATATGTCAACATCTTTCAAGTTTCTTGGTTAGAATTTATGATGAAAAGATACTTTCAAATATAATATTGTTTTAGATGGCTTTTATATGTATTAAAATGCGACTGAAAAAAGAATCAGGGATAGGAAAAGAAAAATGTATAACCTCGACGGAACTGATTGCATTACTTTTCTGAAAAGTGGAAATATTAGTAGTCCTGCCTCCAAAAGGAGAGAGGCTAGTACCATACTTTCCTCTGAAAAGACTGAAGATCATTTACATCCCCATTTCTGAAAAAGAAGGAACAGTACTTTATCCTTACTTCTGAAAATAGGTGAGGGTTACATGTGTCCCCACTTCTGAAAAGAGGGAATGGTACTTGATTCTTACTTCTGAAAAGAGGGTAGGTTACATGCAACTCCACTTCTGAAAAGAGGGAACAGTACCTGATCCTTACTTCTGAAAAGAGGGTAGGTTACATGCAACCCCGCTTCTGAAAAGAGTGAATTGTTCTTGATTCTTATGTCCGAAAAGGGGGAACATTAGCTGATCCTTACTTCTGAAAAGAGGGAACGGTTCTTGATCTTTACTCCTAAAGGGGAAGGGTTACATGCACCCCCATTTTGAAAAGAGGGAATGGTACTGGATCCTTACTTCTGAAAAGAGGGAAGGTTACCCACATCCCCTTTTCAGTGAGAGGTAGTGTTAATTGTATTACCATTTTTGAAAAGAGGGAAGTTTACTTTCATTGATTATCTAAATAGAAAAATTATTACTTTCATTCTTTCTTCACAAAAGAGGGAGAGTTACTTTTATCCTTACTTCTGAAAACTGGAAGGATTGCTTGCATCTCTGCTTTTGGGAAGATGGAAAGTTACTTGCATCCATGCTTCTGGTAAGATGGGAGATTATTTCCGTCCATACCTCTGAGAGAAGAAAGTTATTAGCTGGAAAAGTTGCCTGTATCCTTACCTCTAAAAATAGGGAAGAAAATTTGCATCCGCACTTTTGAAAAAGGGAAAGTTCTTGTGTTCCTGCCAGTAAAAAAAGAAAAGGAGGTTCCTGTTCTTGGACCTAATATTGCTTTTGCGCCAGTAAATGAAGCGAGCGAAATTGCTTGCGTCTACATCTCGAAAAAGAGGCAAGGAAGCTTATCATCCATAAGTGAGAAGAGCGACATAAATTGAAGTCACCCTTCTCTTGGTGATTTGCCATGTTAAAATATCGTTCTTTGTGGAGTAATGACAGATATGACAGCAAAGTTCGGACATTCCAAGCCACCATCACCCCCACCCCCTCCATCTTTTGTTAAAAATCAATATATTTGGTCAAGCTGTTAGATAGCAGAGAAACGAAAGGTAAAATATGTTAATCATGTCTTAAATACTGAATATTGATAATTTTATTGAAAATTGATCTTCCACCAGGATGCCTGAAGACGCCAGAAGACGTTACAGAAATTTGAAATTGATAAATGGTAGCTTGGGGTAACTAAACGACTTACAAAAGATAATGAGAATGTGGGGGGCAGGCAGGGTCTATAGACCTTGGTGGAGGGGGTAACTCAACTGAACTTCCAAGGGTGTCGAACCAAATATTGCAGTCATCTAAGAGACCACTTTTCATATATCCTTGGTTATTTGCTTTATCACCCATGCAGAAGTTCGAAATACATGAATTTCCATCATATTAAAGAGTCATTTTTCCCATATTCGGATGTACAAACACACACACTCACTCACGCATGAGAAGTGAGAGCGATGACCGAGTGGACACGACTATTAATTAGTGGTCAGACGGCGGCATAGTTCACCTTCTTTATGCGAAATCCTCCATTTTCTCTGCCAGGAAGACGGACACCGAGATTATTAGCAAAATGCAAGTGGACACACTCAATGACGCCTTGTATTCAGTTAAGACCGAAATAACTCTAGAGGGAAGATAAAGCTGACGGATGGGTATACGTGAGAAAGTTCTTGAGGAAGAAAAGCGCAATTTATTTAGATCCTCCCATGACTCATAGTTTTTCCTCGTGCTGTAATTTGGAGCAAATGTGCTGACTCAGAGAACAATGTGTTTCTAAGGTGCATCCGGGACTTATGCTTTACACGTGACGTGAGTCTGCAGGATCTAAATATTGAAGATTGAACGTTTTCAAATGATTTTACGACTTCTCTGTTTTTTTAGACTGTATCAAATGACGCATGTAGTTTTATGTTGAATTTCACACGCGAAAGTACAACCTTTTGCTGGTTTAGATAAAGTGAACTAAATGCTTATTAGACTTTCTCATCACGAGCAAATAGCCTTTTTTTTGTGATCCTTCTCTTAAGCTTGTGCTTGTTTACTAAGCTCTTTTATTTGATGTCACCTTAAACGTAGGGTCTACGTGTTGCATCTGGGTGCGTTCGTTGTGCATGGCTCAGCAAGAGGAAAATATTGGCAGCCTGTCCCCTACTCACCGCTTCCTTTCGCCTCTGTAACCGCTCTTGCACCTCGATATTTCTTCAGTTTGACACAGAATTAGTGGCAAATGAAGAGGTGCAAGTCATATAATTTAATCCTGACCCTATATACCCGAATCAAGTCCGAAGAAAATAGCTTTTAGCTCTAACACATTGCGGGAAATAGGGTTACTCGGTGCTCGCTGGCTCTCATGTCTGGTTTATTTCCTGGAGATTTAGACTTGGTTAAAAGCGCAATAAAAATTCGTGCTGTAGCTCTTTGGACATCCTCTGGAAGCAGCTCAATCTGTCAGTAGCTAATGTATTTCCCCAAAAGGTTTCTGAAACTCTCCGAGGGCTACAAGGACATAAAAACCACAAGTAAACTCTTAACTCAATTTTCATGTACAGTGAAACTAAATATGACAGCTTAGTTCGTATTTACGTTTCTTTAAACATTTTTGTAAATATTCCTTGACTTTATACTGCCAAGATTCAATAAGTAGATGAAGAAATAAGATTAAAAGTAATGAATGCAATAAGTAGATGACAGAAATAAGATTAAAAGTAATGAATGCAATAAGTAGTACCTCTTACTTCTATCCTTTATATCGTTGCTTTTGGTGAGACTGCAAAAGTTAGCTATTCCCTCGGGAATTCGTCCCTAATTATGTCAGTACTATGTACTCATAGGCGTAACTAGGAGTCTATTAATGAGGGGGGGTTGGGTGGGGCACAGCTGAACATGGAGGGGCACTGGGCATGCACCAATTGTAATACTCATTCTTTTTTTAAAGTAATTTTTTAAACTCTCTCTCTCTCTAACCAAATTTGCGTTATGCAATAATACAATATTTCTGAGAGTTTATGTAGGATGTTCGTATATCCAGATGTTTTACCAACTGTTTATATGTCAGTCAGTCCCCTGACATTGTTCCGTTTATTATTATTATTATTATAGTACACACACACACACACACACACACACACACACACACACACACACACACACACACACACACATATATATATAATATATATATATATATATATATATAGATATATATATAATATATATATACACACACTCAATGAGGAGAAGGACATAAAGACTTGCTAAAAGGGTCAATTTATTCCCGACGTTTCGTAATGTCTTCATTACATGTTCGAGGGCTGTACAAAATAGATAGCATAAAATAAATTACAATAAAGCTAAGAATTTGAAATTTAAAAGTTGCACAATGATTACAAACTTAAATTTTAAAAAGACTAAAAGGACACCTTTAAAAACAAAAAAACATAAACTAAACAGGACAAAAATTATTAAAATAAGTAAAAAAAAATAATAATAATAATAATAAGAAATATTCAGGTAACGTAAAACTGGACCAACCTCTTCAGCGGCAATGCCAAGACTGGAGATAAAAGGAAGAAACTAAGGAGGTAAGTGCAGTGTGCCAGCAGAGGTTTGGCTGTTCAACAGGGGGACGAGTCGTTTGATCATTAACGATTCTAAGATTGTTAAATCGTGGCTGTTGGAAGCTCGTCCTACAACTGTAAAGTCTTTGTTTTCAATGGAGGTTTTACATATTTTCGAATGATTTCTAATATTAGAAAACTCTGGGTTTGCAATTTTGCTGCCTGTCCTATAACTTACTCCACGATGTGAATCTATGCGTACCTTCAGAAGCCTCCTGGTGGATCCAATATAAGTTCCTAAATTACATTTAGGACAATTATAGCTATACACACACCCGGAGGACAATTAAGGGCACAAACGATCTTTAAACTTGAATAATGACCCAATGGTAACAGGATTAATAGGAATCAAATTAGTGGCTTTGAACGAACCGCTTGGAAAGATAAAGAGAAAATTTCTGGAAAAATCGGCAGAATATGCTGACAAAGCCATGGGAGTATCAAAATCAGCTGGGGTTCTGTAGGCGCCAGGTTGGCAGATCCGGAACTACTCGGACGGGAACTATGAGAAAGGAGGCTTGAGATGAGTGGAGATGCGTGGAAGTGAAAACGACTGAAAGACGTGAGTGGATCGTTTGCATGGAGGTCCCTTTCGTCTAACTGACTCGTAGGCGAAGGTGATGCCAGGAAGCACGAACACCGTGACAGCCACACAACTGATTCCAGGTCATTTCTTCTTAGAACTTTAAGTAAAAGACACCTTTAATTCATAGTCAGATTCGTGATGAATGTGATGGGAATGGAAATACTTTCTTTTCGCTCTTTCCAAAGTTGAACGAAGAGTACGAAGAGCAGGCGATGATAAGTTGCCTTGTAGTATTTTTCGTTCGATCGTTGCGTCCTCCCTTTCTAAAAACTTGTCGAGACGAGATGAACGGTCGTTAAAGTTTTCTCAATACTGGGAGACAACTTGAAGTAGTTGGTAAGCATGATATGTTAAGGTAATTTCGAATCGCCTGAAAGCAAAGAAATCCAGTACTGGGGCTAATCCACTTAAGACAAAATAAAGACTGGTTTACACTTAGGCACTTTCGTGGTGCAAGCTGTTACGGTGTGGGACCGCAAGAAACCGTTACAAACCGCACTATAAACGCACCAAAAACGCACCACCTCGCTGGCGGGGGCAGGCGAAGACCGTTAAAGCCGCGCGACGCCGCCCGGATTTTAAATCATTTCAAATTTTTGAGCGGCGTCTGGCGTGATGATGAAGTCGCACGAGGCCGTATGCGGTGTGGCGCGGCCTTGCAACAAAAGAGGTAAGAACCCGCACGGTGCCGTGCCACACCACACCACACCCCATATAAAAATATTACAATTTATTATTTTTCTAAATATGTTTTTAAATTAGAAACATACTGATTCGTGAAAATTTTGTCAACAGACTTAAATCCTATAATATTTACATTAAATGTATTTAACAGTCTATTCTTTATACATTTAATAATTTGCTGGTCAGTACTTATTCCCAAATATCTTGCCATCCATATACTTGCAATAAAATCTGCTATTATTACCATTGCTGTATTTTCGTCCCTTTTTGAGTTTGCTTCCAAATCTAGTTTTGAAATCGTTAACCTGCTATTAGTTTTTAATTTACAACATTTTCTAAGCAATTCGAATACCCAGGTCCACAAATTCTTAACCAAAGGACAGAAATATACCATATGCATATTAGTTTCTATGCATACACAACCGCATTCCTTAACATCTTTTATTTTCATCATGGCTAGCTTATCATTTGTACTTAAAACTTCATGAACATACTTAAACAAAATTTCTCTACTTTTATTTTCTATATACTTATTATTTACATGTTCCCAAATTAGTTTCCAGTTGAATAGTGGATACAATTTTTCAATATTTGGAACATATTCACTGTTTTTCATTAAATGTTCATATACCACTCGTTTTTATCTGTGGATAAGAGGTCATCTTATTAGCACTTCGTAATATATTTATCATACTTTCATAAAAACTAGGTGTAAAAATAGTGCAATCCTGATGTTGGCATTCATTTTCTATAAGGTAGGTTGCTCTGACTTTACAATAATAAATAATCATTTGGTAACCAAATCAACGATCTTTTAAACATTTTAGAAATGTACTAAACATGATTGACTTCGTTTTACACTGAATATCAATAATTCCACAACCACCTCTTAATTTTGACAAAAACATAGGTCGATTGGATGGAAGGTTGCCGCGCATTCTGGGGAGGATAAAAGGGACCGGGCAGACCAGGGGGTCTGTGAGCAAGAGCCCGTGCTGACACAAGGTCAGCTTCATCAAAAACAACAACCATGGGGGCACCATTCGCGCTCTGACAGCCTGTCGACAATGTATAAATAGATAGAATTTTATTTTTTAATAATAAATGATTTTTTAGTTATTTTCTTAATATTAAATGATTTTGTACATTTTATATCATTCATAATTCATTCTTTATATCATTCATAAAATAGAATTTTATTTTTTAAATAATCAATGATTTTTTAGTTATTTTCTTAATATTAAATGATTTTGTACATTTTATATCATTCATAATTCATTTTTTATATAATTCATTATAACATCCATTCTTTTTGTAATAAATATGTTGAAATGCTGACTTGCATTTACATTTTCCTTATTGACGCTTAATTTATATGTCATGACAATAAATATGATGATATGATTCGGTGAAATGAAATTGAAAAATGAAAAAGCATGGCCATAAAGAATAATAACATGAAGAAATATAACAGGAAATCTAACATGAAATATATGAAATATGAAATAGAGAGAACTCGGAAAATAACTTGAACTATAAAATGAAATGTAACGTGAAATAAATATGGCCATCAAATGATATAACATACAAGGTAAAGAACAATAATATAATATTGAGAACATGATCAAATGTACATGAACACATACAAATATGATAATGAAACAATAATTAACATTGACTGGACATAGTTATTAACAGGGGGAACAATGAAAAATCAGTAACAGACTAAAGACATATTGACCTCAGTTGATAATATATGATATTTGCAGTTGAAAATGTTATGGTATAAACCAAGTCCCAATTTCATTTTCTTACATTCCATACTTTTATTCATTTTTTTTTTTACATTCTAGCTTTTCATTCTTTTCTTACTCTCTATGCTTTTCATGTTCATGTTTTCTTACTTTACTTTCTATGCTTTTCATGTTCATTTTCGTACTATCTATGCTTCATGTTTTCTTTTTCTTACCTCTTTTCTGATTCATCTTCATCTTACTTTCTATGCTTACAACATGTTCATTTTCTTATCTCTATGCTTTTAGAATGTCATTTCTTACATTTTTGGCCCATTTTCTGTTCATTCTCTTACTTCCTATGCTTTTCATGTTCATTTTCTTACTCTCTATGCTTTTCATGTTCATTTTCTTACTCTCTATGCTTTTCATGTTCATTTTCTTACATTCTATGTTTTTCACGTTCATTTTCTTACATTCTATGCTTTTCATGTTCATTCTCTTACTTCCTATGCTTTTCGTGTTCATTTTCTTACTCTCTATGCTTTTCATGTTCATTTTCTTACTACTCTATGCTTTCATGGTTCATTTTCTACTCTCTATGCTTTTCATGTGCATTTTTCTCTACATCTCTGCTTTTCATGTTCATTTTCTTACATTCTATGTTTTTCACCTTCATTTTCTTACATTCTATGCTTTTCATGTTCATTTTCTTACATTCTATGCTTTTCATGTTCATTTTCTTACTTTCTATGCTTTTCATGTTCATTTTCTTACTTTCTATGCTTATCGTGTTCATTTTCTTACTTTCTATGCTTTTCGTGTTCATTTTCCTACTTTCTATGCTTTTCATGTTCATTTTCTTACTTTCTATGCTTTACATTTCATTTTCTTACATTCGTCATGCCTTCATGTCATTTTCTTACTTTCTATGCTTTCATGTTCATTTTCTTACATTCTATGCTTTTTCATGTTCTATTTTTCTTGACTTTCTATGCTTATCGTGTTCATTTTCTTACTTTCTATGCTTTTCGTGTTCATTTTCCTACTTTCTATGCTTTTCATGTTCATTTTCTTACTTTCTATGCTTTACATGTTCATTTTCTTACATTCTATGCTTTTCATGTTCATTTTCTTACTTTCTATGCTTTTCATGTTCATTTTCTTACATTCTATGCTTTTCATGTTCATTTTCTTACATTCTATCTTTACAGTTCATTTCTTACATTCTATGCTCATGTTCATTTTCTTACTTTCTATGATTTTCATGTTCATTTTCTGACTTTCTATTTGCTCATGTTCATTTTCTTTACTTTTCTATGCTTTTCATGTTCATTTTCTTACATTCTATGCTTTTCATGTTCATTTTCTTACTTTCTATGCTTTTCATGTTCATTGTCTTACTTTCTATGCTTTTCATGTTCATTTTCTTACATTCTATGCTTTTCATGTTAATTTTCTTACTTTCTATGCTTTTCATGTTTATTTTTTTACATTTTATGCTTTTTCATTTTTGTTTTCATTTTCTACTCTCGTATGCTTCATGTTCATTTTCTTACATTCTATGCTTTTCATGTTCATTTTCTTACATTCTATGCGTTTCATGTTTCATTTTACATTCTTGCTTTCATGTTCATTTTTCTTACATTCTATGCTTTTTCATGTTTCATTTTCTTACCTTTCTATGCTTTTTTTTCATGTTCATTTTCTTTTCTTACATTCTATGCTTTTCATGTTTCAGTTTTTTTCTTACTCTTTAATTCTTTTCATGTTCATTTTCTTAACTTTTCTATGCTTTTTCAATGCTTTCATTTTCTTACTTTTCTACTAGCTTTTTCATGTTCATTGTTTTCTTTACGCCTATGCTTTCATGTTGCAATTTTCTTTCTTACCATTCTACTTGCTTTTCATGTTCATTTTCTTGCTCTCTAATGCTTTTCATGTTCATTTTCTTACATTCGATGCTTTTCATGTTTCATTTTCTTACATCTATTGGCTTTTTTCATGGTTCTATTTTCCTTACATTCTATGCTTTTTCATGTTCATTTTCTTACATCCTGTCTTTCTTACATTCTATGCTTTCCATGTTCATTTTCTTAACTTCTAATTGCTTTCATGTTCCTTTTCTTACTTTCTAATGATTTTCGTGTTTCATATTTCTTACCTTCTATGCTTTTCATTTTCATTTTCTTACTTTCGATGCTTTTCATGTTTCATTTTCCTTACATTCATTTGCTTTTGCAGTGTTCATTTTCTTTTACCTTTGTAATGCTTTTCATGTTCAATTTTCTTACCATTCTTATGCTTTTCATGTTTATTTTCTTACTTTTCTTATGCTTATTTCGTGTTCCATTTTCTTACTTTTCTATGCTTTTCGTTTCATTTTCCTTACTTTCTGATTTCTATGCGTTTCATGTTTCATTTTCTTACTTTCTAATGCTTTTAACATGTTCATTTTTCTTACATTCTATGCTTTTCAATGTTTTTCATTTTCTTACTCTCTATTTGCTTTTCATGTTCTTTTCCTTACATTCTAGGCTTTTTCATTGTTTTCATTTTTCACTTTCTATGCTTTTCATGTTTCATTTTTTCCTTACTTTCTTATGCTTTACAGTTCATTTTCTTAATTTTCTATGCTTTTCAGTTTCAATTTTCTTAACTTTCTATGTTTTCATGTTCATTTCTTACTTTCAAAAAAAATGCTTTTCATGTCATTTTCTTACTTTCTTTTTATGCTTTCATGTTCATTTTCCTTACTTCTATGCTTTTTCATGTTAATTTTCCTTACTTTTCTATGCTTTTCATGTTCATCTTTCTTACTTTGCTATGGCTTTACAATGTTCATGTTTCTTACTTTTCTATGCTTTTCTGTTCATTTTCTTTTTCTTACTTTTCTATGCTTTCATTTGTTCATTTTCTTACATTCTTTTATGCTTTTCATGTTTTCATTTTCACCTTTCTATGCTTTTCATGTTCATTTTCTTACTTTCTATGCTTTACAGTTTCATTTCTTACCAATTCTTTTTTATCTATTGCTTTTCATGTCATTTCTTACTTTTCCTATGATTTTCCAAATGTTTCATTTTCTACTTCTATTCTTTTCATGTTTCATTTTCTTACTTCCTAATCTTTTCCATGTTCATTTTTCTACTTTCTATCTTTTCTTCATGTTCTTTTTCTTACATTTCTATGCTTTTTCCATGTTTCATTTTTCTAACTTTCTATGCTTTTCATGTTCTTTCTTACCTTCTATCTTTTCAATGTTCATTTTTCTTACCATTCTATGGCTTTTCATGTTGATTTTCTTTTATTTTCCTATTGCTTTTCATGTCATTTTTCTTACCTTCTATGCTTTTTGCATGTTGCATTTTCTTTACCTTTCTATGCTTTTTCATGTTCATTTTCATTACATTTCTATTTTGCTTTTCATGTTCATTTTCTACATTCTTGCTTTTCATGTTCTTTTTTTTGTTCTTTTTAACTTTTTTTTTTTCCCCCCCTATGCTTTTCAGGTTTCATTTTCTTACATTCTTTAGCTTTATCACGTTCATTTTCTTACTTCTAAATTTTTCCTATCTTTTCCACGTTCCATTTTCTTACATTCTATTCTTTTCATGTTCATTTCTACTTTTCTAATGCTTTTCATGTTCATTTTCCTTACCTTTCTATGCTTTTCATGTTCATTTTCGTTACTTTCTATGCTTTTCCACAGTTCATTTTCCTTACATTCCTATTGCTTTTCATGTTTCATTCTACTTTCTATTTTGCTTTTAATGTTCATTTTTCTTACATTTCTATGCTTTTATTTTTCATGTTCATTTTCCTTTTACTTTCCTTACTTTTCACGTTCATTTTCTTTTACCATTCTTGCTTTTCATGTATCTTTTCTTACTTTATATGCTTTTTCCCACGTTCATTTTCCCTTACTTTTTCTTAATGCTTTTCACTTTCATTTTCTAATTTTCTATGCTTTTCACGTTCATTTTCTTACATTCTATGCTTTTCCACGTTCATTTTCTTAACTTTTCTTTTACTATGCTTTTCATGTTCATTTTCTTACCATTCTATGCGTTTTTCAACGGTTCATTTTTCTTACTTTCTTGCTTTTCAGTGCATTTTCGTTACATTCTATGCTGTTCATGTTCATTTTCGTAAATTCGATGGCTTTGCATGTTCATTTTCTTACTTTCTATGCGTTACAGTTCATTTTCTTACATTCTATTGCTTTTCATGTTCATTTTCCCCTTACATTTCTATGCTTTTTCATGTTCATTTTCTATTCTATGCTTTCATGTTTCATTTTCTTACTTTCTATGGCTTTTCATGTTCATTTGCTACTTTCCTATGCTTTTCATGTTCATTTTCTTCACTTCTATGCTTTTCATGTTTCATTTTCTTACATTCTATGCTTTCTTCATGTTCATTTTCTTACTTTCTATGCTTTTCATGTTCATTTTCTTACTTATATGCTTGTCAGTTCATTTCTTACCATCTCTGCTTTTCATGTTCATTTTTCTTTATTCTATGCTTTTTCACGGTCATTTCTTACTTTCTCTGCTTTTCATGTTCATTTTCTTACCTCTATGCTTTTCATGTTCAATTTCTTACTTTCTCTGCTTTTCATGTTCATTTTCTTACCTTCTATGCTTGTCATGTTCATTTTCTTACATTCTATGATTTTCATGTTCATTTCTTACTTTCTATGCTTTCATGTTCATTTTCTTACATTCTATGCTTTTCACGTTCATTTCTTACCCATTCTATGCTTTTCAGTTCATTTTTCTTACATTCTATGCTTTTCATGTTCATTTTATTATTTCTATGCTTTCATGTTTCATTTCATTGACATTTCTAATGCTTTTCATGTCATTTTCTTACGTTTCTATGCTTTTCACGTTCATTTTCTTACATCTATGCCTTTTCATGTCATTTTCCCTTACTTCTATGATTATAAATGTTCATTTTCATACATTCTATGTTTTCATGTTCATTTTCTTACTTTCTATGATTTCACGTTCATTTTCTACATTCTATGCTTTTATGTGCATTTCTTAACTTTTCTATGCTTTTCCACGTATTTTCTTAATTCTATGATTTTCACGTCATTTTCTTACAATTCTATGCTTTTCACGTTCATTTTCTTACATTCTATGCTTCACGTTCATTCTTTTATTCTATGCTTTTCACGTTCATGTTTTCTTACTTTCTATGCTTTTCATGTCATTTTCTTACATTCTATGCTTTTCATGGTTCATTTCTTACTTTCCTATGCTTTCATGTTCATTTTCTTACATTCGATGCGTTTCACGTTCATTTTCTTACATTCTAATGCTTTTCACGTTATTTCTTACATTCTATGCTTTTCACGTTCATTTATTACTTTCTATGCTTTTCATGTTCATTTTCATACATCTAGGCTTTTTTCATGTTCATTTTCTTACTTTCTATTGCTTTTGCACGTTTATTTTCTTACATTCTATGCTTGTCAGGTCATTTTCTACTTTCTATGCTTTTAATGTTCATTTCTTTACTTTCTATGCTTTTCATGTTCATTTTCTTACTTTCTATGCTTTCATGTTCATTTTATTACATTCTATTGCGTTTCATCGTTCAATTTTCTTACTTTCTATGCTTCTTCATGTTCATTTTCATACATTCTATGCTTTTCATGTCATTTCTTTATTCTTGCTTTTCCGTCATTTCTTAATTCTATGCTTTTCACGTTCATTTTCTTACTGTCTATGCTTTTCACGTTATTTTTACATCTATGCTTTTCATGTTATTTTCTTTACATTCTATGCTTTTTACGTTCATTTTCTTAATTCTAGCATCTTCATGTCATTTTCTTACTTTCTATGCTCTTAATGTTACATTTTCATACATTTTTCTATGCTTTTCATGCTCATTTTCTTACTTTCTATGTTTTCACGTCATTTCTGGACATTTTGCTATGCTTTCATTGTTTTTCATTTTCCTTACTTTCCTATGCTTTTCACAGTTCCAATTTTTCTTACATTTTCAGGCTTTTCACGTTCATTTCTTACATTCTATTTGCTTTCACGTTCATTTTCTTACATTCTATTTTGCCTTTTCACGTTCAATTTTCTTTTATTTTCTATGATTTTCACGTTCCATTTCTAATTTCCCCCCCCCCCCCCCCTATGGCTTTTCATGTTCATTTTCTTACATTCTTATGCTTTATTTTCATTGTTCATTTTTCTTACTTCTAGCTTTTCAGTCTTTTTCCCCATGTACATTCTATTTTGCTTTTCAAGTTCATTTTCTTACATCTGCTTTTCACGTTCATTTTCTACATTCTATGCTGTGGTCCACAGTTCATTTTCTTACATTCTATGCTTTCACGTTTCATTTTCTTACATTCTATGCTTTTCACGTTCATTTTCTTTTATTCTATGCTTTTCCCACGTTCATTTTTCTTACTTGATGCTTTTCATGTTCATTTTCTTACATTCTATTCTTTCATGTTTCATTTTTCTTACTTATCCTTGCTTTTCATGTTCATTTTCTACATTCTTTCTATGCTTTTCACGTTCATTTTCTTACATTCTAATGCTTTTCACGTTCATTTTCTTACATTCTATGCTTTTTTCAGTTCATTTCTTACTTTCTATGCTTTTCATGTTCATTTCATACATTCTATGCTTTTCATGTTCATTTCTTACTTTCTATGCTTTTCACGTTCGATTTTTCTTACTTCTATGCTTTTCATGTTCATGTTTCTTACTTTCTATCTTTTCATGTTCATTTTTCTTACTTCTATGCTTTTCATGTTCCATTTTCTTACTTTTTCTAGTTGCCTTTCGTTCATTTTCTTTATTTTTCTTACATTCTATGCTTTTCATGTTCATTTCTTACTTTCTTATGCTTTTCATGTTTCAATTTTATTTCATTACATTCTAAATGCTTTTCATGTTTTCAATTTTTCTTTTTATTCTATGCTTTTCGCTTCATTTTCTACATTCTATGCTTTTCACACATTCTTTTCTTTTACTTTTCTATTTCTCTTTTCACGTTCATTTTCTTAACATTCTTTTATTTCTTTTTTTCATGTTTATTTTCTTACATTCTATGAATTTTCCGTTCATTTTCCTTACATTCTATGCTTTTCATGTTCATTTCTTACTTTCTATGCTTTTCATGTTTTTCATTTAACCCCCCAAAAAAACTTTTCTTACATTCTATGCTTTTCACGTTCATTTTCTTACATTCTATGCTTTTCATGTTCATTTTCTTACATTCTATGCTTTTCACGTTCATTTTCTTTCTTTCTATGCTTTTCATGTTCATTTTCTTACTTTCTGTTTTACATTTCCATCATTTGCTTCTCATTTGTCTCATTATTATGAATTATGTTATTATTACTCCGCAACAACACCGCAACCCACCCGCAACACACCGCTACACGGAGTAACAAAGCCGCAAGAGCGCGTGGCCTGGCATAACAACAACCAGGATCCATACAGAGAGGGGTCAACTAACGCGCAGATATGGTTGGGTCAGGGCTGGGCCAAGGTATATAGAATAAGGGAGACCATTCTATATACCTTGGGCTGGGCGACTGAGATCACGTGAGCCCCGCTGCTCATTATAATTTTGTGTTTCCTTCCACCTACCCTGGCTTCAGAGTTGGTTTTATTTCGGAAATATTATTGGTAATTTTCTGTATTTCACAATATACTTTGTAATTGTTAAAAAATCCACAATTATATAATAAAATATATTTCTATGTAAAAAAAAAAAACGACAAAGACTTTCGGACACCTGAACGGTGTTCCTCACTGATGATGAACACCGTTCAGGTGTTCGAAAGTCTTCGTTTGTTCTTTTTACATAGAAATATATTTCAATATATAATTGTGGATTTTTTAACAATATGTTTTCACGAGACTGGGAATTTCCTAAAATGCCAACGGAAAAATTTCAAATTTTTCTGGTAATACATTTAACTATCTCTCTCTCTCTCTCTCTCTCTCTCTCTCTCTTCTATGCTCTCTCTCTCTCTCGCCCCTCTCTCTCTCACTCCTCCTCTCTCTCTTACGGGGGCTTTATTGTTGGCAATATTGTCTAATTTCGCTTTGTCATCTCAAGCCTGAAATTTATGTCACTCCGAGGCCTAATGGTTTATTAGTCATTAGCAAAAGATCTTAGGATTCGTAGGCGAAGGTGATGCCAGGAAGCACGAACACCGTGACAGCCACACAACTGATTCCAGGTCATTTCTTCTTAGAACTATAGTAAAGGACACCCTTAATTCATAGCCAGATTCGTGATGAATGTGATGGGAATTGAAATACTTTCTTTTCGTTCTTTCCAAAGTTGAACGAAGAGCATGACGGTATCTTTAAGGTAGACGACGATAAGTTGCCTTGTAGTATTGTGCGTTCCACCGTTGTGTCCTCCCTTTCTAAAAAAACTTGTCGAGACGAGATGAACGGTCGTTAAAGTTTTCTCAATACTGGGAGACAACTTGAAGTAGTTGGTAAGCAAAGAAATCCAGTACTGGGACTAATCCACTTAAGACAAAGTGAGTTATAAAAAATCGGTTTTATTTTGGCTTTTTTTTTTTTGGAAGAGATTAACTGTTCTATCAGCAAATTTAGTAGAACTTAAACTTTCAGTGCAAGGAGAAACCTTTTGTAGTGTACACATTCGAGTTTCACCTGACATTCGCTTGCTTTTACGTCTGTTTATCTTTGTTTCGGCAAGAATTTCATCATGCCAATGAGGAAAAGACAAGCAAAACACAGAGAGAGAGAGAGAGAGAGAGAGAGAGAGAGAGAGAGAGAGAGGGGTGCTAGTATGGAAGCCCCATCTTGACTGACGCACACGTCGTGCTGTGCCCCAGGCTATGGTCTGAGAAAAGGGATCTCCATTTATGATAAATAGCAGTTTTGGTGTATTAATACCCTAAAAGGAATATGAAATTCATAATAATCATGTATTATTAACATTGTCTTTGAAAAAAGGGAGTACACGTTCGAGTTTCACCTCTGACATTCTCTTGCCTTTACGTCTGTGTATCTTTGGTTCGGCAAGAATTTCATCATGCCAAAGAGGCAAAGACAAGGAAAACATCTCGCAAACATACAGGGGAAGAAAATTCACTGTAATAAACCGAGTTAGTGAATGAGAGAGAGAGAGAGAGAGAGTTGCGTGGGAAGGAGTGCCCCGTCTTGCCTGACGTAGCGCCCCAGGGTACGATATATAAGCAAAGGATTCTTCATTTATGATTGAATTGTGATACATAACATAGTTTTGGTTTATTCATACCCAAAACAGAAATATAAATTCATAATAATCATTATTTATTAACATTGTCTTTATAAAAATACGAAGGAAATCTTTGAACGCCTGTATCTCAAAACTATACTTATTGACCTTCAAAGTCTATCTTCTCACTTAGTATTAAAGCTATAGCATTGAAACTTGGTATATAATTAGAAAGACATTATAAGACAATCAAATGAAGCCCTTTTTCCATTTTTTTCTTTTTTTACTCTATTTTTTTCCCTAATTTATAGGGTTTTTATTTTTTTTTACCATAATGGAAAATTCATATCTAGCAAAAAAAAAAAAAATAAAATAAAATAAAATTACTTTTAGAAAAAAAACTCCTCATTTGATTGGAGGTCTACATCAGGTTTATATATAGCAGTAATCCCATGTCTTGATATTAAATATCAATGGAGGAGATAGAACTTGAAAAATGGTTATTTTCGGGATAAATCGCCCTGGCGTCACAAAACCGAAGGTTAGAGGCGAAAATGCGAAAATCATATGCGGTTTGGAGATGTCCCAAGTCATCTTATTAAGTGGCATGAACGTCAAAGTCCTGTCCTTAAAAAAAAGCCATTAGCCGGCCGGCCCCTTTACTGAGTTGCCTCCTGCCGCCTCATGGAATCTCTACAGATGTCATTGCTCCCAATTCCTTTGACAATCATTATCAAAATTTACGATAACAAAAGAAATATTGCATTTTCTTGTACGGATCAATGTTTTGGCTTATTGAGTTACGTTTACTAATTACCCTGTAACTACGAAAGTGAGAGGAATTTTAACGAAATATTTCGTATACGTATTTTCCATTACCATACGAGCTCCATGAATTTTTCCATGACTGCATTTTTCGCCCTATACCTCCTCATATAAGGGTTCCGGCCAGCCTCCTTAAGTTCTACTAAATTTACTGATAGAACAGTTAATCTCATCCTAAAAAAGCCAAAATAAAACCGATTTTTTATCACTCTGTCTTTGCTTTCAGGTAATTTGAAATTACCTTAACTTCATGCTTTCCAACTACTGCAAGTGTCTCCCAGTATTGAGAAAACTTTAACGACCGTTCATCACGTCTCGACAAGTTTTTAGATAGGGAGGACGCAACGGTGGAACGCACAATACTACAAGGCAACTTATCATCGTCTACCTTAAAGATACCGTCGTGCTCATCGTTCAACTTCGAAAAGGACGAAAAGAAAGCATTTCCATTCTCATCACATTCATCACGAAACTGACTATGAAGGGTGTCTTTTACTATAGTTCTAAGAAGAAATGACCTGGAATCAGTTGTGTGGCTGTCACGGTGTTCGTGCTACCTGGCATCACCTTCGCCTACGAATGGGACGGACTGTAACTAAACTTCGGCGGCTCGGCCCAGGTCTTTTGATGTTCACCGGCCCACTTAAAGATAGAGTTACATAGAAGTGGGGAGGTATATTTTGAAATGAAAGAATACATTTGATGGGAAAGGCTACACACACACACACACACACACACACACACACACATACATACCTACATACATACACACACACACACACATATATATATATATATATATATATATATATATATATATATATATATATATATATACATATATATTATATATATATATATATATATATATATATATATATATATATATACATACATACGGATAAACGGCTCTGGGAAAAATAAAACACATGCAGGCATAACTAGAGGAATTACTTTTATTTTAGATTATCAAAATTTTCTTTAATAGTTCACTCTTGGATGCAACTTTGTCACTTATTAAATCATTATCGAGAAACGTTAATATATCCCTCTCTACTGTCATTAGCATAAACTCCTGGAGAGAATCTGCTCCTTAGACGATTTTTTTATGAATTTCAAGGTCGAAAAACTTCTCTCACGGGAAACTTGAGTAACTGACAAGGTCAGGAGACACTTGTGAGCCAGACCAATTATATGATAGGCATCAGTTAACTGTACCTACTGAGTATCTGGTAACAGCAGACTGGACAATTCTTATATGATGCACATTTCGTTGCAATTGTCTCATGACTGACTTCATTTAAATAAGACTCGTGTTCATCCTCATCATTCATATCTTTAACGGTGTAATCTTCCAAGTGTGCACTTTTCAATTTTACCCAGTGTGTAGCTAGACTCCTTCATTCCAAGTTCTCAGCTGTTGCCCGGCTGTCGAACTTAAGCAATGGCTTACTGAGTTCTTTAAATAAAGACTCATACTCTTCAATATTGCTGTTCTTCAGCTGATCAAAATTTCTTGGTTCTAGAATCGATAAATCGTTGTAAAGAGTCCCATGAGAAAGAAATCGATCACTGAGGCTCTGTGTGACTTTGTCCAATATTGGATTGTATACCCCAACTTCATAAGCCCTCTCTGCGTCATCCAGCCTTTCATCATCAGCCCTCTCGCCAGGCATCGTTTTCTTCTTCTAACTCTTTTCAGTGGCAATTCTGTCTGCACCTCCAACTCCAAATCTGCGTTCTCTTCATCTTCTAGCTGTTCATTAACCCAACAAACAAAATGATCTGCAGCCACCTTAATACCTCCAAAATCTCTGTTTATTTTATCCAGACTCTCTTTAGTAGTAGCAACCATTCTGTACGCAGAGAGAATATCCATTCTGTTTGTTTGCAAATATTTCGAAAGGGGAGTAGTCTGCTCAAATATGCGAAGAAATATTTGAACAGTCAGTATGGCTTCATATTTGAGTAGTGATTCAATGCATACTTTGGCTTTGCTGCGAACATCTGATTTCATATTTTCATGTTCTTGTATGGTAGACAAAGTTAGCAGAACATCTGTGTATAGGGCATTATCAGGCTTGCCAAAGTTTCCAAATATTTTTCTTAAAGCATTATCTTTAGCCCATCAGCGGGTTTCTCCGATAGGAGAGAGGCGTTGATGGCGATAACTTTTTTCATTCACCCAAATAACTATTCGTTTATAAGATTCTCTGATAAAGACTGCAATATCATTCAATAAGTTGAAAAGCGAGGCACTTGCTATTACTGCTCCAGTTGTTTCTGCCAGTACTAAATTCAAAATATGTCCATAACACCATGCATGAACTTGATTGGGTGAACGGGAAGAAAATAAAGCAGAGAATCCCCTATAATGCCCCTACATGTTGGAAGCTCCCTCTGTGGCATTACCAATGCAATTGCTTGCATCCTGTTCAAGTTTTTCTTGGACATTCTTCAAACTTTGAACAAAATACTCTCCTGTAGTTGCTTCACAATTCACAACTTTCATGAATAACATCTGTGACATACCTAAGAACAACAGCACACTGGTCCTGCGAAGTAATATCCTGTGTTATATCAGTCTGCGCAGAGAACATTCTAGCTTTACGAACTTCATCAGCAATGGATTCCTGAATAATCTGCTGAATTGTACTTAAAATATTATTAACAGCGGTTTTGGACAAAAAGCAGACAAAAGAACCTCTGCCCTTTGACTTGGTCTGCTGCATTCTTTTGCTCTTTTCCAAACATTCAGTTAAGTGGTCTTTCATGCATTCCCAGGAGAATTATCAGTTCTAAAAAGTGACCTTGGTCAATGCTTGGTTCATCCAGTGTATAACAGGCTCCTGACTGTGTACAGTTAGATTAAATCCCATGGGAGGATATGGTGACTGTACACATTCCTGTAAAGTACATTATGCCACTGTTGGTCTAAGCAATGAAACAATAATTCGGTAGTTAGTAAAGTGTGGTGGGGTGCAGCTAAGGACATAGACACGAGGATACAACCTCACCCCGAAATACCAGCAGAAATACGGGAGGGGAAAACGCTTGTTTGTAGAAAGAATGATTATATATGTGTATAATATATATGTGTATATAAAGGCATTATTGGAAGGAAGACTGATGATCTAATTGAGAAAATCTTCACCTTATTTCTGTTGCTTGGTTAAAACCCCACGAGTTCTGTCGACATATCTGAGTGTAAATTGTCAAAAGGGCTTGATAATTAATTGCCATTTTTTTTAGAAAGTATATCAGATTTGTTTGTAAGCAAATTATTTTGATTTTGTTAATCATGTCAGAGGCTTTAATATCAAATTTGTCTGTCAAATGATAAGTTTTGATGTTACTTCCTCAATAATAATAATAATAATAATAATAATAATAATAATAATAATAATAATAATAATAATAATAATAATAATAATAATAATATATGCAGAGACTCAAGGCCATATTCAAGTCAAAACTCAACGCCGGAAATACGATAAAAGCTATTAACACATGGGCAGTGCCAGTAATCAGATACAGCGCAGGAATAGTGGAATGGACGAAGGCAGAACTTCGCAGCATAGGCCAGAAAACGAGGAAACATATGATAATACACAAAGCACTATACCCAAGAGCAAATACGGACAGACTATACATAACACGAAAGGAAGGAGGGAGGGGACTACTAAGCATAGAGGACAGCGTCAACATCGAGAGCAGAGCACTGGGGCAATGTCTGAAAACCAGTGAAGATGAGTGGCTAAAGAGTGCATGGGAAGAAGGACTGATAAAAGTAGACGAAGACCCATAAATATGCAGAAACAGGAGAATGACAAACAGAACAGAGAAATGCCACAACAAACCAGTGCACGGACAATACATGAGACAGACTAAAGAACTAGCCAGCGAAGACACATGGCATTGGCTACTTAGGGGAGAGCTCAAGAAGGAAACTGAAGGAATGATAACAGCGGCACAAGATCAGGCCCTAAGAACCAGATATGTTCAAAGAACGATAGATGGAAATCACATCTCTCCCATGTGTAGGAAGTACAATACGAAAAATGAAACCATAAACCACATTGCAGACGAATTTCCGACACTTGCACAGAACCAGTACAAAAAGAGGCATGATTCAGTGGCAAAAGCCCTCTGTTCAAGAAACACCAGATACCTTGCGAGTATGTGGTACGAGCACCAACCTGAAGGAGTGATAGAAAACGATCAGGCAAAGATCCTCTAGGACTATGGTATCAGAACAGATAGGGTGATACGTGTAAATAGACCAGACGTGGCGTTAATAGCCAACATCAAGAAGAAAGTATCACTCACTGATGTCGCAATACCATGGGACACCAGAGTTGAAGAGAAAGAAAGGGAAAAAATGGATAAGTATCAAGGAGTGATAGAAAAAACGATCAGGCAAAGATCCTCTGGACTATGGCATCAGAACAGATAGTATACGTGCAAATAGACCAGACGTGGCGTTGATAGCCAACATCAAGAAGAAAGAATCACTCACTGATGTCGCAATACCATGGGACACCAGAGTTGAAGAGAAAGAGAGGGAAAAAATGGATAAGTATCAAGATCTGAAAATAGAAATAAGAAGGATATGGGATATGCCAGTGGAAATCGTACCCATAATCATAGGAGCACTAGGCACGATCCCAAGGTCCCTGAAAAGGAATCTAGAAAAACTAGAGGCTGAAGTAGCTCCAGGACTCATGCAGAAGAGTGTGATCCTAGAAACGGCGCACATAGTAAGAAAAGTGATGGACTCCTAAGGAGGCAGGATGCAACCCGGAACCCCACACTATAAATACCACCCAGTCGAATTGGAGGACTGTGATAGAGCAAAAATAAATAAAATAAATAAAAAATAATAATAATAATAATAATAATAATAATAATAAATAATAATAATAATGATATAAATAATATATAATAATAATAATATAATAATAATATAATAATAATAATAATAATAATAATAATAATAATCAATAATATAATAATATAGCAGAATTAAGCGAGTTGATTTTATATATTGTTTTTTCTATTTTCCTTACAATTCGCTTCTCAGGCTCAGCGATGTTTCTGAAGTACTGACCAATATTCATATTGGGAATTTTCAAAAATCATATGCTGAAGTATCTTTTATTGGAACAGGATATCAGGTCCAGGTCAAGCAGCACTGACGACGACCCCTGCTTGACCTGGACCTGATATCCTGTTCCAATAAAAGATTACCTTCAGCATTTATGATTTTTGAAAATTCCCAATATGAATATTGGTCAGTTACTCAGAAACATCGCTGAGCCTAAGAAGCGAATTGTAAGGGAAATAGAAAAAAACAATAATAATAATAATATAATAATAAGAATAATAATAATAATAATAATAATAATAATAATAATAATAATAATAATAATAATAATATGCTAAAGTACTGCTTGATGGGTTTGCTTGATTTTTATAAGCGATGGGTTTCATAATTATCAATTTTCTCAGACTGTTTGTCTAAGTTTTAAAATCTACTTAACTGAAAATCTTTATGAACGAGGATTTGAATTGGCAAAGGGGAATCCCTTATCACCACTTTCAGGGAACATCTGCTTGAAATTATTTTTTTAGAAGTTTCAAGAAATATTTAAAGAAAAAAAAGTTTTATGGTTCGTGTGAGTTGATGACATTCTTCCGTTTATAATGGATCCTTTGAGAGAAGATGTATGTGTAAATTTACGCACATTAATAACATTCAGTGGTTCATTATGTAAAATTTGTTGCCGAAGAAGAAGATGATTGCGTTCTACCTATTTTAGGTGTCTGGTTTACCCAGACATGGCATTAGTTGTAAATGTTCTGTTTACAGATAACCCACTAAAGCGTCTTCTGAAATTCGTCCTATTGACTCTAACCACCACTTGGAAGTAAAGGTTTCCGTGCTTTCTGCCGAGTGTTTGTCAACACTTTGAATTTATCGCTCAGAACATTTGGATGATGAGTTCCCGCAAAATGCTTGTTACTGCTTTTCATGTGAAATGCTCAAAATTGTTATAAAATTTTATGCAGCTGACATCATATACATTTGTTGTTTAAAGGACTCTTATTTCTGAGTGGGTTAAACCAGCAAGTGCTCGACTTAACAATTTTGCGAATAAGGAAGAACGGCAAAGGATCTATTTTGTCTGCAGATCCTTAAGAAATTGTCCAGGATACGATGTTTGATTGTTAACAATCTGTACTGGTACTCAAGTATCCAAGAATCCTACAAGCACAGATAACTATAATATAATGAAGGTATAGGATTAGAGGGGGAAAAACCGGCCGATGAGCAGCGTTGAAATCTCTGGAAAAAGAATTGTCTCAAACTGAGAGACGACACGAATAGCCTGTACGTACAGAGTAGGAATTATAGATCGCTCAGGATGGAAAAAGGGGTCATGTGTTTTTTACGGAATTTATTCAGAATTTCGCTAAAAAATTCAGGGTCTTCCATAAGTGATGTTTTCGGGGTTCGTTATCTAGGACTCATGCTTCTTGGGAGTCATTATCTTTAGGATATTTATATTCTTCTGTTGATGTTTTTACGGTCATCCCCAACGGACTTGTACTAAACAAGCCGCAAAGGTGGATGCATACCGGGTTAAAATCCTTGGGGGTTACTGTCGGTGAAAGATGCCAAATTCATATATTATTAATGATATGGCACACCATTAGGATCTTCATTTTAGCTTCAGGTTTAGCGAAAAAGAAAATCTCCTACGTAAAGAAGTCCAGCGATTTGTAGCAACATCTAGACAGAAGAACCAGAACTGAATGAGAAACTTGAGCAGTTCGTCCTTTCCTTGGACAAAGGGAAAGGGACTTTATGAAAGAGAACTATCTCCAGACCCTATTTTAACATTGGAGATGACCCTTATAAAGTATTGCGAATCTAGGACTTCTTCAAAGTACCTTAATTAGCTTTGAATGGGCAAAATTAGAGGATTATATTATATATACACACAAACAAACACGTGTGTATAACTAAATCACGGAAATATGGAACGTGATCAATGTATAAATAAAGACAAAATTCATCCACGAAGGAAGTGAATCAATGGGGTAATGCTGCAAGGCCTTTCGACTTCTCGTCCTTTACTAAGGATGAGAAGACGAAAGGTCTCGCAGCAGTACTACGTTGTTTCACTTCCCTTCATGGATTTTGTTATATTTTTATATATATATATATGTGTGTGTCTGTACATATACCATATAACCTATGTATATCAATATTTATATATATATATATGTTTATATATAACATATATAAGTATATATATATATATATAGATAGATAGAGATATATATATAAATATGATATATGTTTATATATAACATATATAAGTAATATATATAATTATATATAGATATATATATATATATATCATATATATATATATAAATATCGTTTAATATTGATTTCACTGTAACTTCGGGACAGCCTACACCCAACGGGAGTTATAACTGGCAAGTGCTTCGACCCTGATTTAGAAACAGCGGAACAACGATAGTCAGTGACTTTGACCACTGCCGGAGACGAAGCTCTTTTCAGTGGTTATTCACCCTTGGTTGTTAGTTATTCCCAATTCGATGTTAAACGATATTTGTGGCTTAATGTTTGTGAATATGAAAAAGTCTCGCGTGCAAAAATGACACAATGTATATATATATATATATATATATATATATATATATCTATATATATAATATATATATATATATTATTTATATTCATATTTATATCGTGGACCTTGTGACAGGCAAAGCAAATTCCACGGCATGTTTAATGTTAATGACTTGAATTTCATAGTTCTGTTTATTTTCATTAATATGAGGAACGTCCTTTTTTCAAATTTATTTCCTCTTCTTTTTTTTCTCCTTTTTTTCTTTACAAAACTTCAAATGTTATATGTTACAACCTGAGAGAGAGAGAGAGAAAAAAAATATTATACTTGAATGGGCCACGCGAAAAGTGTAACTCCAGAAATGTATAACACGAATAAGCATCCTTCTCTTGCGTTATTTTTTTTTTTTTTCTCATCCACCTGCCTAGGTTGACTTCGGAAACGTCATCTGAATCAGAGCAGTAATGAGCGAGTTAGTACTCCGAAGTAGCTACTCCTGCTTTTCGTAGACATGTCGGCACGAACCCCGATTGTCCGTCCGTTTCGTTTAGTCCCACCTACTTCCTCCGCCGCTTCCTCCTTGGGAGTTTAGAGACTCTCCTCTCCGCGAGAGAGGAGGGGGCGTAGCCACGCCCGGGAACCTCCCCACACCCTACTAAGTCCTTCTAGCGGGTGGTAGAGTTCGCGCTCTCGTGAGATATTTCCGGATGGCAACGGGTGCGTGACCTGCTATTTGACCCTCCAAGCAGCTGTCCGCAGGTGAACATCGCTCGCTCACGGACTCTTTACCCTGCAGTTACCGCCCTTTAAGCGGCCAGCAACAGCCCCTGCTCCTGTTGCTACCCAGGTCATCGTCGTTCAACTTCCCGCCATCCATTCTTCTTTTTTCCTCTTCCTCTTCTTCTTCTCCTTCTTCTTCTTCCCGTTGTGCCTGCTTCCTCCGGGCCTTTAAACTGCCGTTTGCGAAATGGGGCGGTTCCCATGGCAACTGGTTGCAATGCAACGCCCCATTCTGCTTTTCTGTTTCATTTACTTCCCCCCCTGCAGCCCCAGACCTTAGCCTAAACTCTCTCTCTCTCTCTCTCCTCCTCTCTCTCAAACTCGCTCTCTCTCTCTCTCTCTCGTCTAATCTCTCTCGCAGTCCTCTTACCCAAAGGACCTGAACCCAAAGGGCTCGTGGACAGTCTCCTGTCATCCCAGTTATGCTCTTTAGAGTCTGTCACTAAGGACACAGCGATTTGCAGCCGTGGAGGTTAGACCAGAGTCACGTACAGATTAAGGAGTTATCACCAGGGGCTCCTGCACACGCTTGCCTGATATACTGATACATGTTCTGGCTGGTCGTTGCCTCTATGGTTTCATACAGAAGGCTCGGCCCTTCACTGCAGTCTTTCGCTCTTAGTGATACTGTTTTTTGTCTCGTCACTTCGGAAAATGGTGATAATCATCTAGGCTTATAGGACTTTCTGAGTATATTATTATTATTTTTTTTTTTCTCTATCACAGTCCTCCAATTCGACTGGGTGGTATTTATAGTGTGGGGTTCCGGAGGGGGTTGCATCCTGCCTCCTTAGGAGTTCCATCACTTTTCTTACTATGTGTGCCGTTTCTAGGATCACACTCTTCTGCATGAGTCCTGGAGCTACTTCAGCGTCTAGTTTTTCTAGATTCCTTTTTATTATTATTATTATTGTTGTTGTTGTTGTTGTTGTTGTTGTTGACAGATCAAAATTCTTCCATGTAGAGCATGTCATTTTTAAGACCTAGGCGTGGAACTTGTGATTGGTCCTTGGCAACTTATGAGGAATTAAGGAAATAGAATTTGAAAAGAAAAAGAGTTGGTCCTAACTCCGAAGGAGGCTATACGATTGGAGAAGACGGAAGCCTATGTAGAGTAGTTTCGATATTGCCTTTATCTGCAGGTAGTAAAGTTCTAATAATATTCTTGTTAAGAGAGAGTGCATCCAATTTTCGGTCCTCATACGATTTTTTCTATAGAGTTTTATACCAGTTAATCAATAAAAGACAAAACATATTTTCACAGAAAAAATGCCACGAGAATAGAAGTCCCCCATCAGAAATTCCAATTCATTTTTATTTCACTTCCGGAAATTGAAGAATAAAGTCGTACAAAGATTCGTTGTCAAAAAAATCTTCGCAACTTGAAGAATTATTGACACTGAATTATAAAATGCCTTTTAAGATCTCATAAAACTACGCTGCTTTGTGAAGATTCGAGCTACAGGTCAGAGGTGTAGTACGGCCCACACTGATTGTCATTTATAACTTTCATCCTCAGGGTAGCTTTAGCATTGGTCCCAAATGGCATTACAAATTTGGATCACTTATTCAGCTGAGCGGCCTAGGAGATCTTATCCCGCTTGACTTAGTTAAATAGAATTTTGCCATTTTTCAGAAGGAAATCAGGTCTCTCCTTGACTGTCTTTGCACTGTAGGTTCTATTTAGAAAAGAGAAGTAACAACACGCGATATTCAAAATAGAGAAGGATAAAGAGGTCAAGGAAAGTTGTTAGAAAATAAGCAAAGTTTAAGATGGACATTGAAAGCATTGTAAAACTATACAGAAGGCAATTATAGCCCTCAAGGAAAGCTGGGAGACTTGATATACGCTGAGTCCGAGCCTGGCGAGAATAGCAGGAAATTTTACCGACTGGTGAGAAGCGAACGAAAGTCAGTTGTAAAAAAGAATACTGGTTAAACTATTTTAAACTTTAAGAAGCATTAAGAGAGTATGTATAATAATTCGGCGATAGTTAATCATTTCGTTCAGTAGCATCCATTTTACGGACTTTACAACAGCTCTATTTAACAAACAAACAAACAATAGATAGGTAAGTTAGGTGACGCCTAACCTGAAAGAAAATGACAAATCTGCTCTTGAAGGCAAGAGGTTATTGGACTCCGGAAACTCCTGAGCAAGAGGAGAATCCCAGAGTCTGACATCTGCGCGAAAGAAACAGAAAAGGCACAGGTAAGCCAGCCTGCAGCAGCGAACAGCAGACAGGAGCAAAGAGCGAAGAGGTAAGGACTGGGATTGACTTCAGGATACAAGTTTAAATCTCTCCCGAAGAGGGCAGTACAAAGCCACAGTACAAAGCCAATACAAAGCCAAGTAAGTTTAGAGGTAACAAGTCATACGATCGAGGACTAACCTCACACGTTATCAAAATGTTGTCGTTATGTGGAAATAGTTATTTAGCAAGTTAATACATGACAATGCTTAGATTTTTACGGATGCTTATGGAATGACCATAAGGTTGTGGAAGGTTTTGACACTGGCATCTTGCTGATTAAAATTAATGGGCATATATCTAGCAGTAAATGTTTTTAAAAGATATTGAAAAATGTTCTGTATACATGCATGATTTCTTGTATTAATCATTAACTATCTGAACCGAGAGAATTCTTGCAATAATTCTTTGTTCAGTACAGCAAGCTTGCGAATTGACATGGGTTGTGATTTGTTCATAGTTTCATGTGTAAATATCTGAGGAAGAATGAGTGTTTTTTTTCTATTTATCAACCAATGATTAAATGGCTTCTCAATCAAATTTCACAAAGAAATAATAAATTCTAAAAAAATTACAAAATGCCCTTTTAGCCTATAAATTACTTTTATTTGCTTTTGTGCTAATTAACCTTAGTGCATTCCGATATAAATGTTAAAATGAACTTTCGCAAATTGGGGGAGTTAATAAATTACTGCACACAAGGAATGCCGTACCTAAAAATAAATATTTATCTTAATCCTTAACTTGATTGTGTTATTTTTTCTGTCATTTGAAATAATGTATATAGATACTGCAACGTGAAGAGGACCAGTATACACCACGATTACGGGGACACGCCCCCCCCCCCCTTTTCTCCCTCATCTCTGTCTTCTGTGAAGCCTGCCTTCTTCTAAGAGAGTATTGCATTGCCTGCCCCGTCGCTCTCTCAATCTGGAAAGTTTCACTGAACGATCTACGACACTGGCAAGTTTTCACAGATTGCTTCTTAAATCCGAAAATGTCGGTTGTTTACACAAGAGAATAGGATGTTCAAGAGAGAAAAAGGGTCACAGAAGGAACTCATTGGATCCCTTTGCTTCTACATGATCAACTCTGACAACTTTCTAGAAGAAAGTCCGAATGTTCTTGAAAAAATATGGAGGGTGAGTCTGATCGCTTCATTATCACTCCTTCGCCTATACCTCCCTTCCTCTAAAATGGTGTCCCGCCCCTCCCCCCCTCTCATTTAGTGAGGAAACTATCTTCTTT
This sequence comes from Macrobrachium nipponense, assembly GCF_015104395.2. Classification (NCBI taxonomy): domain Eukaryota; kingdom Metazoa; phylum Arthropoda; class Malacostraca; order Decapoda; family Palaemonidae; genus Macrobrachium; species Macrobrachium nipponense. Next base: position 8,002,818 of record NC_061091.1, on the reverse strand, counting down.
CTATCCTTCTTTAACTGAAACTCCAAACCCAAATGGAACACTCAGGTAACACTGAAAGTTATAAGTTAAAATAAAAGCTAGTCGACCTGTGCTTATGTATGTATTCAGGTAGCGTGTTAATCACACACACACACAAGGACGCTCCCAACTCAACCCCGCCGCCCCCTCCCCACCCACCCACAGCTCACACACGCACAAACGCGCGCGCGCGCAGTTCCATATAGATTGCGATGGTACACGCAGATTCTTTCTCCCTTGGGGACTGAACAAAAGAATCAAGTGAAAAGCGAAGGTCGCTATAAACTGACCCACAGAGGTCATAGCTTTTATATTGTACACGTGACTGGGCTGATTATTGCCAAGCAATTTCTTCTTAAGAAGAAATGATTTTTTGTGTGTGTCTAGATTCATTTCTAAATGATATCCACAGCTGAAAAGAGACCGAAGCAGAAAAGCATTATATGTCTGCATACTGGTTTGCAGAGTCCTGCTTTTCGAGTGACTGTTTCCTAATATGAGTCATTGAATGCTATTTTCTCTTATATTACTGGCACAGCCGTTTAGAATTTGGCCACAGAACTAGAATTACATTTACTATAGTTTCAATACCCTGGTGATCTTTCCTCTCTCTTTCACCATTTTTAGTTCTCTGTAAAAGAAAGCTATTGAGATGGCTCTTTGTGTGTCCGTCCGCACTTTGCTCTCCGCCCTCAGATCTTAAAAACTACTGAGGATAACGATGGCTACAAATTGGTACGTTGGTCACCCACCCTCAGATCATCAAACATACCAAATTGCAGACCTCTAGCCTCAGTATTTTTGTTATTTTTTTTTTTACTTAAGATTAAAGTTGGCCATGATCGTGCGTCTGACACAGCTACAGGTGCCAAAAACACAGGCTAAAACCTGGCTGTAACTATAAGTCTCATGGGCCATAGCTGAAAATTTCATACAGCATTATACGCTGTACAGAAAACTCGATCACGCTGAATAAACTTCGACACTTTTTTTTTTTTTTTACTTTTTTTATGACAGAAATGAATTTATTGTACTGCAAACGCAAGACTAAAGTAGTCTGAACTGATCAATTCAGTCACTTTATATGCCACTCAGTATGCAGCATTATCAGTTCAAATGTCTCTGACTTTGGGGGTTGTCTGCTCAGGTGAATTTGGCTTTTGTTTATTCTTTCTTATCTCAGAGATTTTTTCCTCACTTTATTTCCTGGATTATATTTGCCTTCTTCTTTACTTCTCCTTGCTTGGTGTAGCTTAATTCAGCCAATTGTTTGGGTATCAACTTCTCTTATCCCAGTAACTGATTCAGTTTGTGTTTGTTTCAGTACCTTATTCAGTTTCTGTTTTTATTTCAATAAGTGATTCAGTTTCTGTTTATCTTTCAGTTACTGGTTGTATTTATATCTCTTTCAATTACTGATTCAATTTAAGATTTTGCTTCTCACAATTCAAATATAAGTAGTATACAAAAAGAAGTTAACTTATAAGGAACGAACTGAATAAAAATGATTTAAAATCGATTTTCAATTGAATTAAAAGTAGCCACTTGAAGCAAGAAAACAGTGAATTACGCTTATTTATAAATCAAAGGAAACAAGTGCAAAATAGCCATCCAAAATCAAATTTCAACTCGGAGATGCAACACTCAGCTTGAGAACGTGGAGAGAGATCTGGTGCAAGCGGCCATGGGGCACGAAGAGGCCCGAGAGCCACCGAAGTGAGTGAATGAAGTAAATTCACTTAATGAGAAACAATAATAATCAATTAAATCAAAACATACAAACTATGAAACATGGTGACTCTGAAAAGCAACACAGTTGTCTTTCCTGACCCAACCATATGTTAAGCAGAATTTAAGAACACTTGATTATGAGTACAATTCATTCTCAGTGAAAGATCGGAATCTATTAAACCTTCAGCTCCGTTGCAAGGTCACACTGTGTATGCATGGAAGTGTTTCTGATCTCAATGTCAAAGTTAAACACAGACACGTAACATTTTACTTAATGTTTCTTTTACTGCCAGGCGGATGTTTCAAACTAGCATTCGAGAATTTTGCAGTAGAGATGACGTGCTTATGAAAATGGGGTTTATAACTTTAACTTCATTTAAAACAACTTGAAGTTAAGTAATATAACCGAGGGAGATCTTATATTCTTCAAATAGATTAATAGAAAAACCAAATTTACACCGAATTGCCAGACTTAAATACAACCGAGCACTTTACAAAGCAAAATATGCCACAGGGAGAATTTAATAAAACCAACTTAGAGGTATAAGGCTGAATATGGTCACTGAAATGGTCACCAATGGACTGATGCTGTCCATAATTTCAGTAGTAATAAATCATAATAATCATAACATCAACTGTATTGTAAAAATCTCTACGAGACATTCTTTAAATGTTTGCATATCTGCTAGTGGATAGACTGTGCGTTGATTAGTTCAGTAAACAACCGACCAGCGGCGGCGAACATCAGTTTGAAACATAACAGTATAAGTAAAACATTGCACGACTTTTTAACTGTGATATGAAAATTAGAAACACTTCCCTACATCAGTAAGTGCACTCACACTAAAAACACATGCTTGCATACATACAAACCTATTTTCATAGCAAAATGATACTACAAAGTATAATAAGGATTGCTCTCATTTCATCAGATACGCCATGCAGTGAACCATGATTATGGGACCATGAAAGGCTTTGAACAGTTTCGGAAAACTAGAGACAAAGGAACCGTATAGCATACAGTCAAGGAAATGGAAGCCCGTATACAGAAATTGCATGAGAACTCAGTCAGTTCAAGTGGAACATTTATCGTTGATTTATAATACAGATTATCCCAAACATAAGATGGATGTTCAGTAAAGCAATGAACAAAACAACAGCAAATGGAATTCCTTCATACCAGTTCCACTTATTATTATATATAAAACCTTTTTTTACACTAGAAAATCATTACACAACACAAAAATCATTAGATATATCGATTTTTCATATACTGTTGACTAATTCCCTAATGAAAGCGCCCCAGCTTATAAGTATGCACGATATGCAAATCGTTAGCGTAAATTACTATGACCAAAAATCACTTATATAACGACGTTAAATAAGAAAAATAAAAGACTTCTATTTTAAATTAAAACCTCCAGTTTCCTATCTACCGTTTTCTAACACTTTCAATTACGTTATCTAATCTAATACTTTTTTCAAAGACAAATTCCTGCTTAATGTGAGGCAAAACATAGCATATGAAATGTTATCATAAATAAATACGTATTATTAAACACAGGTAAGAAAATGTTATTGTTTAGCTTTGGTACTCAGCTCAGTTCTTGTAGAACGTTGAAATTCCCGTTTTCTTTCCCGCGAAGAGAGAGAGAGAGAGAGAGAGAGAGAGAGAGAGAGAGAGAGAGAGAGACTACACCCTGTTTTTTCATTCGGTTATGTCTTCGAACTGAAATGGACATAAGCTGGAATTTATTTTATTCAATTTCGCTAATATTTTAGAAATTATTTATTCCAAATCTCCTTTAGTTTTCGTTGCCTGGGCCACTTTAACCTGTGCATATACGTAGACCATTAGGTACTTGTGTTGCATCATTAACGACGCAACGTTCAAGATGTAGTTTGGTGTTCTTTAGGGGCGTTATCTGCTGTGAAATTTTCGAATAGCGCCGAGGGCGTTTTCTAACGATAGCGAGGATCTCACATCTATAAAGCCTAAGATGTTAATGGTAGTACACAAACTTGAGCAACGTTGAGGGTGATCAGTACCTGAATGGGTGGTCAAGGAGCACCAGACACCGTTGGAGGATGCTCCCCAATGAAACCTCAGAGAGAGAGAGAGAGAGAGAGAGAGAGAGAGAGAGAGAGAGAGAGAGAGAGAGAGAGAGAGAGAGAGAGAGATTAGTTCTGATACAAATGTAAGAGCAATTTACAACCTGGATATTAAATATTTCTGGTAATATTGCTCGCATCTTTCGGAAGTTTTCCTTAAAGATGATTCACAAAGATTATATTTTTATATCATAGACCGTCATAGACGAATCACTAGAATGTAAATGCAGTACGTATTGAGAACCTTCAGACACGTGGGACTAACAAACTCGTCCAGAAACAACTGCTGAAAACCTGAACAGTACCGTGTGGATATGTTTGTTTATGAAGTTTTCCTTAGCTGGGTGCGGCTGGGAAAAAAAAAAAAAAAAGAAAAAAAAAAAACACCCACACACACACACACACACAGCTTTCGTTGCCATATACATTCTTCAAGCCCATAACTGACGATGAGGAACTTCACAGTAAACTTCCATGATATCAGCCGCTTAATGTACTTATGCAGAAGGCTCGGCAACATTTCTTGTTGTTTCTGCATTCCCAGTAAAGATTTAGAGATAATATGATTAAAGGTTTAGTTATTCTCTTGAATTTATTTTAGCCTTTATTTCAGTTTAAGGGGAATCGGCATATATAACAAAATCAACCGACAGTGTGTTGCAACATCCTTTGTTATTATTACTGGTCTTTCCATCCAGAATACAAACGAGGCTCCCCTTCGTCATTCAACAACAATGTGCTGCAATGTTACCAGATCGAAAAGAAGTCTTCTTTCGTCGTTACCTCCAAACACCGCGGGGAAAGATTTGCGGTTTGGCCCGCAAAACAAATACTATTAAACGTAGTTACAGTTATATATATATATATATATATATATATATATATATATATATATATATATATATATATATATATACATATATATATATATATATATATATATATATATATATATATTATCCTTGCAGAAAGAAAGTGGATGCAGAACAGAATCTTTAGGATTAAAGGTATGGAAATGACAAAAAACTGTTGGGACTTTACAAGGTTAAAAAATAGCCAGACTTGTTAACACTATATCAGCTTGAATGACATGAATAACGATACACGAAAGCTAAACGTACTGACACATATGTGAAATACCACGTTATGCTGGTAAACTTCATGATGTTTTGTGGCTACTTGGAGGAGGTAAGTGACACTCGATTTTGTGATACCAAAAACATCTGAATTCTACGAGGCAATGTCCAGAACGTACAGGAATGTAATACAGCAGATTCCATGCTTTGATATATAACTGAAGAGAACCACCTAGGCTCATTCATCTCGCAAAAGTGAACCTGAAATGTGCAAGATGAAAAAAAAGCTGTTTTGCAACAGAACAGCGTTATTGCAAATGCCTTTACTTCGTTCACATTCACCAACCACTCCTCAAGTTTATAAAGAACAACTAGACTTAAAACCCCATCAATTAAGCTTGTGATTTCTTGGAGACTCTTCTTCTAATTCAAACATTTGCGGAACCATTAGCTCTCTTTTCATCTCATCATATTTGACAAATGGCGACCTGTAAGTTGACATGTATAAATAAATGAAATCCATACTTAAAGTGTATTTTTCAATTTCAGTGTTTGTTTCAAAACATTTCTCTGAGCTTATCAATGTTTCAACTCTAATAGATTACACGCACTAAAGTGTTTAGTCACTTATACTATTCACAGTGTAAGCGAATGCTTATACTAGTCACTTATACTTTTTCGTCCAGATTACTTAATTTTTTCGCCTGTGATATCCCTAACTTTCAAAGCAACCCCAACTTTGAAAACCTTATTAAGCCTTTGTTGTCGTTGTGCTTTTGGTGTTTCTGAGGCTGCTCTGGGAGTTTATTTGCATGAATTAACCCGAATGATTTCATTCTTTCTTCTACGTCCTTTGCGATAAGAATTGGCATAAAAAAGAATCTTGTTTGCACGAACTTAAATACAACAATGACTGATTTCACCAACATCTGTCTATACAGGTTTCTCAGAAGACTATCTTCCCTTAGATTATTATTATTATTATTATTATTATTATTATTATTATTATTATTATTATTTATTATTATTATTATTATTATTGCCAGAAAGTCTTCATTTTGCAAGTTACTCATTAGATACTGAAATGTCCAAATGTAAAAGAAAGTAAACCACAGATAAGTAGGTACTGAAATACAGACGCATATATAAACGAATAAAGAGATGCCGGTAAACTATGACACATATAGCTAGATAATTTCAAGCTAAAATGGAGCGATATCAGCACCCAGGTCCCAGGTGGAAGAAGTTAATCTCGTGACTGTCAATGGGAGGGGCAACTTAAAGCCATATTGTAGCCCAGCTCCGAATAAGACATTTGGATACTGCAAAAAATGTGCTGAATTTACAGAGATTTAAGTGAAAATAGATTTCATTGAACATAATTTGGTTTATCTTTCGCCTTTCATACACATGCGCGCTTGTACACACGTATATACAGAGATAGGTAATTTGTACTTGCAGAAGTATGTATATGATAATTAACCTGCATTTTAGGGTAGCGGAAATTAGGCAGACAAACCCAACTAAATTTGAAAAGTTTTTTTCCCCATATTTTTTGCAACATTTCTCCCATGTATCACTGCAAAAAGAGATTTGGCTTTTGAATTTGTTTAGGAGTGCTGGTTAGGCTGCGTCCTTTCTACCCACCCCCACCACACCCATTAACAACCAGGCAACACCCGCCAGGTAAATGGAATTGGCACCACTGACGGGTGGTACCTGCTTACCTGTTGAGACATCCGCCAGGGAACGACGCTGTACCTGAGATCCGTCCAAAACAATCCTAGTCTAGCTATTATGTGCATCATTTAGGGGAAAATGCAGGGCTTGAAGCATCTTGCGCTGTTGTACCTGGCTGCAACGATAGGTTGCATTGTTGGGCAGTTCGAGTACTTAGACGGAGATGACTACGATGTCGTTGATAAAAAGATGAAGAAAGTCACACCTGACAATTGTTTTATCAAGGCAAAGGTTTGTATTGCAGTCTCGGTTTTTTGCTAGATTTATGCAAACATGGATGAATTTGGGGAAATTTGGGTTTGTAGACCATTCGTAAACTCGGCAATGAATCTTTAAAGCTACATTGGTTTTGCAGTGGCGGAATACCTATCCTAGGCCCCGACTGGTTACCCGGAGGTTAGGTAGGCCCAGCCGCCTGGTTAGAGGTTTCTGTAGCTCTCTGTACCAAGAAATCCTTATCATTTGCAGAGTCAGTAAGATCATTTTGGGTAGATTTAGGGTACTTATCCGCGGCGGCCTAGACTATGGCAGTTGCGGTTTTTATCTGCAGTTTTAGTACCTAGTATATTGAACAAGAATTTTAAGTATACCTAGGTAGTACCTACTACCTAGGTATCTATTTGGATGACTGTAATTAACCCCCAGGGGCCAGTACTAAACACGGCGAAATACATTGGACGCCTCAATCCCTAGTGGATGTCGTATCCGCGGTGATGGTCCTTGCAGTTCATGCGGACTGCTTCTGTAGAAATATACCTCATTTTGTTTCTGGAGCCCCTAGATCTCATTTGGTTCATCATATGGCTGGGATCCAGTCTTTGGTTGGTTTCAGTTTGTTTCTTGAATGTTTTCTTGAATACCCTAACTAGGATTACTATAAATGATAGAGCGGCGACATACCTAATGGCCACTGATCCTGGAATGTGGTCACCTTCCCAAAAAAGTACTTGAATAGCATCAGTCAAGAGTTGTGGACTATGCAGGCAGCACACTGGGACACCTAGACTACGTTACAAAATATTGCAAAATAATGGCATAGGTAGTAATAGTAATTCAAGCGTTTTTGCAAGAAGTGGCCGCGCTCTGAGAGAGATGGCCACTATGTCGCCGTTCAGTCATTTACCCTAATTCTGGATATAGGGTAAAAAACCACATGGTACAGAGGTGGACCATGTACGATCAATGTGTACAACCCCAAGAAAAGTACATTATAACGCGTCCTGACACCGGAGTAGAGGTCTTTAGCTCCGTTTCTCACCAACAACAAGTCGGATCTGATGTCAGGACGCGTTATTATGTACTTTTTTTGGGGTTGTACACATTGATCTTACATGGTCCACCCCTGTACCATGCGGTTTTTTACCCTACCTGGTGTAATTTGGACATTTTTTGTTTCCACATTTTTTTGGGGGGGCTGAGAGATGTGCTGAGTATCCTAAGGTTATTTTCCAAATGATTTTGTATTTTGACTCCATTTCCAAGCCCATACTACCTACATAGCCTACTATATATTTTTGTCTTCAGGATAATTTTTTAAAATTTGTACAGTTACCTTTTCCATTATGTTTGTTCCTGCTTAATTGAATATTTTGGTTTTGGCCAGGTAGCTCCTTATTTAGCTCATCAACCAAAATATTAGTCATTGCAGAGCTGTAAAACATTGCAGTTTTGTCTGCTGTAGATAGCTAACCAATAAGTTTGTTTTCCATGACTCAGTCTTAGGACTTTCCTATTTCATAATGTGATCCTTCCTCTCAGAAGTCTCCAAAGATTAGCAAAACTTTGTTCTTCCACAAATGGATAATATAAACTGTCACATCCGTAGAAAAATATTCAGTGTCACGTAAGGGTTGCCTAGCCAAGGCCCTCACAGACAAAGCCAAGAAATAGCCACTATCTGTGTTCTTTTGATAGTCTCCTCACTAACTTCCTTGTGGATTAGCCGGATATTGTTGTTTGAAAAGCACTGTCTTGGATCACCTTGACCGGTCATATGTCTCGATGGGTAGGGTTGCCACAGGAATTGCAGCAAACGCACAAATGAAGAAAACCCTGTAGGATGTTTGCAGCGTGCCTTTGGCCCCAGTTGCTGCTGCACCCAGTTTTCAGCTTTCATTCCTGATTCCTCTTGTCACTTTCTGAAGCACTGAATTTCTAAAAGGAGCCCAGTCTAAATTTTATCAAATTAAACCAATTTACAGAAGAAAGCCACAGCAAGGCATGGGGCAATTTACAGAAGAAAGCCACAGCAAGGCATGGGGCAGAGTCACGAAAGAAATGGTTTCTGTCAAAGAGCACGCAAGTTTATCTGTCACTAAGGTATATAAAAGAAGTCTGGAACAGACAAGATGTGGCTGAGTTTGATTCAGTGTGTTTATACCTTTCTTTACCCTCTGGGAGATCACCTTGCCAATCAGCACATAGCTTTCAACTGACACACATTTTTGCCTACTCAGACGGAAAGGGATCAACTGTAATTGATCTGTTGAACAATTATTGGTGAGTTCACTCACCAATAATTGGTTAAATACTATAGGTTATCCTATAGTATTTTGATCCTAAAATGTAATGAATTCAACTATGTATCCAGAAATATTTTGTAATGTTAATTTTAATTTAGTAATTATGCAGGTTGCATTTTTTAGTAGGGTAATAATTGCATGGCTGTTCCTCTAGTTTGAGTGAATATCACTTTGTAATATTACTTTAGTACACAGTAATGTATACGTAGTAATGTGGTCTGGTTTAAGGTTGTATATTATTTTTAAAATTTATTTTCCAGATGGATTTGTACCTACCAGACGAAAGTGTATCGCACATACCAGATATTAAGCAAGTGAACATTAATCCCATTTTTCCAAATCGAACTGCACTTTTCCACCTGCATAACATGGCCCATTCAAGGGCTTTCTTTTTCTCGTACATCCTTCAGTCGCGTTTTAAAAGACCTACAGGTAAGCATTGACTTTGGATGCTTTTGTAAGAGTTCAAGTTTATGTTTAAGATGCTCATGTTTACGTTTAGACTTCCTTTGTCTCACATAGTAAATTCCTTTTAGCTTGTTTTTCCCCTTTGTGTCCTTATCTTGAAATTTTTGGGAGGATCTTTGATGTTGTCCTACCATTCTTGTTTGTTTTTCTTAATATTGGTGGGTCATGGTTTTTTAAGGACACCAAGGTTCTCATATGCTAAAGTGGTCATTTTCTAGTTCATTACATGCTATGGCATAAGAGCAAATTTTCTTGGCTACTATTTAAGATTCCTCAAAATTCTCTTGTGTATCCTGTGTGGCCCTGAAGTTTTAAAAGTTTTTGAGCTTAGTGCCTTATCAGTTGTGCTTTTCAGTAAAGTAAGAAGTTGTCATGTTATGTATGCTTCAAGAATTGGATTTCAGAGTTTTACTTGTGCATTATCTTGTTTCTTAATGTTTGAATCACAGTACTATATAGTTGTAATTGCACAAGTTAACTGTATTTCTCTTTTGGAGGTTCAGGCGCTGATTGAAATCATTGTAACATTATAATAGAAAGTGGTGCCAAAATTCTGATATTTTTGTATTTCAAATACTGTATGTACGAGAATGCTGGTACTGCATGATAATTGTGATAATGGAATAGAAATATATTAATAAATTTGAAGTGAAAACCATTGCCCAACTAGAATCTGTATCTTAATTCTATAGCTGAAAGGTGGAACTCACACAGTCAGTGGCTTTCGTTGTTTTTCTTTTTTTCATTATGGTTAAGGGACCAAGTGAAGCATGTCCTTGGAAACAGTTTGTTTAACGATGGAACCAGTAGTACAAAGATCTTTATGTTCATGGATTTTTATGGGTTAAATGTCAAGAAGATATGGATTTGAGCTTAAAGATGTAAAAGTAGTAATGACTGTATTTTGTTTTATAATGTATTGATTCTCCTCTTCCAACTGCATTTCAGTTAATGCAACAGAAAGTGCATCAGAGTATGATCCAGGTTTTATGTATTATTTCCTGGGAACTGTGGCAGATGTAGCAGCTAATCCAAAGATAAATTCTAGTGGGATCTACTTTCAGCCCAATATGGCATATTCATCATCTTACAAAGGGTTCTTTAATAAGACTATGCCACTGTTTGCACCTCGAGCATTTAGGTAAGTTTGTAGTTTTTGGTGTTGTTAATTATAATGTAACCTTGTTGAATGAAAAGATTTTATACAGGTTGAACCCCTTTAATTTTGGAATTTTTAGGTTTGGCACATTTTTGAAATGCTGGGTGATCCAAAGGTATATATACAGTGTTCCCCTCGTATTTGCGGGGGATGTGTACCAGACACCCCTCTGAATAGTTAAAACCCGCAAATAGTTAAAACCACCACCAAAAATGCTTATAACTGCCTATTTAGATACCAAATGTATACCTTTAATAACATCCTACTTCAAATACACCTGAAATTACTAATCTATTACTGCATTAATCTTTGAGGTTAAACATTTTACCATTAAAAATATATACCTACAGCCAGTAACAGAGAGAGAGAGAGAGAGAGAGAGAGAGAGAGAGAGAGAGAGAGAGAGAGAGAGAGAGAGAGAGAGAGAGCATTGAATGGCAACATCATGTATCTGACCGTCAAGAGGGAAATTATGAATTATTTCTGAGACATACAGAATAATATAGAGAGAGAGAGAGAGAGAGAGAATAACTCCGACTCCTTTCCCTCCGCCAATTCGTATATCAAACTGTCATTTACTCCCCCGCCCACCTTCCTCCAAGTGGATAAAAAGACTGGGAATGCTATTTTTTAATTAATCTTATTTG
>NC_061091.1:7969217-7990845 GCF_015104395.2 Macrobrachium nipponense | reverse complement strand
TTTTTAATTAATCTTATTTGAAAATTAGTTATAAGGTAAATAATTATTACATACAAAACAAATAAATATACATAGAGAGAGAGAGAGAGAGAGAGAATGTTATTGTTACTGTTTAATCTCATTAAACTTAATATTATTTGTAAACTAGTACTGTATATTATTATTTTACCATAAAATGTAGTAATGTCCTTAAAGATATACTTTATACACACATTTCCAGCTCAAACAGAGGGTGAGAGTTACCACTAGGAATGAGTTTTTTCTAAAAGTAATTTTTTGCTAGATATGAATTTTTTTCATTTTGGTAAAATAAACCCTATAAATCTGAAAAAAAGCAAAAAAAAAAAAAAAAAACTGAAGTAAAATTTGAGAAGGGCTTTATTTGATTGTTCTATAATGTCTTTCTAAGTTATATACCAAATTTCAATGCTATAGCTTTAAAACTAAGAGAGAAGATAGAATTTGAAGGTCAATTAGTATAGTTTTGAGATACAGGCATTCAGAGTTTTTCATTATATTTTTACAAAGACTGTTAATAAATCATGATTATTATGAATTTTATATTCCTTTTTGGGTATTAATAAACCAAAATTATGTTGTTTATCAAAATTTAATCATAAATGAAGATCCCTTTGCTCATAGATTGTAGCCTGGGGCGCTGTGTCAGGCAAGACGGGCCACTCCTTCCAATGCAGCACTCTATATCTCCTTCACTAACTTGGCTTATTAGAGCGAATTTTCTTCTTCTGTATGTTAGCGAGATGTTTTGCTTGTCTTTTCCTGTTTAGCATGATGAAATTATTGCCGAAACAAAGGAAAACAAAAGTAAAAGCAAGTGAATGTCAGAGGAGAAACTCGCTTGTGTACCTTCTATCATGTTTTTGCTCGCACTGAAGGGTGGTAACTTGCTAACTTACCATCTTGCGACTCATGGAATCTCTGCAGATACCATTGCTCAAAATTTGTTTTGACAATAATTATCAAAATTTACGATAACAGAAGAAATATTGCATTTTCATGTACGAATCTGTTTTTGGCTTATTGAGTTACTTTTACTAATTACCCTGTAACTATGAAAGTTAGAAGAATTTTCACTAAATATTTCGTATATGCATTCTCTATTGCCATACGAAGCTCCATGAATTTTATTTTGACTTTGTGTTTTTTGTCCTATACCCCCATATATAGGGGTACCGTCCGGCTCCATTAAGTATCTTTTATCGGAGATATCAATTGCATACTTCACAAATCCGGGAAATCAAATCTGTGGTGTCATCATTCATACACGAAACTCAACATTATCGAACAGAGTCAAATCCGTACTGGTAATCATTTGGACTGTTATCTAGTGTGGTGTCATTCCCCCTTCGAAAACTAGTCAATCACTGGTGTGCAGTGGGAGGGGCTTGGCTGCAAAGCTAGGTGGACTGCTATAGTGGTAACCCTCTATAGGGACATCTGTATGACAATATTGTATTTTGTCTTTGGAGAAAGGTAAATTGTCATTTAGGGTTTTTTAGTACGTGATGGTAAAATATTTACTTTCGCTGCAGCCAATAGTTACTTCTTAGATATTTCTATACATGTTTCCAAAACGCTTTGCCATAAGTTTATATCCATCAGTGCTAAAGAGTAGAGACTACACTTGACCATTTGTCATACTTTCAGATTCCATAAATACTACTTCTGTTCAAAGTATTTTTCAGTAAAGTTCTTAATATTACTTTTGTCCCATTGTAATAATAGTAACTAATGCTATTACTCGTGCATTTGCTTTACTGTATGAATACGTATAGTACAGTATTGACGTGTCAATTGTCCTGACTTAAACATTCGGAGGCAACCATACATTCTAGGACAGTTAACTCTGACTAGCCTATACCTAACAATTCAAACCTTGGCATAGGCTAATACAAAGGTACCTCATAGCCTAGGCTAATATTCAGGCCTATTTTTAGCTGGAACAGGTACTTGACATCGGAGACGGTCGAATCTTCATTTTTGTCGTTAGGTTGGAGGGAAACGCTGGCTCTCTTGGGTTTTTTTTTTTAATATTTCTTCCTCTTGACAGTAGGTGGATACATTGTGTAAGCAATTTGTTCCTAGTTTTTTTCCTTCTTTAACAGTTAGAACCAACTCTGATTCCCTATACTGATTCTTACACTGGTCCCTTGTGTACTGGTTCCCTGCAATACAAACAGTTCATTTAGGATGGCAATCTTGTGCCAAAGAGCATGCAGTTCTCATGTACTCATGCCTAACTTACCTGTTATACTGCACAGCTAGCCTGACTTTATATGCATAACATAGGTGGAATTTAACTCAAGAATTGACATTTTCAAAAATATGTGGAATACTAATTCACATCTTAGCCTCTGGTTGGTGGTACAATTGCAACCACATGCAAACTCAACATGGTGCAACTTGCATAACAGTACCATTACAATTCATGGTAATTAGCAGTTACATCAAAGTTAAAAGACAGCAGTTACATCAAAGTTAAAAGACAAAGGAAGACTTATGGCAATATGTGAATTATAAACAAGGGCATACCTTTCACAAGGGAGAAATTTATTATTTCAAAGGAATATAAGGGGAGCTACATTCCTTTCCTGTCTAGCATTGCCGTACTCATCCCGAACAGAATAATTTGAGCTTAGGCAAATACGCATCTCACTTACGTACGTACACTTGATTATAGACAATCTCAACTTCAAGTGGTTAACTCTTGATAAGATGAAAACCAACTCTGTTTTCGTCCACCAATTATCATGGGAACTGTCATAAATTTTAAATGAAAGATTTCCATCATTACACCATCATGGTTTTAAGTTGAGAAGTTGCATGATTTACATGGTTTCTTCCTCTTTGGCAATATTGAGCTTTTGTGATGAATAGTTCCAAGCCTGAAGTTATCAGTTAACAGTTGGTTTTTGCGGGAAGGAAAGTAATGTTAGTAATATCCAAATGATGGTGTGGATTAATTCTAGTTTGAATTTTACCATGTCCAGTTGTTGAATTTTCATTTCTATTACAAGTAGAGACTGGGAAATAAGTGCCGCTAATGTGTTTATTTTTGTACATGAACTTCCCTGCCAGATATATACTTAGCTATAGTCTCCGACGTTCCGACAGAATTTCAAATCTCGCGGCACACGCGACAGGTAGGTCAGGTGGTCTACCTTACCCGCCGCTGGTGGCGGGCGTATGAACCAATCTATCTCTCCAGCCAGATTTTTTTCTGTCGCTGAAGCGATAACAACTGTTGTCGTTTCTTCCGATATATTCTTCATTTCTCGCTTGCCTGGGGATTGATTTGAACATTTTGGTGACGTATTCGCTCTATGTTGGCTTGGCATACGCTGATTGTGGACCGTTATTGACTTTGCGCTGGATTTTCCTGTAGAATGTCTGATTTCGATTCTGTTTCCAAAACTCCGGTTTTGTTTAGAGTATGTGTGACCGATGGATGTAAGGTGAGGTTACCGAAAGCTGCGGTGGACCCTCACACTTTCTGTGTTAAATGTAGGGGGAATGAATGTTCGTTTAGTAACCCGTGTCAAGAGTGTGAGGTTTTGAACGAAGATGAATATAAGGCTCTTTCTTCTTATATTAGGAAACTTGAAAGGGATAGGGTACGTAAAGCTTCTTCAAGGAGCTCGAGCAGGTCGAGAATGAGTGAGAATGAAACTAACATTAATGTAGTTTTAGAACCTTCCTCCCAGGTCTCAGCTCCTGCTCCCCGCACCGAAGCCGTAGATTCGTCTTCGGAGGCGGCGGCCTCAAAAGCCTTCCTTGTGTTTTTTTCTAATGAACAAGACAAGAATCTTCTGTACTGGGGAGCAAGGTAAGAGTGTCAGTGAATGATAAGTGCAGTGTACCCAGTGATGTGGAGGGTGCGTCTGACCGGCTCCTAGTTGCCTCCAGGCCTAGACCTCTTCCAGACTCCCAGTTCCAGTGGAGGAGGAAAGTCGAAAGCCGCAGGAGGGCTAGGGAGAGCCCCCACCGGTCAGGCGTCCCTCGGCAGATCCTGAAGTTCGCTCCCAGGCTGCCTTGGATCGTAAGAAGAAGAATATTCTTCGCCAGTGTTTTTCGTCATCCTCTTCTCCTTCGCCGAAGCGTGGGTGGAGCTCTAAGGAGGCGTCACGCCCGTTGAAGAGGGCTGCGGAGGCTCCCTTCAGTACGTTAGCGTCCAGCCCAGAAGACTTTTCTGATGTAGCTTCCTTGCAAGCAAAGAAGCCTAGGAGATCCGGTGATCGCCCTCCTTCTCCCGCGCCTCGCGCGTGAGCTTGCTTCGGAAGAAGATCCTGGGGACTCTCCTTCTCGAGTACTAGCGGGCCTACAGCTCAGATCACAGCCTTGGCGGACTCCTTGGCATCGAAATCGCGTAGAAGGAAGGATTTGTCTCTCCCGATCAAGAGATCGAGGCGCGTTTCGTCGGAAGAGCGCTCTCCTTGTAATCGGCGTTCTCCTTCTTTTGAGGATTCTCTACTCATCGTAACATTTCACGAGAGGAACACCACTCCCGCTCGGAGGTGTCGAGACGCCATTCGACGGATAGGCGCTCCTTGGACTATGAAGATATTTCCTCAAATCGGATTCCTGCCTCGGGTAGACGCTCAGCCCCTTCTGTTTCTCCTTCTTCTAGAGTTCGTGCAAGAAGAGAGAGTCGCTCAGGTCAGAGAAGACTTGGTTCGTCGTCTCCGTCTCTTCTTTCTTCTCCTCGTCTTCTCAGAGAACCTAGGGAATGCCCTTCTGAAAGTAGGCGCACTTCTCCTTCCGACTACTGTAGTCGGGCGTCGGATAAAGTGACTGGTAGGCGCTCATCGCACGGAGTTCGCTCCTCCCCTGTAAGACATCAAGAGTCTAGTAGGAGCCCTGCTCCTGGTAAGCGTCATTCGTTTAGTAGCTGTTCTCCTGGAGAAAGACACCTTGATCCTCGTTTGCTTCGTTCTCCTAGTAGGCGCTCTTCGTTCTCGAGACTCCCTACTCCTGATCGGTCTCCTCTTGCTAGAAGTCAAGAACGCCTCAAGCGCCCTGATTCTGTTAGGCGCTCGGAGCCTTACAGACGTTCTCCCCTTGGTAAGGACCAAGATCTCGCAGAACGTCCTGTTTCGTTTAAGCGCTCGGAGCGTAGCAGCCGCTCTCCGCTTCGTAGGCATCAAGAGCCTCTAAAGCGCCCTGCTCCTGAAAGGCGCCCTATTTTTAGCAACGTTTCGCCGCTTGGTAGGCGCCAGGATTCCACTAAGCGCCCTGTGACAAGATAGGCGCTCGGCGCCTAGTAGCCGCTCTCCTCACGATCGGCGACAGGATCTTAGCAGGCGCTCTCCCTCTCGTAGTTTCCCTAGGGATAGACGTGGTCTTTCTAGAGAATGCGAGTTTAGACAAGAATTTTCGGATAAGCGTCCTTCTTTTACAACTCGTCGTTCTCCTGTACGCCTTTCTACTTTGGAATCTTCTCCTCATTCAAGACGTTTGTCTCCTTCATCGCACTGTACCCCAGCTAGGAAATCATCTAAGGATTCTCATAAGGATCCTCATCCCCGTTCTCCTCCTCAAGAAGACCAGGAAGCCTCTGAGGAAGAAACTATACATCGGCAACAGTTTCTTCGTACAAGAAGCTCACAGAACTTCTCCTTCAGGAGTTCGGAGAGTCTTTGAGCCCTACTGCTCCTCCTTCTCCACACTCGTTGTTCTCCACAGCGAAAACAACGAAAGGATCTTCGTGTGTGAGAATGAAGCCGACTCTTTCTATGAAAGAAAGCGCTCAAGAGTTTCGGTTCATGGATGCGTACTAAAGAGGAAGCGGGGAAAACAATGTTTGCCTTCCCTCCGTCGAAGCTTTCAGGAAGGACAGGATTTTGGTATGAGACAGGAGAACCCTTGGGACTGGGCCTTCCGTCTTCAGCTGACGCAGATTTTTCGGCACTAGTAGACGCCACTAGAAGATCAGCTTTGAATTCGGCCAGAACTACGTGGGCAATGAATGAAATGGATCACATTCTAAAAGGCATTTTTAGAGTCTTGGAAGTTTTCAACTTTCTCGATTGGTCCCTCGGAGTCCTAGCCAAGAAAACTCAAGGACCGGACACGTTTTCTCCGGAGGATTTGAATTGTGTCTTATCCTGTATGGATAAATCGGTGAGAGATGGGGCCAGCGAAATAGCTTCACTGTTTGGAGCAGGGGTCTTGAAGAAAAGATCAGTTTTTGCTCATTTTTAACAAAGTCGGTCTCACATGCTCAGAGATCGTCTTTGCTTTTTGCCCCTCTCTCTACACAGCTGTTTCCTAAACACCTGGTTCAAGACATTTCGAAGGCTCTCTCTGCCAAAGCTACGCAGGACCTTCTAGCACAGTCTGCAAGGAAGCCGCGCCTACCTTCCAGACTAAGACAAAGAAAGCTAGCCGACCTCTCAGGAACCCTTTCGAGGGACATCTACCTCTAGAGCCTCTTCGTTCAGAGGTCGGAAACCAAACAGAAGAGGGAGGACTTTTACGAAGTCAATCAAACCTCCCAAGTAAGACTCAAGTCCTTCAGACAACTGTAGGCGCCAGGCTTTTACAGTTTGCAGAAGTCTGGGCCCAGAAAGACGCAGATGCCTGGACCCTGTCAATTTTGAGGAAGGGCTATCTAATCCCGTTCTCTTCGAGGCCTCCCTTGACGAATACCCCGAGGGAGTTGACGGCCAGATACAGGGACCCCATCATGAATCAAGCCCTCCGACTAGCGGTAGATCAGATGCTGGAAAAGGAGGCGATCGAACTAGTGGCAGATCATCTTTCGGCAGGCTTTTACAACCGCCTGTTCCTAGTTCCGAAATCCTCAGGGGGATGGAGACCGGTGTTGGATGTAAGCGCCCTGAACTTCTTCGTCGAAAAGAAGAAGTTCACGATGGAGACCACTGCCTCGGTGTTAGCAGCACTCCGTCCAGGGGACTGGATGGTGTCCTTGGACTTACAGGACGCTTACTTCCACGTACCAATCCATCCTTCCTCGAGGAAGTTTCTAAGATTCATGATGGGGGGAAGAATCTTCCAATTCAGGGCCCTGTGTTTTGGCCTCTCCACGGCCCCACCCCCCAAGTCTTTACGGCCATCATGAGGAATGTGGCACAATGGCTTCACCTGGAAGGGGTGAGGATTTCGCTCTATCTCGACGATTGGCTTATAAGGGCCAATTCCAGAGATCGTTGTCTGAAGGACTTGAAGAAAACCCTGGATTTGACTTATTCCTTAGGACTTCTGGTCAATCTGCAGAAGTCAAGTCTGATTCCCGCTCAAGAGTGCGTTTATCTGGGGATCCAGATGAACTCTCTGAGTTTTCGGGCTTTTCCGTCACAGGAGAGGATAGCCCGGGGACTCGAAAAAGTAACAACCTTCTTAGGGAAAGAAGTATGCACAGTGAGGGAGTGGATGAGTCTGCTGGGGACGCTCTCCTCACTGGAGCAATTTGTTTCCCTAGGAAGGTTGCACCTGAGACCGCTCCAATTCTTTCTTCATCGGAATGGAGTCGTCCTTCTCAGGATTTGAAGTTCTCCCTGTCAATTACTCTTCAAATCAAGAAGGAGTTAGCATGGTGGGCGGATCCCGACAAGTTCTCGCAGGGACTGCCTCTTCAATCCCAGAAACCCAGCCTGGTGTTGTTCTCCGATGCGTCGGAAACAGGTTGGGGGGCGACTCTGGGAACCAAGGAGGTGTCAGGAACCTGGATGGGGGACCAGTCTTCCTGGCACATCAACAGGAAAGAACTAATAGCCGTGTGGCTTGCTCTGAAGGAGTTCGAGTCAGATGTGACAGGAGCAGTTGTGCAAATAAACTCGGACAACACCACGGCTCTGGCATACATCAGGAAACAGGGGGGGACGCATTCCTTCTCTCTGTACGAAACAGCAAGAGATCTTCTTCTGTGGACAGAAGAAAGGGGGATAAAACTTCTCACCAGATTCGTACAGGGAGAAAGGAATGTAAGGGCAGATCTCCTCAGCAGGAAAGATCAGGTCCTTCCCACAGAGTGGACTCTGCACCAAGATGTTTGCCAGAGCCTTTGGAAGTTGTGGGGCAGGCCTCTCTTAGACCTGTTTGCAACTGCAAAGAACAAAAGACTGGATCTGTATTGCTCTCCCATCTCGGATCCAGGAGCAATAGGGATAGGCGCTCTCCTACTCGATTGGAAAGGACTCGATGTATACGCGTTTCCCCCCTTCAAGATTCTGGGGTTGACTTTAAAAAAAGTTCGCAGAGTCAGATTCCGTGAGGATGACTTTGATAGCTCCCTTTTGGCCAGCACAAGATTGGTTCACAGAGGTGCTGGAATGGCTAGTGGATTTTTCCAAGATCGCTTCCTCTAAGGAGCGATCTACTCAGACAGCCCCACTTCAACAGGTACCACAAAAACCTCCCCGCTCTCAGTCTGACTGGCTTCAGACTGTCCAGAAACTGGTCAGAGCGAAAGGCTTTTCGTCAGCAGCTGCTAAGGCAATCGCTAGAGCGAGGAGGTCTTCCACATTACGAGTGTACCAATCGAAGTGGGATGTCTTCAGAAGATGGTGCAAGAGGAATAACGTTTCCTCTTCCAGTACCTCTGTGAATCAAATTGCAGACTTCTTTTTATTCTTAAGACAAGAATGTGGCTTAGTCGTTTCGACGATTAAAGGCTATCGTAGTATGTTTGGCGAATGTCTTCAGGCACAGGGCCTCAACTTATCGGAAGATAAGGACCTACAGGACCTTATTAGGTCGTTTAATACAACGAAAATGCAGTATCCTAAGACACCTAGCTGGAATTTGGATGTAGTCCTTCAATCCTTGGGTCCTCTAGGTTTGAACCCCCTAATTCAGCCTCATTCAGAGACCTTACCAGGAAGACTCTGTTTTGATGGCTCTAGCTTCCGCCAGAAGAGTGAGTGAGCTTCAGGCGATTGATGGTAATGTGGGTTTTAAGGAGGACTCTCTCATTGCTCTTCCTTCCTGGTTTTCTTGCAAAGAATGAGAACCCATCAAGTCCATGGCCCAAGAACTTCGAGATTCGTGGGTTATCTTCTTTGGTAGGAGAAGAACCCGAGAGAACTCTTTGCCCAGTGAGAATGGTGAAATACTACCTTAGAAGAAAAGAGCAACTGAAAGCCAACCGAGAGGTCCTGTGGTGTTCAGTAAAAGACCCTACTCGTCCATTGTCGAAGACGCATTGTCCTTCTTCTTGAGAAGCCTCATCAAAGAAGCACACGGATCCTGCAGAGAAGAACATCTTAGGCTTCTTAAAGTGAAAGCACACGAAGTAAGAGCCATAGCAACTTCTCTTGCTTTCAACAAGAATATGTCCGTGCGAAATCTGATGGAGACAACATTCTGGAGATGTCAGTCAGTGTTCGCGAACCACTACTTACGTGATGTGAGAATCACTTATGAAAAATGCTTCGCCTTGGGCCCGTACGTATCTGCGGATTCAGTGCTGGGGCAGGGAGCTGGAACTCATCCTGTTTAGTAGTATAAATTTTTCCCCCTTGTATTTGTTGTTGTTGGTTGCCTTAAAGAGGATGCATGAAGGCATCTCTTTAGGTCGTAATACTAATCTTTAGTAGTTTGGTTAGGTGGTCTGATGAGTGTGGCTCCTTGCAGTAGTAGTGGTTAGGACCTGTTAAGATAGGGACGAACTCCCTTTAACAGGATCCGACTTGGATTCTACCACACAAAGGGATCACATATCCCAGTGGTAGATCCGAGAGTCTTTCAGCATCAGGTCACGTCCTAGCTGTAGCTCTCCAGGCAACGCAGACTCAGAGATAATATCAATGAAGTCTTCTGCCTGAACAGGTAAGAACCAAGGTTATTTATATCCTACAACATCAGTTGTTTCTTATCTCTCCTTATTACTTTAGCTGTCTCTTACCCTCCACCAAGGGTGCCAATCAGCTAAGTATATATGGCAGGGAAGTTCATGTACAAAAATGATATTGTTAAACTACAATAAAGTTTTGTACATACTTACCTGGCAGATATATACGTCTAATGGCCCACCCAGCCTCCCCTCAGGAGACAGGTGAAAGAGAAAAAATCTGGCTGGAGAGATAGATTGGTTCATACGCCCGCCACCCACGCGGAAGGGTAAGGTAGACCACCTGACCTACCTGTCGCGTGTGCCGCGAGATTTTTTGAAATTCTGTCGGAACGTCGGAGACTATAGCTAAGTATATATCTGCCAGGTAAGTATGTACAAAACTTTATTGTAGTTTAACAATATCATATTTCATTTTAATGGGTTTTTCACTGATAGCTTTCACTCGCAAAGAATTGTGTAGTATTAAATAATTATAAAGTACGCTATGATATGTCCACTAAAAATTATAATTTGCTTGGAAAGGTAGCGGAAAGAGGACTTGAAAATTGCCATAATTGCTGATAAAATTTTTTTATATATTTTTCATGCGCTGAAAAAGTATGGAGGTAAATATCCAGATGTGATTACAATTTTTGAGATAAAACTCACACTAGTTTTGAGTGGATGTGCTTCAAGTTTATAGGTAGAATTTTATTTTGGCAAAGCCTATTGATGTTTCTTGTTGCTGGAATGTACCTTCTCATTGTGTAATGTACTACCAGGCACCATCAGTTAAAATAACAGATTTATAAGCAGATTTGGTTTCTGCTGGCTTGCCGGCAGTTTCAACGTCTGTTAAAGTTGTACTCTCATTTTTAAAATTTATCTCCTTGAAACATTTCAGAATGGATGACTACAATGATCCTGTTCACCTGGAGCGTCTTTCAACATTGAATTTCTTCCAAGTAGAAGATTTAGGAGCAATCATGCCAACAGAAGAGAGATCTCTTAATTACACTTTGGAGGACTATCGAATTAATGAGTGGTACTATTCTTGGTTGCCACACACGAACCATCAGCAACAAGACAAATTGACAACATATCAGGTAATTGATGGGTTTATTTGACGTTATAGTTATAATAATAATCATCATCATTGTTGTGTATAATTGTTACATTTATAGTGATAATGAATGATCTAGGACTGACCTGAATAGTTTGTTGCCTAATTAGGAGCAGAAATTGGAGCCTGAAAAAGCTGAAGTAGGAAGACTTAGGGAGTGAGTGAAAAGGAATGATAGAAATGCAAGAAAGGCTGAAGAAGTACTGCAAAGTACTTTTAGTGCTGGCAGGGGTGCATTTTGTTTTACTGTTGGAATTACTAGTGAAAACTATCAAAATCATATGCAGCTTCAGATGTTGCACTTGTATTTTTTCTAGAGATGATTTGTTTTCAAGATTTTTTAAAAAAGATTTTAAATACAAGGATTATTATAACTCTACTTCAACAGACCCCTACCTCATTTTCCATATACAGTAGTACCTCGAGATACGAAAGGCTCAACTTACGAAAAATCCAAGTTACGAAAGCAAAGACGAAAAATTTTACTGCTCTACATACGAAAAGTTTTCAAGATACGAAAGGTTTCTGAAAGTCCGAGATTCGCCCCATAACAATTTTGAAACTCGCGCCGCACGCTGCCATCTTAGTTATCGTAGACTCGCCACCATCCTCCTGCTCTCCCATTGGTTCCTGATGCTAGCCAAGCCATGAGATCCTTCTCTCTGATTGGACAGCATCCCTCCCATCATGCATCTTCTATACATACATACTAGTACGTGTTGGCGTGCTTTAGCTCGGCCACTTCGCACCCGAAACTTTACCGTACTCATTCGGCATTCGTTCGCTCCAACGATTTTGTTTAGTAACGTAAATTCGTTAGTGATTTCGTTGCAGTACATATTATCGTGTTGTGCGAAGACTGTATTATTACGTATTTGTGTAACTTTACGTAAGTTAACGTAGTCATGGGTCCCAAGAAAGTTGAAATTCACGGAAAGAAGCGCATGCTGTCTCTGGAGACAAAGATGGAGATCATAAAGAAGTACGAAGCTGGTATGCGATTGAGTGTGATTGCAAAGGAATACGGCCGTAAGCCGTCGAACAATAGGCACCATCCTTAAACAGAAGGATGCCATCAAAGCAACTACACCATCGAAGGGCATCACTATTTTGTCCAGCAAGAGGAGCCATGTGCACGACGAGATGGAACGGCTGCTCCTCATCTGGATAAAAGACAAAGAAATCGCTGGTGATACAGTAACGGAGACGGCAATCGCTCACAAGGCCAGTGCTATTTTCAGCGATTTGATTGCGCAGGCGGAAGACGAGGGAGGGGAAGGGACTTCAACGCCAACCCCAGAGTTCAAGGCTTCGCATGGCTGGTTTGAGAAATTCCGTAAACGGATTGGCATCCATTCGGTGGTGCGTCATGGGGAGGCTGCCAGCTCGGACACGAAAGCGGCCGAAGCATTTAAGAAGACTTTCGACAAGATGATGACCAAGGAAGGCTACAGTTCTCAGCAGGTTTTCAACTGTGATGAGACTGGCCTTTTTTTGGAAAAAATGCCCCGTCGGACGTACATCACGGAGGAAGAGAAGAAGCTACCCGGGCATAAGCCTATGAAAGACAGGCTTACGCTCGCACTTTGTTCGAACGCCAGTGGGGATTGCAAGGTGAAGCCCCTACTGGTGTATCACTCCGAGACTCCTCGAGCCTTCAAGGCCCACAAAGTGTTGAAGGAGAAGCTTCCAGTGATGTGGAGGGCTAATGCAAAAGCCTGGGTAACGAGGCTTTTGTTCACCGAGTGGGTAAATCTGTGTTTCGGCCCGACTGTGAAGAGTTTTTTTGCAAGAGAAGCGCCCCCCCCACCCCCCCCCTGAAATGTCTGCTGGTGTTGGACAATGCCCCTCCCCACCCTCCTGGCCTCGAGGAAGATATCCTAGTGGAGTATTCCTTCGTTAAGATTCTTTTTCTTCCGCCCAACACCACCCCTCTCCTCCAGCCCATGGACCAGCAAGTGATAGCGAACTTTAAGAAGCTGTACACGAAACATCTTTTCAAGAGATGTTTCGACATCACCGATACCACAAACCTCACCTTGCGTCAATTTTGGAAGGAGCATTTCGACATCGTCATTTGCATCCGACTCATTGACCTAGCTTGGCAGGAGGTTTCGAGGCGAACCTTGAATTCCTCGTGGAGGAAACTCGGGCCTGATGCCGTATCCGCCCGAGACTTCGAGGGATTCGACGTGGGCGAAGCTGGTGCTGCAGAGTCAGAAAACAGTTGACGATCCCGAAACTGTTTTGAACCAGATCTTGACGAGATCGTTGCACTCGGCAAGTCCATGGGGCTGGTCGTCGATGAGGACGACATCAATGACCTTCTCGAGGAGCACCAAGATGAGCTTACGACGGATGACATGAAGGAGTTGGAGGCCATGCAAACTTAACGTCGTTCAAGAGGAGTTCTCTAGCAGTGGCGAGGAAGAGGAGGAGGAGCCTATGACAACGGCAGAAATTAAGGATATTCTAGGTGCTTTTCATAAAGTGCAATCATTTATCGAAAAAAGACACCCCGAAAAGGCTCACACAGGTCGTATGCTTGCGCAGTTCGATGACGTTTGCCTGAGTCGTTTCAGGAACATTGTGAAAAGTAAGCAGAAGCAATCTTCCTTGGATCATTATTTTTTAAGGAGGCCTTCAGCATTAGCAGGAGTAAGCAAAAAGGAAGAACCAAGTGATAAAAAACAGAAAGTTGAAAGCAAAAAGGAAGAACCAAGTGATGAAAAACAGAAAGTTGAAAGCAAAAAGGAAGAACCAAGTGATGAAAAACAGAACGTTGAAAGTGGTGATGAAGTTGAAATTCTGTAAAAAAAAAAAAAAGAAAAGAAAAAAAAAAGTTAAAAATAAATTTTTTTTTTTTTTTTTTTTTTTTACGTAATTTCTAGATTTTTGTAAATTAAGTGTTACAGTTTTGTTAAGGTGTTTCGTAAATTTTAGTTTTATAGTTTTCCTTAAATTTTTTATGTGTTTTCGTAAAGTTAAGTGGTATGTACGCTACGTACGTTATCTGCCGTTTGTCCTCCACCTCCTTTGCCGCCACTATCGGAGATAGCCTCCACATCGAAAGGTAAGGCTCTTCCACATTTTACGTTACAGTAATAATATTTCTTGTACACTAATATACACTTTATTTACAGGTTTTGGATTTTTATTCTTAATTTAGGTATTGAATGGTCCAAATTGTTGTAGTATTTCATTGTTTATAGGTCAATTTAGCTTTATTATGAAATTTAATGGCGTGTTTTTGGAGGGCTTGGAACGGATTAGCCATTTTACATGTAAAATGTGTTCCAAGATACGAAAAACTCATTATACGAAGGCCGCCTCGGAACGGATTAATTTCGTATCTCGAGGTACCACTGTATTAAACCCAAATCAGTAAAGTATACAGTCTCCGAGTGTGGATAGTGTTGCAATTCATACCAGTTTTTTTGCTATAATTTGCAATTTTATGTAAGTAACTTACCAAGTAATTACATTGCTATTAGTCCCTACTAATCGTAGCAGCTAAAGTTTAAAAATTTGTGGTAGCGCTCTTTTGTTTCTGTAGGTAAAACTAGGCCCGCCCACTTTTGGGAAAGAATGGGTACAACCCGGCTGAAGAGCTTAATTTGTTCCTGCTGCTTTGCAACTCAACATCGATTGTTTGGCAGCTTTGGTTTTGTTTCCACCTGTTGGTTCCACTTTTGCTGGCTTGTTGAATTACCTTTTTCTGTTTGGTAGCGCTAATCATATTTAGCTTAATTCCTAGCTTGACTCTTTTTGATTCTGACTTGTGTTATGTTGGACTCTAGTTCACTTAGTTTATGGTATTGCAGCAAAGGTTGCAATACTAGGTTGACAACGGCTAACTATGACACACACAATATGTAGCTCTTGTAGAGAACAAGTTTGCACCTCTGTGACAACGTGTTGAATGTAAGGATTGGGACCAAAGTAAATGGAAGGCGTTGACTTCTCACTTAAATAAATTGCAAAGAAACGGACAGAGGAAAGTGGCTATTAGAGCTGAACTTATACAGTCACCAGTAATTCTGGTTCCTTTGACACCTATGACTGTTCTTTCTCCCATTTCTAGTCCTCCTACTTCCTAAACTACCTAACCCCCTATTCCTGTGCTACCCCTACTTCCACTCCCAGTGCCATTACCAGCCTCAAAAGCAAAGGTAGATAAGAAATTTAGGTTTTTAGTAGATACCATAACTCAACTGGCTTTCAGTTAAGGATTTCCTGTCCAAATTGAGTGCAAATATTTGTGCAAGTGTTGTGTCACTGTAAGGATTTCCTGTCCAAATTGAGTGCAAATATTTGTGCAAGTGTTGTGTCACTGTACAAGGTGGCTGCCCTTCCCATCAGCACTCCTAGATGACAGTCAGTGTCCAAAACTCCCCTAAACCTGGTAGGAGGCAAACTGTAAGTCTAAGGGAGGTCGTTGGGTTTTGGCCACAGCCAGTTACCCCCTCACCCTCAGCCAAGGTTGTTGTTTGCTCCCAGGACTAGGAGGACTGCCACATCTGACTCTAGTAGGTGCGGTTGGCATTTTCAGAAGTCTTCCAGGCCATTGAAAAGGCCCACGCCCCTGGAGCTAGCACTCCCACTGTAAGTGTAAGTGGTTGAGAGGTCAGGAGCTTAGTCCTGTACCTTCTTGCAGTTTTTGGGAACTATGAAGTGTAGTGTCTCCCGATTCGTTTATTCTGTGTGTTCCCTGAAGAAGTCTTCCGAGTGCCTGAGGGAAGTCGACCACGTGGTGTTAGAGGAGTGTTCTGTGAGTGTTGATAGTGAGTGTTTTCCCACCATCCTGTGGGAGCTAAGTGCTTCAAGGTTGTTCGTGTAGTGTATTTTGAGTACCTGGTGCGAGCCAAGTGCCTGGTGGGAGCTCAGCACACTGTGAGTGCAGTGTGTGTTATGTTGCCCAAACGCCCGGGGGAGTCAAACACCTGGTGAACCCCTAACGCTCAGTGGCACCAGAGAATGCTTTTCATTCTAGTGATTTGCAACATTCAGGGACCGTTTGACTTTTACCCTTCAAGACAATTTTGCAGCAGACTGGTTGGGTTTTGTCTTATACAGATAAGGCAGTTAGGGATGGTGCACAAGAAGTGCACAAGAACTGGCTGCTCTCTTTTCATTCAGCATTCTTAAGAAAAAGAGACCTGTGGTACACTTTCACCACCGAAGGAGTGACTCCTCCACAAAGATCTTCTCTTCTCTCTATGCGGCTGGATCATAGTATTTTTCCCAGTGCTAAGGTCGAGAGTGTAGCCTCAGAGTAACAGAAAAAGGCTACACAAGACTTGCTCATCCGGTCTGCCAAATGCCCTAGGGAATCAGAACTTACTCCGATGATTCCTTTGTCCAGGAATATGTCTCTTTTGCAGCAACAGCCCTTTCGAGGTTGTAGATCCAGGGGCCAATCTCGACCTTTTACTAACCTGCGACCAAGCCCCCCTTCCAAGATTTCCACTAGGGCCCACGCCTCCCTCCTCTAGCAAATGATGAGACTGTCCTCCGTGTACCAGTCGGTATCAGGCCTCTCCATTTTTGGCGGATATGGGAAGCAAGGAAAGTGGAGTGATGGGTCTAAGGAGCCCTCAGAGAGGACTATTCAATACCTATCGTGCAAGAACCTCCCCCTTGTGTCATCCCCCATTCAGTTGACGGCCCTCTCAGTCTCGATGATCCAGGAGGAGGCCGTAGAAGTAGTCAAAGACATCTGTATGGAGGGATTTTACAATCTTCTTTTCATCATCCCCAAGTCATGAGGGGGTTGGAGACCTGTCCTGGATGTTAGTGCCCTGAATCACTACACGCAGACATCAAAACTCAGGAAAGAAACAAGCCAGACAGTCATGCCCTCCATTCGTCAAGGAGACTGGATGGTGTCGATAGATATGTAGGACGCATGCATACTTCCACATTTCTGTACACATGTCTGCTAGGAAGTATCTGAGGTTTGTTTTCCAGGACAGGGTCCTCCAATTTTGGCGTCTGCTTTGGCCTCTGCACAGCCCCTCAAGTCTTCACATGGGTTCTTGCTCCCTTTCCTCCTCAAAGTCTTGTTGCACGAAGTATCTTCGGAAGACTCTTCAACTTGCCCAGGATCTGGGCCTATGGATCAACTTCCCGACATGGGAGTTAGTCCCGAGTCAGTAAATTCTTTGAGGATCGACTCTTTGTCTTTTCAGGCTTTTCCATCCCAGAAAAGGATACTTTTTTTGCTTCCAGACAGTTCAGAAATTCCTCTCTCCAGTCCTGCTCTGCAAATCAAGGGATGAGTCTCCTGGGTATGATCTCGTCCATAGAGAAGCTCGTTCCTTTAGGAAGAGTTCACTGGAGGCCCCTCCAGTTCTTCGTAAAGGCCAACTTCCTTACTCTTTTGGCTTCCCTATCACTGCTGAGGTCAAGGAGGATCTTTGATGGTGGCTTGTAGAAGGGAGATGTTCAGTTGGGAAGTCTCTGCTTCCTTTGAGCCCAAACCTCTCATTGTTCTCCGATGCTTCAAATGTAGGTCTGTGTTCTTGTTACATTATTTAAGAGATGTGGAAACAGTGTATGAAAACTGTAGTACGTCAGGACCAATTTCTTTTGCTAGCATGGTATTTGATGAGTAAGGATAGGAGTATATCATCTATTTCTCTGTCTCTTTGCCTTGATTCAGGTGATAAAGTTATAGGAAGCCTGGTGGGTAGTGTTTACCTGAAGTATCCACCAGTCATTTTGTCTCTGTTTGTTGGGATGTTGGTGTTTTGGAAAGTGTAGGTAACATATATCTTTGGTTAGTTTTTTATTGTGCGCCCAGGTCAAGCGCATTTTTTTGATTTGATACTTTGGCAACCATCTGAATACTCCTCAGTAGCAAAGCCCCCACTAAAGTGGAGGTGGCTGTCAGCTTTACTGCTGCACCACTTTAGGTCGAGATGAGCAACAACCAGAGGCAGTATCCTCCTGCTGTAGTTTTCTCACCAGGTAAGTTTACAACAAGCATTTCACTAATGTTGGCTAACTTCCTGTTGAAAAATGCCTCTCCATTACCAAGTATTTTTGAATAGTTTTAGTCCCTGCCACCTCTCGTCAATGTGGGAACCAGGAATGTAATTACGTATATCAAGTTATTTATATAAAAGTGACCCCTCTCATGGACATAAAGCATGAAAGAATTGAGCTCTTCAGCTTGGTTGTACTTTTTCTTTCATGAAAGTGGCACGGTCTAATTACCTACATAAACAAGAGTGCTACTATGAATTTTTAAACTAAGCTACTGCAATTAGTAGGGACTAATAGCAATGTAATTATTTGGTAATTTTATATTCAATTTTATTTCCTTATAAAGATTATTTTAAAAAATGTCATAATAAAGTTCTGTGCAGATTTCTTACTTGTGCCTTCTTGGTTTCCTTTTTTATTTTTCTTGTGCTTTAGTATATTTTGTGTGTTTTGTATAAGTGTGGTATGGGAGTGGGATTTTGAAACTTATTTACCAATTTTTGTTCTTTATCCTTGGGCAGTTTTTATTTTTATTGAAATTTGAGAATGGTAGCTAGTTGTTCATATGTGAACAAACCTTCGGTCTTAACAATAGGATAATTTCTAGCGCCTAGCTGGATCCGGTTAAAAACCAGATGAAAGCAAGGAATCTTGTGATATCTGGCAACGCATGCTTAGATCGGGTGAAGGATGGTCGAAGACCACACGCCTACGATCATGCATCAGTTTCTTTGACCGCCTGGGTGAGAGTCGTGTCTATCTCTTGGCCTTTACCTGGTTCATTGCCCGTTTCACTTGTGTTTAGTGTGTGTGTATGTTTGGCAGATATTATGGCTTCTTGTGCTCCTTCTCGGCCTCGTCAACGTGTGTGCCCTGGAATTCTAGGTTTTCCTTGTTCTTGTTTTTGGCTTCGGCAGCGGCTGACCCCCACATCGTGCAGTAGGTGCCGTTCTAATTTTTGTACCATAACAAATCCTTGCATGGAATGCTGGGCATGGCCTTAAGAGCAGTGGAAGTCGTGTTATAGCAAGAGAGAACATCGGAGGGTTTTGACTCTTCCTTCATGGGAAGGGTTTTTTGCCCCTTCCTGATGCTTCGTCTCCTGCAGTATTCAACTCCCATAGTAGAGTTGTTCCTGTGTCTCCTTCCTTTTCTTCTTTTGATTTGTCGCTGGAAGTATCAGGAGGCCACCAGGCTGATGTTTGTAATGTCGCCCCTTCTTTGGGAATTAATTTGATTCCTGGGAAGGGGGAGGCTTTTTTTCATCATTCTCATTTCTTCCAGAGTCGGAGGCGTCCAAGATGGCGGCGATTGGAAGACGCTCGGGCTAGGGGGTACCCCGTTCTGGAGGGGTTGCTTGCGCTCTTTTTGGAGGCTCGCTACCCCCCTCCTCCTCAGGCTGTCCAGGCCATCCCCCCTCCTCCCGGCCTTGTCTTAGTGGGTAGTCGAGGTCAGCCATCTTGTATTGTAGTGACTGTTGCCACTTCTTAGAGTCGGAGGGAAGCTGTGGTGTCAGCCCTGTTGATGACATCACGTGATCTGTCGTTGTGTATTGCTTTGCTAGTGGCGTCTGATTCCCCTTCTCACCGAGGGGAGACCGTGACTTCATCACCACTTGTGACATCACTCCCATTGATGACATCACTCCCAGTCATCATCTGAGCACTGCCTCTCTGTCATCATCTGAGCACTGCTTCTCTCAGTCGTGACGTCATCTCTGTCGCCCAGTTCGATACTTCTCCCTTCCATGTCAGCGGAACATTCTCTTGCAGATCAGTCTGAGGTTATATGCCAGGCAGTGCTTAAGAGGTTGGTCTCTGCTTTGGATGTTAAGTTGGCTGCCTTGTTGGTTGGGAGCATTGGAAGGAAACTCATTGCTTTGTCCCCGCCTCCTACGAAGAGATCGCTTAAATAACCAGTACTGTCTTCTCCCTCTTCCCCCTCTACGCCACGTTGGCGTATCAATTGTTGAAAGGCTAAGGACTCTGCTCTTTCTTCGCCTATGAGGGAGGAACTACGCGGACGTGTTCTCAAGAATGTTGGTGTTTCGGAGAGTATTAGTGGCTTTGTCCTCTGCATCAAATCGCGGGTGTGTTGCAACTTCCCCCGTCCGTGCACATCACGAGTGTGTTGCAACCTCCCCTGAGAGTGTTGGTTTATCTTCCCTTGTGTAATCAGCAGTGGCTGCTTTGTCCTCTGCATCGTATCGTGGGCGTGTTGCAACCTCCCCCGTCCATGCACATCGCGAGCATGTTGCAACCTCCCCTGTCTATGCACATGATGCAAGTTCTGCTCCTTCTTCAAGGCCTATTCATCGCCATAAGGATCTCAGGCGCCTGTCAATAGGTTGAAGGTGGTGAGCGTGAAGTTGTTGCAGCAGGAGTGTTTTCCTGCCCCTCTCATGATGCTTCTAAGAGTTCGATTCTCGAGGATTCTCCTTTGATCTCGAGTGCTTGGGATTTCTCTCCAACTCACGTTCGTATGTCGGCCACGCCCGTGACCATTCACGGACATGTTAACCCTTAAACTCCGAAGGGGTATAATAAAAATCGTCTCCCGTATGCCGAGGGGGTCTTGGAGTGAGCGCCGAAGTGGAAAAAATATTTTTTTAAAAAAATCACAGCGCGCTTAGTTTTCAAGATTAAGAGTTCATTTTTGGCTCCTTTTTTTGTCATTGCCTGAAGTTTAGTATGCAACCATCAGAAATAAAAAAAAATATCATATATAAGTAATGCGATATATGATAGCGCGAAAACAAAATTTCATATATAATTGTATTCTAATCGTGCTGTGAGCAAAACGGTTAAAGCTAACAAGTTAATTTTTTGTTGTTGTATTGTACACTAAATTGCAATCATTTTGGTATATAACACATAGTAAAACAATCAAAGTAACAGAAAATATTATCACAAAATGATGCATGAATTCGTAATGCGCGGATGTAAAATTTTTTTTTCAAAAATTGACCATAAATCTAAATATTGTTCTAGAGACTTCCAATTTGTTTCAGAATGAAGATAAATGATTGAATATTACTATACTGTAAGAGTTTTAGCTTACAATTACAGTTTTCGACCATTTCGGACAAGTTAAATTTGACCGAATGTCAAATTTTTTTATATATTTTTTTATATGCAAATATAGAAAATGAGAAAAGCTACAACCTTCAATTATTTGTTGTTGTATTCTACATGAAATTGCGCACTTTTTCATATATAAAAAACTCTATGAAACGCCTAATATGGAACGGAGCAAATATTCTGAGAATGCGACGTACGCGTTTCGGAGATTTGCGGCGGAGAATCCGCGCACAGAGGGAAGGAAAGTTTTTTAAAACATTCACCACAAATGTAAATATTGTGCTAGAGATTTCAAATTTGTTTCAAAATGAAGATAAATGACTGAATATTACCTAGACTGTAAGAGTTTTAGCTTACAATTGCGTTTTTTGACCATTTCGTTAGAGTCAAAGTTGACCGAACGTGGTTTTTTTTCTATTTATCGTGATTTATATGCAAATATTTAAAAAATGAGAAAAGCTACAACCTTCAATTATTTATTGTTGTATTCTACATGAAATTGCACACATTTTCATATATAAAACTTTATGTAATGGCTAATTTAAAATGGTGCAAACTTTTTTTCGGCAGAGTAACGCGCGGACGTAAGAAAAATGTTTTTTTTCATAAATTCACTATAAA
>NC_061091.1:7945664-7968717 GCF_015104395.2 Macrobrachium nipponense | reverse complement strand
TTTATAGTGAATTTATGAAAAAAAAACATTTTTTTCTTACGTCCGCGCGTTACTCTGCCGAAAAAATGTTTGCACCATTTTAAATTAGCCATTACATAAAGTTTTATATATGAAAATGTGTGCAATTTCATGTAGAATACAACAATAAATAATTGAAGGTTGTAGCTTTTCTCATTTTTTAATATTTGCATATAAATCACGATAATAGAAAAAAACCACCTTCGTGTCAACTTTGACTCTAACGAAATGGTCAAAAAACGCAATTGTAAGCTAAAACTCTTACAGTCTAGGTAATATTCAGTCATTTATCTTCATTTTGAAACAAATTTGAAATCTCTAGCACAATATTTACATTTGTGGTGAATGTTTTAAAAACTTTCCTTCCCTCTGTGCGCGGTATTTCTCCGCCGCAAATCTCCGAAACGCGTACGTCGCATTCTCAGAATATTTGCTCCGTTCCATATTAGGCGTTTCATAGAGTTTTTTATATATGAAAAAGTGCGCAATTTCATGTAGAATACAACAACAAATAATTGAAGGTTGTAGCTTTTCTCATTTTCAAAATATTTGCATATAAAAAAAATATATAAAAATATTTGACATTCGGTCAAATTTAACTTGTCCGAAATGGTCGAAAACTGTAATTGTAAGCTAAAACTCTTACAGTATAGTAATATTCAATCATTTATCTTCATTCTGAAACAAATTGGAAGTCTCTAGAACAATATTTAGATTTATGGTCAATTTTGAAAAAAAAATTTTACATCCGCGCATTACGAATTCATGCATCATTTTGTGGTAATATTTTCTGTTACTTTGATTGTTTTACTATGTGTTATATACCAAAATGATTGCAATTTAGTGTACAATACAACAACAAAAAATTAACTTGTTAGCTTTAACCGTTTTGCTCACAGCACGATTAGAATACAATTATATATGAAATTTTGTTTTCGCGCTATCATATATCGCATTACTTATATATGATATTTTTTTTTTATTTCTGATGGTTGCATACTAAACTTCAGGCAATGACAAAAAAAGGAGCCAAAAATGACAATTTGTCGAAAATTGCATTTTTCCTAACTATACAAACCTGAGGTCCTTTAACAATAGGAAGTAGCTAGCGGCAGCTGAACGGTCGTAAGCTTCGAACAAGGCGAGAGAACGGTAGTTAACTGCTTGTCCGATCGTCGCGCGCCGCGCGACTGGGAGGTAAACAAATCACTTTTGCTTTTGGCCCATGCAAAATACGCAGAGTGAGGGGTGGCATGAGGAGGGACTTTATGTTAAAGGGACCTCAGGTTTGTATAGTAGGAAAAATGCAATTTTCGACAAATTGTCATTTGTTCCGATACGTAATACAAACCCTCGGTCCTTTAACAATAGGAAGACTCACTTCTTGGTGGGAGGAATCTGAGTCTTTTGATGAACAGACTGGTGTTCGTCCATCCCTGGAATGCCTCCCTGGTCGTAAGAGCGAGGGAGGGATCCAAGCCTCTGTCCGATTGATCGGGGTGTGCACCGCAGGATCAATGGTCCAGACCTCTGGGCCGAGTACTCAGAGAGAGGCAAGCGTATCTCTTCGTACCAGCAAGCAAGAACTTGTTCCTGTTTGCAAGAGGCAACATAAAGTATGGGTTGTCTCAAGCTGCATCCACTTCCTCCCTTGTTGAGGAAGTGGTGGATATACGCTCCCTATCCCTAGTGAAAGGATATATGGGGCTCGTTGAGTAGCTCACCTGCATCTTGTCCTTATCCAGCAGGGTGACGACCGTGTCCCCTCTAACCACAGGTAGAGGGGAAGAAAAAGATGGGAAGAGGAGCCAGTCACACTCTCATTCACCATCCATTCTTACGGTCACACCAGGACTCGATGCTGTTCAGCCTGCGAGGGTCTGGGTTCGCTACACAACGTGTTGAGCAGCCACCACGGGTCCCAAGGAAAAAAGATCCAAGGACCTGTGGGCAATATCCCGAAAGTAGAAGAAAGGGCATGTGGTCTGGGGTTGGACCAGACCCCTGCCTTCAGTACCTGCGCCAAGGAGAAGTTCTTGTGGACAAGGCAGCATCTCCTTCGCATCGAAGGCGGTGAAGTCCATTAGGAGGGGATTGTGAACGACTCGAACCAATCGTCAGGGACCGAAGGGTTTCTGAGTCTTCGCTACGAAGATTCGGTACGAAATCGAGCGTCACGGATCCCCATCCCCTGGGTGCCTGACTTCGCAGGAGAAGTCATGCAGTTCCTCAGAGGAAAAGAAGGAAATAGTCGCATGACCTATCCCTCTTCTCTACTTCGGTGATGTCCAGTACCCATACTGGTCTGTCCGTTAGCAACGAAGTCTCTCGCATCCTCCTATCCCCATGCAGCGAAGTTCTCGGTAGTGGATAGGACACCGACACTCCATGGTGGGTGTCAATGGTATGGTACTGTGACAAGCTATTAAAACGAAGTAATGGTTGCTGTGTAACAACCGAACTAAGTCAACAGCGTAATTCGTAACTGACTCGGGCGCTCCGACAGCTGCCGACTGACTGCGTTCGGTAGGAGGCAAGTTGTCAAAGCATCCGAGTAAGTCACGTGACCTTCGCCTTTAAAGGGTTATGCCGAGAGACCAAACAAAATGATGTATTTGTTTGTCACCAATGCCGGACAGCGAGGTGATGATTCTCTTAAGGCATGTACCCAACAGGCGAAAGTCAATTGCCTTCTAGAGACCGAGGTCCCTGAAGGTAAAACATCTCATGTTTGTTGAATCTCAGCTAAGGAGAAACAACACTATGTACCGTTGAAGACGAAGGTAGATATTGAATGCAACCTACGTCTTCACATATGAATCGAGAGAAGGATCTCAAGATTCATAACCTGTGCTTACAAATGACTGAAAACGCTAACCGCTATTTCATTGCTGTCCGGTGAGAAGTCGTAGTTGCAATGAAAGCGGGGCGTTCTTCGGTAATGAAAACACAGGTGAAAGCCGCCTGAAGAACTGCTTCTCATGGGCTGAACATTTGGAGGTAGAGCTGTCAGGTCGGCGAGTAGGCGATGTCTTCTGACACATCTCGTAATTCGGGTTGAACAATGAACAATTGTACACCTACGAATACGAGATATTTTGAAGACAAACTCAGATGTCTGCAAAATCATTCGCATTATCGCAGTGCGATGCAGCGGGAGACTTGTACAGACTTCGTTACCGTGCGGTAAACAGAAAGATGAAAGAGTCCAAGAGATATCTCTGTTGAAAATTCTCGCAATGTCGAAGGCGATGGAATCTAGCGTCACCGCAGTAGATGGTCCTTCATTATTGCGAGAATCCCCGTTAATCAGAGACCTAAGTCCATGATTGTTAGGCAGAGATACGGTTCGGTAGTCAATCAAGCAGGGGAGAGAGAGACATACATGACCGTGAATCTCGGAGGCCCAGCTGATACTGAGCTGCTATGAGGCAGTTCAATACGCAGTGGTGAGCCTGCTGACTCGTCATCCTGAGTTGCCAGGTAATCCATTATTCCACGAAGGAATGCGTTCGGCTAAAACTACCGAGCATAAAAGATATGCTCGGGCAATTATATTTAGGCGAAACGAATTTCGGTAAATATAAAAGTTGAAATGGTGTTGTCGTGACAAAACCATAAGTATATAAAATTGAAACTGAAAACTCCTGGGAGGTTGCAGGCAACCCCGAGTTGCAGTTCAATTAGAATACTTCTCGTCTAAGTCGCAATCCGTAGAAACTAGGATATGCGCCTACCCCTCGGACAATTCAACTGCTTAGCAGAATCATGTCGCGAGGTTAATATACGTAGTATATTTGTAGGATTCTGACAACGATCTCCATCCTAAATTCTTTCCTTCAAGAAAACAAAATAAGGATTGGAGATCGACCACCTTCGTTCTCTATTAAAGAGAGTGAAGGAGAAGTCTTCCTCGAAGGAAAGCTTCAATGGTGAACAGAATACTAAGACGATAGTTCAAGCCAAACTGGATATTCCCGTCCGATCTCCTCTATTCCAGGTTGGTCGCCTACTGTGAGATAGTTTCTTTCAGCAGCAGTCTTCTTCACCATGCTAGAAATTCCAGGAATTCGAGCATAGGCGAGGTTCCCGATTATCGTGTAACATATCGGGGATTCTCGTCTCGCTCACTTTGGACCGTGGTCTCGCGTAAGTGTTTGAAGATCGTAAAAAACTCGAACACTCTGAAT
This sequence comes from Macrobrachium nipponense, assembly GCF_015104395.2. Lineage (NCBI taxonomy): Eukaryota > Metazoa > Arthropoda > Malacostraca > Decapoda > Palaemonidae > Macrobrachium > Macrobrachium nipponense. The sequence continues at coordinate 7,964,509 of NC_061091.1, read as the reverse complement.
GCGCTAGAAATTCCGTAGAATTCTAAGCAGTCTGCGAAACCCCCACCCCCACCGAATTCGTCAAACGATATCGGCTGGTGGTCCTCTCGATTCCCGTAGAAATCGAGAATGGAGCAGGATTCCTCCTCAACGACCGGGGCTTACGTCAGGTAGGACCCGAAGGTCCCCCCCGGTAGCGCAGTCCCGAACGTGGGATCCTACAAAGAAATCTCTGTAGGATCCTTCCCCTTTCCCTCGTAGCCGTAAGGAGAGAGGGAATGGGGAAGGAATTGGATACTCGCTCGCCTTCCCAGTGGAACTAGCAGTTGGAGAAGAGTAGGAGCAGCCATCGCCTTGCGGCGATGGCCTCTCATAGAGTCTGGGAAAACGTATCGTCATGAGAAAACGTTTTCCCGCGGAGGGTTACGAACTCTCACTGTAGGTAAGGGTCTGCCGCCACTGTGAACGTCGTCTGGGTGGGGCTGATCGACACCTGACAGGAGAGAGCCGAACCGTCCTCCGACTCATTCCAGTCCTCGTCGAGGTCGAAACCTCTCAGGAGGACCGAAGGAGTATTTAAATACGGTGTCCGAAGACACGTAGAAAACGCCGCTGTCGCCAGTAGAGGAGGTGGAAGTAGCTTGATCGACCGGCCAGAACTGAGAGAGCCTTCTTGTCCGGAGACGAGAGACACTGGTTCGAGACAGAATCGGCAAGCTCCGATCGCGGCAGACCCACCGTCGGTTTGGGTTCCCTCTCGGGCACCCCAAACGACTCGAGCAGAGACGTGGGTTCTGCTGGTGGGAGCGGCAATCCTTCCGCAGGGTCATTATGCTGACGAATCAGCTTAATGACTTCTGCAAATTCCTCTGTATCTCGGGAGTAACCGCGTCTTGCGGAGTAGGACCGTCCAGTCCCTCCAACAAGAATAGATCCCTAGATACTCCTCCTTCAGAAGGAAGAAGAGCGGCAGACCCCTGACGGTCGCCTCCAGCTAATTGCGCGTATGTCCTGGTCGGTCCTAGACGTGCCTGGTCCATACGGCGTCATAGCGGGGTCGCGAGCGGCGCACCTCTCGCGATCACTCATAGGTACCCCGCTCCTCCTCCCGGCGTAGCCCGAGGAGGTTGAAGGTACAGGAGAGGCAGACCTGACGCTCCCCCATAGCTCGCTGGCAGGACCAGCGTGCTTGGAGGGTAAGGGCTGCTGACCGATCGTCAACCCGCGGTGGCGATCGAGCAGCATGCCTAGCCTTGCCGCTCGCCTGAGGCGAGAGGCTTGGCTGAGAACGTCGACGCTGATCTCTAGCGTCAGGCGAGCTGTTGCTGGTTACCGTCTCCGCCCGGTCCCGATGGGAGCGGCGTCAGGTGACCTGCTAGGCTCGCTGTCACGGTGAGACCGGCGAGCGTCCTCTCGGCGCGTCGAGCCGCTGGTACCAACCGTGGCTGGTACCGACGGCCGCGGGGACCCCTTCCTCGCCTCAACCCGTTATGGGAGAGGCCGACCTGACGCACCCCCCTCGCTCGCTGGCAGGACCAGCGTGCGTGGAGGGCTGCTGCTGATCGTCAACCCGCGGTGACGGTCGAGCAGCAGGCCTAGCCTTACCGCTCGCCTGGGGCGATTGGCTCGGCTGAGAACGTCGAGACCGATCTCTAGCGTCAGGCGAGCTGCCGCTGGTCACCGTCTCCGCCCGGTCCCATCGGGAGCGGCGGACGGGTGACCTGCTAGGCTCTGTGTCGCGTCGAGACCGGCCAGCGTCCTCTCGCCGCGTCAAGTCGCTGGTACCAGCCGTGGCTGGTACCGGCGGCCGCGGGGACTCCTTCCTCGCCTCAACCCGTGGCTGTTCAGCGACCGTCACGTTAGCCCGAGCAGCCAGTTGATCGCTGCGAGAGCGTCCACTGGCTTGGCGAGAGTTGTGTGCACGACTCTCGCCAGTCTTCTGCTCCGCGCCGCTGTCTTGACGGCGAGCGAGCTCGGGCGTCAAAACTTTGGCTGGACGGTCTTCTTGGAAGAGCGTCCACTCGGTGCTTCTCGCGAACGAGAAGCGGCCGAGACGGAACCTGGTTTAGCGGCAGACCCGCTAGCACCAGGTGAGGACGCACAGGCCGAGGCTGGTGCCCTCTGGTCCCCGTCGACTTCTTCTTTGCAGAAGAAGCGACGGGCCCCCGTTTCCCGAAGGAACAGGAGGACCAGCAGAAGAGCTCCCCAGCTCGCCTGAGCGAGCCGGGCCCTTAGAAGATCCCGAAGGAGTCTTCTTAGGGGGAAGGAGGCAACCTTCTTCTTCTTCGGCTGTTTGGCCTTAGAAGTCGAAGGGGAAGGAGAGGCAGCGGACGACGAAGAAGACGACGAAGACGACGACGACACCTTCTTCCTCTTCCTCTTCTTCTTCGCCAGGCTCCGCAGGACAGACGACAGGTCTTCCATCCAGGAGGGAGCCGGGGCAGTTGCCGAAGCAACAGGGCCCGACTGCACCTGTCCGGAAGGACCTGAGACTGTGACAGCATCACCACCGCAGGAACAACAGGAACAGGTCCAGGAACAGCAGGAACATCTGAAAGTGAATGAGCAGCAGGCACCTGATCTGAAAGGGAATGAGCGGCTGGGACAGCAACAGGTACGGCAGGCACGGCAGGTACCCCAGGAGAGACAGGCGTCCTGTCGGCAGCTACCGTCATCCTCGGCACTGGCGGCAGGTCCAGGGGGTACTCTTTGGGCAGCGGCAGTCCGGGGTCGGCAATACAAAGAACCCAGGTGGCGGTGGCACCGTCCTGATTGGCACGGCAGGAATTGGTTTTGGATTGCAGCCGTGGGTGTTACCGACATGACATGTGGTGTGTACACCAGGTGCGGTGACATCTCATATGCTGGTGTCGAGATTGTGGGTTGTTGTATAGTGGTTTACCGTTGTATCATGACGTGAGCAACCCCCCCCCCCCCACTGCCGACCCAACCCCGCCAACAACCGCTGGAATCAACCCCTGAGTCCCAGCGACTCCCACACCTGTTCCAGGTCGTCCTCGCTGATGGCAAACCTGCGGAAGCAACAGTCGGGTTAGTTAGAGGGGCTTCCTCGCGCCTGGGGGGAGAGAACCCCACCCAGAGCGGACGGAAGACCCCGAGTACAACTGGACGTCCGTTACCAAAGGAGTCACTGGACTTTCCGATGACTTCTTGTGTCCTCGTACAGCACCCACTGCGCCTCTGACGAATGCATACACGTTACACAGGGCTCGTTGCGGGAGCACTCTCGCCCCGACAACGAGTACAAACCTCGTGAGGATTTACATCTACATCCAAGGTCGTCTCCCACGGATGTAGCACCTGCGGTAACATAGATAGATTAGTAAGAGGGGTTCCCTCACGCACGGGTGGGGGAAGACATGCCCCACCCCGAACGCAAGGAAGACCCCAAATACAAAATACAATGAAGAAGCTGAGCGGGGGGCAGGAAGGAAGACGAAGAATCGGCTACCAAGGGAGTCGCGGGAGCTTTCCGACGACTTCCTGGCAGACCTTCGCTTCCCCCACCCCCGCACAGCAGTGAAAAGTAATATGAAAATGAAACAGAATACTGCCCTTGCGATTCACTTCATAGAACTTAAATGAGAAAAGATCAATTCCCGGGTAAGAACGGAAACTTGATCTAATATATTGATGCTATCATAAAAGTATATATGAAAATGAAACAGAATACTGCACTTGCGATTTCATTTCACATAAAAATCGTAAGGATCAATTCCCGGGTAAGAACGAAAATTGATCCAGATTAAATTATGCAATCAATAAATGAAAATGAAAAGAATATTGCAATTGCGAATCCACTTTCATTGCATTCTATTATACAAAATTAAAAGTTCGTGCCGAGCGCAGTCACACTCTCGGTAACGAACGCACAGGGCAAAATATAATGAAAAAAGTACTTACATTTTTCAATTACACCCTTCGCCCAAATACATGACTCGGCGCGAGCGCGCACCTGCCCTCGGCACCGAGACATAATTCAAGGGTTCATAATTAAGTAATGAAAATGAAAACAATGTACTTACAGTTTCATTTTCAAGTCAAACAAACCATTAGTAGAAAACACAATATAAACAAAGCATACGACGATGAAGCGGGCAGAGAGCGATGACGAACACGTCCTTCACACCCGCGGCCGAAAGCAAAAGTGATTTGTTTACCTCCCAGTCGCGCGGCGCGCGACGATCGGACAAGCAGTTAACTACCGTTCTCCCCTTGTTCGAAGCTTACGACCGTTCCAGCTGCCGCTAGCTACTTCCTATTGTTAAAGGACCGAGGGTTTGTATTACGTATCGGAACAAATGAACTCTTAATCTTGAAAACTAAGCGCGCTGTGATTTTTTTAAAAAAATATTTTTTCCACTTCGGCAATCACTCTCCAAGACCCCCTCGGCATACGGGAGACGATTTTTATTATACCCCTTCGGAGTTGGTAAGGGTTAACATGTCCGTGAATGGTCACGGCGTGGCCGACATACGAACGTGAGTTGGAGAGAAATCCCAAGCACTCGAGATCAAAGGAGAATCCTCGAGAATCGAACTCTAAGAAGCATCAATGAGAGGGGCAGGAAAACACTCCTGCTGCAACAACTTCACGCTCACCACCTTCAACCTATTGACAGGCGCCTGAGATCCTTATGGCGATGAATAGGCCTTGAAGAAGGAGCAGAACTTGCATCATGTGCATAGACAGGGGAGGTTGCAACATGCTCGCGATGTGCATGGACGGGGGAGGTTGCAACACGCCCACGATACGATGCAGAGGACAAAGCAGCCACTGCTGATTACACAAAAATGGGAAGATAAACCAACACTCTCAGGGGAGGTTGCAACACACTCGTGATGTGCACACGGACGGGGAAGTTGCAACACACCCGCGATTTGATGCAGAGGACAAAGCCACTAATACTCTCCGAAACACCAACATTCTTGAGAACACGTCCGCGTAGTTCCTCCCTCATAGGCGAAGAAAGAGCAGAGTCCTTAGCCTTTCAACAATTGATACGCCAACGTGGCGTAGAGGGGGAAGAGGGAGAAGACAGTACTGGTTATTTAAGCGATCTCTTCGTAGGAGGCGGGGACAAAGCAATGAGTTTCCTTCCAATGCTCCCAACCAACAAGGCAGCCAACTTAACATCCAAAGCAGAGACCAACCTCTTAAGCACTGCCTGGCATATAACCTCAGACTGATCTGCAAGAGAATGTTCCGCTGACATGGAAGGGAGAAGAAGTATCGAACTGGGCGACAGAGATGACGTCACGACTGAGAGAAGCAGTGCTCAGATGATGACAGAGAGGCAGTGCTCAGATGATGACTGGGAGTGATGTCATCAATGGGAGTGATGTCACAAGTGGTGATGAAGTCACGGTCTCCCCTCGGTGAGAAGGGGAATCAGACGCCACTAGCGAAGGAATACACAACGACAGATCACGTGATGTCATCAACAGGGCTGACACCACAGCTTCCCTCCGACTCTAAGAAGTGGCAACAGTCACTACAATACAAGATGGCTGACCTCGACTACCCACTAAGACAAGGCCGGGAGGAGGAGGGATGGCCTGGACAGCCTGAGGAGGAGGGGGGTAGCGAGCCTCCAAAAAGAGCGCAAGCAACCCCCCTCCAGAACGGGGTACCCCCTAGCCCGAGCGTCTTCCAATCGCGCCATCTTGGACGCCTCCGACTCTCTGGAAGAAATGAGAATGATGAAAAAAAAAGCCTCCCCCTTCCCAGGAATCAAATTAATTCCCAAAGAAGGGGCGACATTACAAACATCAGCCTGGTGGCCTCCTGATACTTCCAGCGACAAATCAAAAGAAGAAAAGGAAGGAGACACAGGAACAACTCTACTATGGGAGTTGAATACTGCAGGAGACGAAGCATCAGGAAGGGGCAAAAAACCCTTCCCATGAAGGAAGAGTCAAAACCCTCCGATGTTCTCTCTTGCTATAACACGACTTCCACTGCTCTTAAGGCCATGCCCAGCATTCCATGCAAGGATTTTGGTTATTGGTACAAAAATTAGAACGGCACCTACTGCACGATGTGGGGGTCAGCCGCTGCCGAAGCCAAAAACAAGAACAAGGAAAACCTAGAATTCCAGGGCACACACGTTGACGAGGCCGAGAAGGAGCACAAGAAGCCATAATATCTGCCAAACATACACACACACACTAAACACAAGTGAAACGGGCAATGAACCAGGTAAAGGCCAAGAGATAGACACGACTCTCACCCAGGCGGTCAAAGAAACTGATGCATGATCGTAGGTGTGTGGTCTTCGACCATCCTTCACCCGATCTAAGCATGCGTTGCCAGATATCACAAGATTCCTTGCTTTCATCTGGTTTTTAACCGGATCCAGCTAGGCGCTAGAAAATATCCTTAATTTTTTTGTTAAGACCCGAAGGTTTGTTCACATATGAACAACTAGCCTACCATTCTCAAATTTCAATAAAAATAATAAAAAAACTGCCCAAGGATAAAGAACAAAAAATTGGTAAAATAAGTTTCAAAATCCCACTCCCATACCACACTTATACAAAACACACAAAATATACTAAAGCACAAGAAAAATAAAAAAGGAAACCAAGAAGGCACAAGTAAGAAATCTGCACAGAACTTTATTATGACATTTTTTAAAATAATCTTTATAAGGAAATAAAATTTAATATAAAATTACCAAATAATTACATTGCTATTAGTCCCTACTAATTGCAGTAGCTTAGTTTAAAAATTCATAGTAGCACTCTTGTTTATGTAGGTAATTAGACCGTGCCACTTTCATGAAAGAAAAGGTACAACCCAGCTGAAGAGCTCAATTCTTTCATGCTTTATGTCCATGAGAGGGGTCACTTTTATATAAATAACTTGATATACGTAATTACATTCCTGGTTCCCACATTGACGAGAGGTGGCAGGGACTAAAAACTATTCAAAAATACTTGGTAATGGAGAGGCATTTTTCAACAGGAAGTTAGCCAACATTAGTGAAATGCTTGTTGTAAACTTACCTGGTGAGAAAACTACAGCAGGAGGATACTGCCTCTGGTTGTTGCTCATCTCGACCTAAAGTGGTGCAGCAGTAAAGCTGACAGCCACCTCCACTTTAGTGGGGGCTTTGCTACTGAGGAGTATTCAGATGGTTGCCAAAGTATCAAATCAAAAAAATGCGCTTGACCTGGGCGCACAATAAAAAACTAACCAAAGATATATGTTACCTACACTTTCCAAAACACCAACATCCCAACAAACAGAGACAAAATGACTGGTGGATACTTCAGGTAAACACTACCCACCAGTACTTCCTATAACTTTATCACCTGAATCAAGGCAAAGAGACAGAGAAATAGATGATATACTCCTATCCTTACTCATCAAATACCATGCTAGCAAAAGAAATTGGTCCTGACGTACTACAGTTTTCATACACTGTTTCCACATCTCTTAACCCCTTCTTTACCGGGTGGGTGAGCAGAATGTAACATTGCGTTTGCTGCCGAACTGAATCTCTCGGTAGTGACTCCAGTTTGGAGGGGTGCCGATCGTAAAAATTTTTGCCAAAAATACACTAATCAAGACAGGCTAATGAAATTATCAGGTATTATTAGTACTATAATAACGCATATTTTCTGTTAGTTTTATCATCCTACAGGGAAAATAAATGATTTTATGAAAAAAAAATGGGAAAACTCAGTGTCCCTTGTACAAGGGACACCTGGTGGTCGGTGAGAAAAACTACGGTCTTAAATAGAAAATTCGGTCTTACAGAATGTTGGTATATCGCACCTGGAACATGCACATAAAAAGTATTATCAAAATAGAAACAGTAAATAAGCACGTAATAACAAAAAAAAAAAAAAAGAGCAAAAACTAAAGCGAAAGCCCCGCCAATAATATGGAAATCGCAAAATTTTTTAGTATATCTTTCAAAAACTTGGTCAATGTCATTTTCTACGTTTTCTAAGATTAGTTTCATCACAGAAAACAACTTTAGGGGCATCAGGGGTATCTAAACTAATTTTTCAAGTTTCTTGTCCTCAGAAAAATCGCTTTTTTCGCTTTTCTCTGGTTTGGTTTTTTATATATAAAGTTACTATAAGGCTTTATTTCTACCTTCATTTATCTGGTGTTCATATCTTTTATTTGTAAAATGTAATAAGTGAATAAATAAATAAATACAGTAAATGATGATACAACTGGTTTTTTACTTGGGTAGAAGTTATTACATGTTTACGCTTGTCTGGTTTTGTGATTTTTTGTTGAGACGCAGTTCATCTGTCACCTACACACTACTATAAGCAGTAATAATACTATTTTTTGGGGAGGGGTTCAATCATACGTCGGGCATCGTGTCATACTGTTTTATTTTTGCTCCAAACTCCGTCAAACCGAAATTACAGAATGATTGGAAGTCCCTATCTGAAAAGAGGAGTTTTGGTGGTACTATGCGTACCACCTTTATGCACCCGGTGCGGTATAGTAGACTTGAATGGTGGTACCCACCTACCTCCAAACAAACTTTCGGTAATGAGAGGTTAAATAATGTAACAAGAACACAGACCTACATTTGAAGCATCGGAGAACAATGAGAGGTTTGGGCTCAAAGGAAGCAGTGACTTCCCAACTGAACATCTCCCTTCTACAACAAGCCACCATCAAAGATCCTCCTTGACCTCAGCAGTGATAGGGAAGCCAAAAGAGTAAGGAAGTTGGCCTTTACGAAGAACTGGAGGGGCCTCCAGTGAACTCTTCCTAAAGGAACGAGCTTCTCTATGGACGAGATCATGCCCAGGAGACTCATCCCTTGATTTGCAGAGCAGGACTGGAGAGAGGAATTTCTGAACTGTCTGGAAGCAAAAAAAGTATCCTTTTCTGGGATGGAAAAGCCTGAAAAGACAAAGAGTCGATCCTCAAAGAATTTACTGACTCGGGACTAACTCCCATGTCGGGAAGTTGATCCATAGGCCCAGATCCTGGGCAAGTTGAAGAGTCTTCCGAAGATACTTCGTGCAACAAGACTTTGAGGAGGAAAGGGAGCAAGAACCCATGTGAAGACTTGAGGGGCTGTGCAGAGGCCAAAGCAGACGCCAAAATTGGAGGACCCTGTCCTGGAAAACAAACCTCAGATACTTCCTAGCAGACATGTGTACAGAAATGTGGAAGTATGCATGCGTCCTACATATCTATCGACACCATCCAGTCTCCTTGACGAATGGAGGGCATGACTGTCTGGCTTGTTTCTTTCCTGAGTTTTGATGTCTGCGTGTAGTGATTCAGGGCACTAACATCCAGGACAGGTCTCCAACCCCCTCATGACTTGGGGATGATGAAAAGAAGATTGTAAAATCCCTCCATACAGATGTCTTTGACTACTTCTACGGCCTCCTCCTGGATCATCGAGACTGAGAGGGCCGTCAACTGAATGGGGGATGACACAAGGGGGAGGTTCTTGCACGATAGGTATTGAATAGTCCTCTCTGAGGGCTCCTTAGACCCATCACTCCACTTTCCTTGCTTCCCATATCCGCCAAAAATGGAGAGGCCTGATACCGACTGGTACACGGAGGACAGTCTCATCATTTGCTAGAGGAGGGAGGCGTGGGCCCTAGTGGAAATCTTGGAAGGGGGGCTTGGTCGCAGGTTAGTAAAAGGTCGAGATTGGCCCCTGGATCTACAACCTCGAAAGGGCTGTTGCTGCAAAAGAGAGACATTCCTGGACAAAGGAATCATCGGAGTAAGTTCTGATTCCCTAGGGCATTTGGCAGACCGGATGAGCAAGTCTTGTGTAGCCTTTTTCTGTTACTCTGAGGCTACACTCTCGACCTTAGCACCGGGAAAAATACTATGATCCAGCCGCATAGAGAGAAGAGAAGATCTTTGTGGAGGAGTCACTCCTTCGGTGGTGAAAGTGTACCACAGGTCTCTTTTTCTTAAGAATGCTGAATGAAAAGAGAGCAGCCAGTTCTTGTGCACTTCTTGTGCACCATCCCTAACTGCCTTATCTGTATAAGACAAAACCCAACCAGTCTGCTGCAAAATTGTCTTGAAGGGTAAAAGTCAAACGGTCCCTGAATGTTGCAAATCACTAGAATGAAAAGCATTCTCTGGTGCCACTGAGCGTTAGGGGTTCACCAGGTGTTTGACTCCCCGGGCGTTTGGGCAACATAACACACTGCACTCACAGTGTGCTGAGCTCCCACCAGGCACTTGGCTCGCACCAGGTACTCAAAATACACTACACGAACAACCTTGAAGCACTTAGCTCCCACAGGATGGTGGGAAAACACTCACTATCAACACTCACAGAACACTCCTCTAACACCACGTGGTCGACTTCCCTCAGGCACTCGGAAGACTTCTTCAGGGAACACACAGAATAAACGAATCGGGAGACACTACACTTCATAGTTCCCAAAAACTGCAAGAAGGTACAGGACTAAGCTCCTGACCTCTCAACCCACTACACTTACAGTGGGAGTGCTAGCTCCAGGGGCGTGGGCCTTTTCAATGGCCTGGAAGACTTCTGAAAATGCCAACCGCACCTACTAGAGTCAGATGTGGCAGTCCTCCTAGTCCTGGGAGCAAACAACAACCTTGGCTGAGGGTGAGGGGGTAACTGGCTGTGGCCAAAACCCAACGACCTCCCTTAGACTTACAGTTTGCCTCCTACCAGGTTTAGGGGAGTTTGACACTGACTGTCATCTAGGAGTGCTGATGGGAAGGGCAGCCACCTTGTACAGTGACACAACACTTGCACAAATATTTGCACTCAATTTGGACAGGAAATCCTTACAGTGACACAACACTTGCACAAATATTTGCACTCAATTTGGACAGGAAATCCTTAACTGAAAGCCAGTTGAGTTATGGTATCTACTAAAAACCTAAATTTCTTATCTACCTTTGCTTTGAGGCTGGTAATGGCACTGGGAGTGGAAGTAGGGGAGCCAGGAATAGGGGTGTTAGGAGTAGGAGGACTAGAAATGGGAGAAAGAACAGTCATAGGTGTCAAAGGAACCAGAATTACTGGTGACTGTATAAGTTCAGCTCTAATAGCCACTTTCCTCTGTCCGTTTCTTTGCAATTTATTTAAGTGAGAAGTCAACGCCTTCCATTTACTTTGGTCCCAATCCTTACATTCAACACGTTGTCACAGAGGTGCAAACTTGTTCTCTACAAGAGCTACATATTGTGTGTGTCATAGTTAGCCGTTGTCAACCTAGTATTGCAACCTTTGCTACAATACCATAAACTAAGTGAACTAGAGTCCAACATAACACAAGTCAGAATCAAAAAGAGTCAAGCTAGGAATTAAGCTAAATATGATTAGCGCTACCAAACAGAAAAAGGTAATTCAACAAGCCAGCAAAAGTGGAACCAACAGGTGGAAACAAAACCAAAGCTGCCAAACAATCGATGTTGAGTTGCAAAGCAGCAGGAACAAATTAAGCTCTTCAGCCGGGTTGTACCCATTCTTTCCCAAAAGTGGGCGGGCCTAGTTTTACCTACAGAAACAAAAGAGCGCTACCACAAATTTTTAAACTTTAGCTGCTACGATTAGTAGGGACTAATAGCAATGTAATTACTTGGTAAGTTACTTACATAAAATTGCAAATTATAGCAAAAAAACTGGTATGAATTGCAACACTATCCACACTCGGAGACTGTATACTTTACTGATTTGGGTTTAATACAGTGGTACCTCGAGATACGAAATTAATCCGTTCCGAGGCGGCCTTCGTATAATGAGTTTTTCGTATCTTGGAACACATTTTACATGTAAAATGGCTAATCCGTTCCAAGCCCTCCAAAAACACGCCATTAAATTTCATAATAAAGCTAAATTGACCTATAAACAATGAAATACTACAACAATTTGGACCATTCAATACCTAAATTAAGAATAAAAATCCAAAACCTGTAAATAAAGTGTATATTAGTGTACAAGAAATATTATTACTGTAACGTAAAATGTGGAAGCTTACCTTTCGAGTGAGGCTATCTCCGATAGTGGCGGCAAAGGAGGAGGAGGACAAACGGCAGATAACGTACGTACGTACATACACTTAACTTTACGAAAACACATAAAAAATTTAAGGAAAACTATAAAACTAAAATTTACGAAACACCTTAACAAAACTGTACACTTAATTTACAAAAATCTAGAAATTACGTAAAAAAAAAAAAAAAAAAAAATTTTTAACTTTTTTTTTTTCTTTTTTTTTTTTTTTTTTTCTTTTTTTTTTTTTTTTTTTACAGAATTTCAACTTCATCACCACTTTCAACGTTCTGTTTTTCATCACTTGGTTCTTCCTTTTTGCTTTCAACTTTCTGTTTTTTATCACTTGGTTCTTCCTTTTTGCTTTCAACTTTCTGTTTTTTATCACTTGGTTCTTCCTTTTTGCTTACTCCTGCTAATGCTGAAGGCCTCCTTAAAAAATAATGATCCAAGGAAGATTGCTTCTGCTTACTTTTCACAATGTTCCTGAAACGACTCTGGCAAACGTCATCGAACTGCGCAAAGCATACGACCTGTGTGAGCCTTTTCGGGGTGTCTTTTTTCGATAAATGATTGCACTTTATGAAAAGCACCTAGAATATCCTTAATTTCTGCCGTTGTCATAGGCTCCTCCTCCTCTTCCTCGCCGCTGCTAGAGAACTCCTCTTGAACGACGTTAAGTTGCATGGCCTCCAACTCCTTCATGTCATCCGTCGTAAGCTCATCTTGGTGCTCCTCGAGAAGGTCATTGATGTCGTCCTCATCGACGACCAGCCCCATGGACTTGCCGAGTGCAACGATCTCGTCAAGATCTGGTTCCAAAACAGTTTCGGGATCGTCAACTGTTTCTGACTCTGCAGCACCAGCTTCGCCCACGTCGAATCCCTCGAAGTCTCTGGCGGATACGGCATCAGGCCAGAGTTTCCTCCACGAGGAATTCAAGGTTCGCCTCGAAACCTCCTGCCAAGCTAGGTCAATGAGTCGGATGCAAATGACGATGTCGAAATGCTCCTTCCAAAATTGACGCAAGGTGAGGTTTGTGGTATTGGTGATGTCGAAAATCTCTTGAAAAGATGTTTCGTGTACAGCTTCTTAAAGTTCGCTATCACTTGCTGGTCCATGGGCTGGAGGAGAGGGGTGGTGTTGGGCGGAAGAAAAAGAATCTTAACGAAGGAATACTCCACTAGGATATCTTCCTCGAGGCCAGGAGGGTGGGGAGGGGCATTGTCCAACACCAGCAGACATTTCAGGGGGGGGCGCTTCTCTTGCAAAAAAACTCTTCACAGTCGGGCCGAAACACAGATTTACCCACTCGGTGAACAAAAGCCTCATTACCCAGGCTTTTGCATTAGCCCTCCACATCACTGGAAGCTTCTCCTTCAACACTTTGTGGGCCTTGAAGGCTCGAGGAGTCTCGGAGTGATACACCAGTAGGGGCTTCACCTTGCAATCCCCACTGGCGTTCGAACAAAGTGCGAGCGTAAGCCTGTCTTTCATAGGCTTATGCCCGGGTAGCTTCTTCTCTTCCTCCGTGATGTACGTCCGACGGGGCATTTTTTTCCAAAAAAGGCCAGTCTCATCACAGTTGAAAACCTGCTGAGAACTGTAGCCTTCCTTGGTCATCATCTTGTCGAAAGTCTTCTTAAATGCTTCGGCCGCTTTCGTGTCCGAGCTGGCAGCCTCCCCATGACGCACCACCGAATGGATGCCAGTCCGTTTACGGAATTTCTCAAACCAGCCATGCGAAGCCTTGAACTCTGTTGGCGTTGAAGTCCCTTCCCCTCCCTCGTCTTCCGCCTGCGCAATCAAATCGCTGAAAATAGCACTGGCCTTGTGAGCGATTGCCGTCTCCGTTACTGTATCACCAGCGATTTCTTTGTCTTTTATCCAGATGAGGAGCAGCCGTTCCATCTCGTCGTGCACATGGCTCCTCTTGCTGGACAAAATAGTGATGCCCTTCGATGGTGTAGTTGCTTTGATGGCATCCTTCTGTTTAAGGATGGTGCCTATTGTCGACGGATTACGGCCGTATTCCTTTGCGATCACACTCAATCGCATACCAGCTTCGTACTTCTTTATGATCTCCATCTTTGTCTCCAGAGACAGCATGCGCTTCTTTCCGTGAATTTCAACTTTCTTGGGACCCATGACTACGTTAATTTACGTAAAGTTACACAAATACGTAATAATACAGTCTTCGCACAACACGATAATATGTACTGCAACGAAAATCACTAACGAATTTACGTTACTAAACAAAATCGTTGGAGCGAACGAATGCCGAATGAGTACGGTAAAGTTTCGGGTGCGAAGTGGCCGAGCTAAAGCACGCCAACACGTACTAGTATGTATGTATAGAAGATGCATGATGGGAGGGATGCTGTCCAATCAGAGAGAAGGATCTCATGGCTTGGCTAGCATCAGGAACCAATGGGGGAGAGCAGGAGGATGGTGGCGAGTCTACGATAACTAGATGGCGGCGTGCGGCGCGAGTTTCAAAATTGTTATGGGGCGAATCTCGGACTATCAGAAACCCTTTCGTATCTTGAAAACTTTTCGTATGTAGAGCAGTAAAATTTTTCGTCTTTGCTTTCGTAACTTGGATTTTTCGTAAGTTGAGCCTTTCGTATCTCGAGGTACTACTGTATATGGAAAATGAGGTAGGGGTCTGTTGAAGTAGAGTTATAATAATCCTTGTATTTAAAATCTTTTTTAAAAAATCTTGAAAACAAATCATCTCTAGAAAAAATACAAGTGCAACATCTGAAGCTGCATATGATTTTGATAGTTTTCACTAGTAATTCCAACAGTAAAACAAAAGAAAATGCACCCCTGCCAGCACTAAAAGTACTTTGCAGTACTTCTTCAGCCTTTCTTGCATTTCTATCATTCCTTTTCACTCACTCCCTAAGTCTTCCTACTTCAGCTTTTTCAGGCTCCAATTTCTGCTCCTAATTAGGCAACAAACTATTCAGGTCAGTCCTAGATCATTCATTATCACTATAAATGTAACAATTATACACAACAATGATGATGATTATTATTATAACTATAACGTCAAATAAACCCATCAATTACCTGATATGTTGTCAATTTGTCTTGTTGCTGATGGTTCGTGTGTGGCAACCAAGAATAGTACCACTCATTAATTCGATAGTCCTCCAAAGTGTAATTAAGAGATCTCTCTTCTGTTGGCATGATTGCTCCTAAATCTTCTACTTGGAAGAAATTCAATGTTGAAAGACGCTCCAGGTGAACAGGATCATTGTAGTCATCCATTCTGAAATGTTTCAAGGAGATAAATTTTAAAAATGAGAGTACAACTTTAACAGACGTTGAAACTGCCGGCAAGCCAGCAGAAACCAAATCTGCTTATAAATCTGTTATTTTAACTGATGGTGCCTGGTAGTACATTACACAATGAGAAGGTACATTCCAGCAACAAGAAACATCAATAGGCTTTGCCAAAATAAAATTCTACCTATAAACTTGAAGCACATCCACTCAAAACTAGTGTGAGTTTTATCTCAAAAATTGTAATCACATCTGGATATTTACCTCCATACTTTTTCAGCGCATGAAAAATATATAAAAAAATTTTATCAGCAATTATGGCAATTTTCAAGTCCTCTTTCCGCTACCTTTCCAAGCAAATTATAATTTTTAGTGGACATATCATAGCGTACTTTATAATTATTTAATACTACACAATTCTTTGCGAGTGAAAGCTATTCAGTGAAAAACCCATTAAAAATGAAATATAAACATTAGCGGCACTTATTTCCCAGTCTCTACTTGTAATAGAAATGAAAATTCAACAACTGGACATGGTAAAATTCAAACTAGAATTAATCCACACCATCATTTGGATATTACTAACATTACTTTCCTTCCCGCAAAAACCAACTGTTAACTGATAACTTCAGGCTTGGAACTATTCATCACAAAAGCTCAATATTGCCAAAGAGGAAGAAACCATGTAAATCATGCAACTTCTCAACTTAAAACCATGATGGTGTAATGATGGAAAATCTTTCATTTAAAATTATGACAGTTCCCATGATAATTGGTGGACGAAAACAGAGTTGGTTTTCATCTTATCAAGAGTTAACCACTTGAAGTTGAGATTGTCTATAATCAAGTGTACGTACGTAAGTGAGATGCGTATTTGCCTAAGCTCAAATTATTCTGTTCGGGATGAGTACGGCAATGCTAGACAGGAAAGTAATGTAGCCCCTCCCCTTATATTCTTTGAAATAATAAATTTCTCCCTTGTGAAAGGTATGCCCTTGTTTATAATTCGCATATTGCCATAAGTCTTCCTTTGTCTTATAACTTTGATGTAACTGCTGTCTTTTAACTTTGATGTAACTGCTAATTACCATGAATTGTAATGGTACTGTTATGCAAGTTGCACCATGTTGAGTTTGCATGTGGTTGCAATTGTACCACCAACCAGAGGCTAAGATGTGAATTAGTATTCCACATATTTTTGAAAATGTCAATTCTTGAGTTAAATTCCACCTATGCTATGCATATAAAGTCAGGCTAGCTGTGCAGTATAACAGGTAAGTTAGGCAATGAGTACAGAACTGCATGCTCTTTGGCACAAGATTGCCATCCTAAATGAACTGTTTGTATTGCAGGGAACCAGTACACAAGGGACCAGTGTAAGAATCAGTATAGGGAATCAGAGTTGGTTCTAACTGTTATAGAAGGAAAACAACTAGGAACAAATTGCTTACACAATGTATCCACCTACTGTCAAGAGGAAGAAATATTAAAAAAAAAAACCAAGAGAGCCAGCGTTTCCCTCCAACCTAACGACAAAAATGAAGATTCGACCGTCTCCGATGTCAAGTACCTGTTCCAGCTAAAAATAGGCCTGAATATTAGCCTAGGCTATGAGGTACCTTTGTATTAGCCTATGCCAAGGTTTGAATTGTTAGGTATAGGCTAGTCAGAGTTAACTGTCCTAGAATGTATGGTTGCCTCCGAATGTTTAAGTCAGGACAATTGACACGTCAATACTGTACTATACGTATTCATACAGTAAAGCAAATGCACGAGTAATAGCATTAGTTACTATTATTACAATGGGACAAAAGTAATATTAAGAACTTTACTGAAAAATACTTTGAACAGAAGTAGTATTTATGGAATCTGAAAGTATGACAAATGGTCAAGTGTAGTCTCTACTCTTTAGCACTGATGGATATAAACTTATGGCAAAGCGTTTTGGAAACATGTATAGAAATATCTAAGAAGTAACTATTGGCTGCAGCGAAAGTAAATATTTTACCATCACGTACTATAAAACCCTAAATGACAATTTACCTTTCTCCAAAGACAAAATACAATATTGTCATACAGATGTCCCTATAGAGGGTTACCACTATAGCAGTCCACCTAGCTTTGCAGCCAAGCCCCTCCCACTGCACACCAGTGATTGACTAGTTTTCGAAGGGGGAATGACACCACACTAGATAACAGTCCAAATGATTACCAGTACGGATTTGACTCTGTTCGATAATGTTGAGTTTCGTGTATGAATGATGACACCACAGATTTGATTTCCCGGATTTGTGAAGTATGCAATTGATATCTCCGATAAAAGATACTTAATGGAGCCGGACGGTACCCCTATATATGGGGGTATAGGACAAAAAACACAAAGTCAAAATAAATTCATGGAGCTTCGTATGGCAATAGAGAATGCATATACGAAATATTTAGTGAAAATTCTTCTAACTTTCATAGTTACAGGGTAATTAGTAACAAAAAGTAACTCAATAAGCCAAAAACAGATTCGTACATGAAAATGCAATATTTCTTCTGTTATCGTAAATTTTGATAATTATTGTCAAAACAAATTTTGAGCAATGGTATCTGCAGAGATTCCATGAGTCGCAAGATGGTAAGTTAGCAAGTTACCACCCTTCAGTGCGAGCAAAAACATGATAGAAGGTACACAAGCGAGTTTCTCCTCTGACATTCACTTGCTTTTACTTTTGTTTTCCTTTGTTTCGGCAATAATTTCATCATGCTAAACAGGAAAAGACAAGCAAAACATCTCGCTAACATACAGAAGAAGAAAATTCGCTCTAATAAGCCAAGTTAGTGAAGGAGATATAGAGTGCTGCATTGGAAGGAGTGGCCCGTCTTGCCTGACACAGCGCCCCAGGCTACAATCTATGAGCAAAGGGATCTTCATTTATGATTAAAATTTTGATAAACAACATAATTTTGGTTTATTAATACCCAAAAAGGAAAAAATATAAAATTCATAATAATCATGATTTATTAACAGTCTTTGTAAAAATATAATGAAAAACTCTGAATGCCTGTATCTCAAAACTATACTAATTGACCTTCAAATTCTATCTTCTCTCTTAGTTTTAAAGCTATAGCATTGAAATTTGGTATATAACTTAGAAAGACATTATAGAACAATCAAATAAAGCCCCTTTCTCCAATTTTACTTCAGTTTTTTTTTTTTTTTTTTTTTTGCTTTTTTTCAGATTTATAGGGTTTATTTTACCAAAATGAAAAAATTCATATCTAGCAAAAAATTACTTTTAGAAAAAAACTCATTCCTAGTGGTAACTCTCACCCTCTGTTTGAGCTGGAAATGTGTGTATAAAGTATATCTTTAAGGACATTACTACATTTTATGGTAAAATAATAATATACAGTACTAGTTTACAAATAATATAAGTTTAATGAGATTAAACAGTAACAATAACATCTCTCTCTCTCTCTCTCTCTCTATGTATATTTATTTGTTTTGTAGTGTAAATAAATTATTTACCTTATAACTAATTTTCAAATAAGATTAATTAAAAA
>NC_061091.1:7765877-7945164 GCF_015104395.2 Macrobrachium nipponense | reverse complement strand
TAAATTCACTATAAATCGAAATATTGTGCTAGAGACTTCCAATTTGTTGCAAAATGAAGGTAAATGATCGAATATTACTAGAATATAAGAGTTTTAGCTTACAATTGCGTTTTTCAGCCATTTCGGTAGAGTCAAAGTTGACCGAAGGTTGAAATTTTGGCACATCGTTATTTATATGAAAATATCTCAAAACTGATAAAAGCTACAACCATGGGTTGTTTTTAGTTGTATTGTGCATGAAATTGCACACATTTCCATATATAAAACTTTATGTAACGGCTAATTTAAAATGGTGCAAACATTATGACAATCGCACGTATGATTTATGATTTTTTCGGAATAGTTACTGCGCAGACGTAAGGAAAAAGTTTTTTCATAAATTCACCATAAATCGAAATATTGTGCTAAAGACTTCCAATTTGTTGCAAAATGAAGGTAAAGGATTGAATATTACAAAAATATAAGAGTTTTAGCTTACAATTGCGTTTTTCGACCATTTCGGTAGAGTCATAGTTGACCGAAGGTTGAAATTTTGGCACTTATCGTTATTTATATGAAAATATTCCAAAACTGATAAAAGCTACAATCACGAGTATTTTTTTTGTGTTCTACATGAAATTGCGCACATTTTCACATATAATACTCTATGTAACGGCTAATTTAAAATGGTGCGAAAATTATGTCAATGTGACGAAATAATTTCTGAGATGTGTCACTGATACTTTTTAGTGCGATAAGAAAGAAATTCGCGCCTGCGTAACGATTGTAAACAAAACAACACCTTGATCTGTGAACTCCCAGCATCCCCCAAGGCGCATGATTCAAAAGTTTTAGGCTGGTAGGCCTATAAGTATTTTTCCGCGAATTTTAAAAAAAACTTTTCTATGTCGACGTAAAATACGTCCAATCGGCACCCGACAGACAATTTATCTCGACGTAAAATACGTCCAATAGGCATTTAAGGGTTAATGAATCATCTGTTGGAGGAGAATGTAGTGATGTTCCTAGTGTTATAGTAGGTTTGTCTCGGGAGCCGACACGTGGACCCAGCCCAGACAGGTTAGTTAGTGTTTTGGGCTGTTTGGCTGCTGATCCTACCATTAATTTTCATGAAGAAGGTGCCATAGAGGAGCCTACACATCCTTCTCATCGTCGGTTTCCGTTGCCGGAGCAGGAGGAGGGAGTCACGCAAGAGTTTTTGTCTTCCTTTTCGAAAGTTGTTGATCTCATTCGTGGGTTTAACAATTTGGAAAGTAGGACTCAGGCTCGGTCGTCTTCCCTCCTCCTTGCTTGGAAGCCTGGTTGGGAGCTACACAGGATCCCAAATCTTCTCTCCAGCTTCCCTTTTGGTCAGTCTTGTGTAAGGTTAACGCCTCTATTTTGGACTGGGACGGTTTGCTTCGCTCTAGGGGCTCTGCCAAGCTACTACTCCCGCCTCTCACAGGGCTAGGAAGAACTGTGCTATGAACTCTTACTTTTTTTATGTCACGCCATCTTAATCCAGACCTCATTCGCCTGAAGCTGGGATTGAGTTTGGAACAGGTGAGGTCGGTGGCTCCGTGCTTGTCTCCTCAGGATGCCTCAGCATTGGAATCTATGGCAGCCTCCATGTTGCTCATGGTTTCTTGGCAGGACTTCTGGTCTGTGGTCATTGCCAAGATAGCTTCCGACAGGTCCCCAGAATGGTTGGTGACTGCATCCTCTCTTGCCAATCTGTTGCAGTCCAGAGGCAAGGTGTTTTCATATATGGCTCACCTCAGTGTTAATTTATGGGCTAACCTTCTGCTGATTAGAATGCGATAGGCCAGCGTCGGGCAGACACCAAAGACAGACTGGTGCACCAGGCCGTGTCTAAGTCGGAGTCTCGTCCTCGGAGACATCCTCCTCCTCCTCCTCCCCCCCCTGTCCAGCAGTAGTTAACCTTGTCCAGAAGTAGGCAAGAAGATTATCGCCTGGTAGGCCGTCGATGAATTCGAGTTCGGCAGGGCCTTCCGTTCGACTCAGCCTTGATCAGAGGATCATTGTCCCTTTCACTCTTGTTCCTATAGGCCAAGAAGGGGCCCAAGGGGCAGAGGTAATAGGGCCCTCAGTAGGTTAGGCGCCTCTCCCTCTCCTGTGCCATGGAGGGGGATGCCTAGCGGGCCATTGGGCCAAGTGGCAGAGTTATGGGGTGGAGAAGTGAGTGGCAGATACCCTTCGGGTGGGGTACCTACTGCCATTCGATTTCTCTCCCCCTCTGTCGGACAAACCGCAGCTCACAAAGGCATGTCCTCCAGATTCTGAAGTTCTTGGCTCTTCGGGAGGAGGTGCAGAAGATGCTGGACAAGGTTGCGATAGAGGAAGTGGTGCGTCCGTCTCCGGGGTTTTACACTCGCATCTTCTTGGTGCTCAAGGCGTTGGGAGGATGGAGACCTGTAATTGACTTATCCACCTTGAATCACTTCATCGGGAAGACACGGTTCAAGATGGAGACCCTGCGTTCGGTGTTCATGAGGGAAGGCGACTTCATGCTGTTGATAGACTTAAGGGACGCATACTTCCAAATCCCTGTTCATCCGATGGCTAGGAAATTCCTTCGCTGCTCTCTTGGGAACATGGTCTTCGAGTTGAAAGTCCTATGCTTCGGGCTACAACAGCCCCTCAAATGTTCACAAGGGTCTTCTCTCTTGTCAAGTTGAGCCCATGCTGAGGGGATCTGTTTGCTGAGGTACCTCAGCGATTACTTGGTCTTGGCAGTTTTCAGGGAAAAGCTGCTGCAGGACAAGGATCGTCTACTTCGGTTCTGTCTGGAACTGGACGTCGTAGTCAACCAGGAAATGTCGAGCCTCGTACCCAGTCAAAGGATTCTCTACTTGGGCATGGTCATCAATATGACAGTGGCAAAAGTTTTCCCTTCGTATCAGAGATTGGAGAAGTTGCGGGTGGTAGTGCGCAACTTCTTGTCGGAACCACATCAGTCAGCTCATCAGTGGCAATTTCTTCTGGGAGTGTTGTCATCCCTGAAGAAGCTGGTCCCTCATGGGTGTTGTCTTCTTCGGTCTCTGCAATGGAGACTGGGAGAATTCTGGTCTCTGGAAGTGGACTCACCCCTGTTAATGTTTCCTCTGTCTCTGGAAGTGAGAGAAGACCTTTGGTGGTTGGACGACCAGAATCTTACGAAGGGTGTCCCTCTGCGTTCTCTTCCACCGGACTTCCTTCTGTTCTTAGACGCCTCCCTCGCGGTTGGGCGGCCTTATGTAGGCGACCTCATTGCTTCAGGGGTTTGGACGACAAGCAGTAACATATCAACATCTTGGAGTTGAAGGCAGCCTTCCTGGGTCTGAAGAATGTCGTTCTCATGTCAGACAACACCATGGTGGTAGCCTATGTGAACAAACAGGGAGGCCTGGTTTCTCATCAACTTCACGCCTTGACCGTCGAGGTTCACCAGTGGGCGGTTAGCAGTTAGGTAGAGCTCTCAGCCAGGTATATCCCAGGCAAACTGAATGTGGTCGCAGACAAACTCAGTTGTCGGGATCAGATCCTAGGCACTGAGTGGTCGCTTCATTAAGTGGTAGCAGACAAGCTTTTCCAGGTTTTGGGTAGACCCATGTTGGACCTTTTTGTGACTCAATTCAACAGGAAGCTGGAGATATTCTGTTCAATGGTCCCAGATCCTTTAGCATTGGCAGAGGACGCATTCCAACATCCCTGGGACAACCTGGAGGAGTATGCCTTCCCTCCGTTTTGTTTGATCCGTCAAGTTCTGAACAGGCTAATGAGTTCACAGGGTCTCAGGATAACTTTGGTAGCCCCTTTGTGGCCTCAGGCAGAGTGGTTCCCAGATCTGCTGTAGTTGTTGTCAGAGGTTCCGAGGGAGATTTGCCCTGTGGTGACATCTCCTGTGTCAGCCCCATGCGGAAATGTTCCACCAGTCAGTAGAATCCCTGTCTTTTCACGGTTGGAGGCTTTCAAGTCTCTCCTCCGAGCGAGAGGCTTTTCTCAGAAGGACGGCAGGGCATATGTCCAGCAGTCTCAGAAAGACGACCTTCGCGGTTTCCAAGGCAATAAGCGATCTACTGTGATTGGTGTCGTAACAGGGTTTTTTCCACTCGCAACCTCTATTCAGCGAATAGCAGACTTTAACCTTCCTCAGAGACGAAAAACGTTTGTCCGTTTCTGCCATTAGAGGCTACAGGGAGGTTCTGAGTTTGGTGTTACGCCTTAAAGGTATCGACATCTCCTCTTTCTGGGAACGTTTCCTTGCTAGTTAAGGGGTTTGAGCAGTCGAATTCTCCTAGAGAGCTCAAGCCTCAGACGTGGGATGTTTCCTTGGTTCTCAAGAGCTTCACTAAGTCCATATGAGCCCTTGTGTCGCTCATCTGACAGGAACTTGACACTCAAGGCAGTTTTCCTTCTGGCCTTGGCATCTTCCAAGAGGGTAGGAGAGCTCCACAATCTGAGCTATGAGGTGAAGCACACCAGGGGTTGGGGGTTGTTGTCCTTCGAATTTGTCATGGAATTCGTGGCCAAGACCCAAAATCCCTCTGTGTACACTGACAGGTTCACTTCGTTTTCCATTCCATCACTGAATGACTTGTGGGTGGTGATGCTCAAAAGTGTTTGCTGTGCCCTGTCCGGGCCCTGCGTTGCTATCTTAAAAGGACTCAGCACCTGGGAGCAGGCTGCCACAGACTTATTGTTAGCACAGGCCGTACTAGAAAGAGGTGTCTAGGAATACTGTCTCTTTTTGGATACGGGAAGCCATCAGACAGGCATACTTGTCTCTTGATGATTCCACCACCATGTCTGTGCAGGCTAGAGCGCATGACGTTACACCAGTCCGCGTTCGCCTCTTTCTATCTTAAGGATGTTGCCCACAGATCTGCGGACACGTTTTCCCTGGGTACTGTGGTGGCTGCCCAACAGGTTGTGTACTCATAGTTGCCCCTAACAGGGCACTTTTGTATCTTTCCTAAGATGATTGTGTGGATGAGAGAAAGAGTGAGTTGGCTGGTCTCCTTCTTTCTTTTGTACCTTTCCTTCTTCCTTCTGGTAGGTTAAGGAATAGACACGTCATTCGCTGGACTGGTCTGGTACAATGAGTAAGGTAGTCATACTGATAGTGTGGCCACTTATTATGCAAATGTCAAACCCTCTATTCGGTAGCATATCCTCCACTCCTAGGCAAGGAGTTGAAAGTAGTACAAACCCTGGTGTTTTGGTTTGCTATTAGACAGTCAAAGTTTCTCTTTGGTTCCCTATACAATGGTTCTCCCATATATCATTGTACATCACTCAGGGTCTAAGTGGTTATATATCAATTTCTGGGCTCGGCCTGTGTCGCTTCGTGAAATATCCTTTTAGTTCATATTTCTAAGGTAAATTTATATATCAATTTATCTAGCTTCTCAACGAGCTTCCGTCCCTCTACAGAAGTCATTTCTTCTGGAAGCTGGACTGGTGGGTAGGCCCCCAGCCGGTTTAGGATGTCTTGTACCTCCCTCCAAGTATGAGTCTATCCTATTGTTAAGACCGAAGGTTTGTTCGCGTATGAACAAATGACAAATTTTCTAAGACAATTTGTATTTTTCATAGCTACAAACCTGAGGTCTTAACATTATACTGCCCACCTCTAGCCGCCCCTCTGTTAAAACATCCTGAGTTGGGAAAGACTGATGCGTGATCGTAGGTGAATGGTCTTTGACCATCCTTCACCCGATCTACGCATGCGTTGTCAGTTATCACAAGATTCCTTGCTTTCATGTTTTTTAATTGGATCCCGCTAGGTGCTGGAAATTATCTTATTGTTAAGACCTCAGATTTGTAGCTATGAAAAATACAAATTGTCCTAGAAAATTTGTCATTTTTGGATGTTATTGATAATTTTTGTTTAATGTAGGTATTGCCAAGTATTTTGCAATTTTTTTTTTCAGATTTATGTTTATATAAAATTTATTCAAAGTACATCTGTTGAGTGATTGCTTCTGTGGGATTAATTTTAACTTCCTCTAACAACAATTACACTCAGGAGCAAATAAAGAGAATGGTAGCCTTTTGTAAAGATGTAATTGTAAAATGATTAGATAACTGCTGGATTGCTTTGGAAATTATTCTTAATGAGGAATTGGTGAGAGCTGTTTTATGCAGTCATGTGAATAGACTACTAGATTCAAAGATTGAGATGTTTCGGTTTTGTAATAGGAGATTGAGATGTTTTGTTTTTGTAATAGGAAATGGGGAGCATCATTTAGAAGTATAGTAGTATATCTGGTTGTAGCTTGAAGGTCAGCATAAAGCCATATATTAAGACATGGAATAGGTTTAAATTCAGGTTGGAAGTGCACACAACAGACCTCTCAAATGGAAAGCTGAGGTAAGATTGTTACAGTATTTACAATGGTAAGTGGTTACATTATGAATGTCTAAACATAGGTTAGGATAGGGTAAACTGTTTACGTATTTTGTTACAAAGCAAAGAAAAGGCTATATTTTGCAGTCTTTTCAGTACAGTATTGCATAATCAGTTAAAACTTTACAAGAATTTAGGTTGTTCAAACCAGTCTGTATGAAAAAGAACTAGCTGTGCTTTACCTATAGTATATTTGTATGTCCAGGTGTTAGATTTTTTACAGTTTTTTTATCCATTTAGTAAGGAATAATTGGCTTCCACTGTGGATAGAAAGGTAAAGCAAAGTAAGTGCTTATTGGAAGAAAATATTGCTAACATTAAGAAAAACTGGTTGCAGACCATAGCCTAATACTGAGTGGTTGTGTTAATTTTACTCCATAGTTGACTAGGAGACTAGTCCATACATCCTATTTAAAAAAAAAAAAAAAAAAAAAAAAAGCAAATGGTCTAGCAGTTGGTGGTGTAAGCCGTGACAGCTGCTGTGGGTTTGTTTTATATTGCATAAATCAAATCCATCTCATATCTTGTTTGGTTTTGATAGTGGCTAGATGTATGAATTATTTGTATAGTAATTGGAATCCTCTTTATACAGTAAAATGTGCTTCATTATGTATGAACAATAGCATTCAGGTGTACTCTTCATTTGGTGTTTTAAAAACTGGACTAGAGGCAAGGATTCCCAATTTTGTGTTTGCTAAATACCAGTGAATTTTAGATGTTTCAAATGAAGCTGCTTTTCTGTACAGTATCCTTCATGCATGGTTGTGTAATCTCATTATTGCTCTTGCCTTGTAGGTTAGAATCCGGTATGCAAATAACACCAATGAGACGTACGTGTTCCATGGCCCTAATGCCCCTGAAGAAAATCCTGGACCCGTGAAATTCACTCGACCATATTTTGACTGTGGCAGATCCAACAAGTGGTCTGTTCCTGCCATCTCTCCTTTTGGTAAGATAGAGTGGTCTGTTTTGTTGGAAATGATTCTTTACCAAGTTTTATAATTCAAGAAATTGATTTTAATGTGTTAGACTTAATATTTATCCATATTAGTATGTTCACATGCATTTTTACTTACCTACCAAAAATGATCAGGAAAGAAAAGCCAGTTGTTCCGACACGGCATACAAACCTGAGGTCCTTTTACAATAGGAAGGTACTAGCGGCAGCTGGATAGGTCGTAAGCTTTCGAACAAGGGGTTCGGTAGTTAACTGCTTGTCCGACAGGCGCGCGCAAAAGAAGCGCGACTGGGAGGTAACAAATCACTTTTGCTTTCGGCCTGCTGGCGTGTGGACGTGTATCACTCGCATTCTCTGTCCCGCTTCATGCGGTCGTTTTGCTTTCGCATGATTGTGTTTTTTTCCTTTTTTTTTTTATTTTTTTATGTATCTAGTGAAACTGAATTGTAAGTACAATCATTTCATTGAATTCAATTGTGAATTAAAGGATCTTGGTTCACAACCCCTCCGATTACCCGAGTGCGGGACGAAGTTCAACCAACCCGCCCCTCCCGCTTCACTACGGCCCTCCCGTTAACCCGAAGTGCCCGGGACTGAAGGGCGTACATTGCTTTTGGGAATTCATTTTCCCAGAATGATCCTCGGATTGGGTATGCTCGGTGCCGAGGGCGGGAGCTCGCTCCGAGCGTATATTGGGTTAGAAATGTGTAGATGAAAATCGTAAGTAAGTGCTCTTTTCATTTATATTTTTTTTTGACCTGTATACCCGTTGCCGAACGAATGCGCTCGACACGGAAACTTATTCAGTATGAAAGTGGAATCGCAAGTACAGTATTCTTTTTCATTTTCATATATTATTTTTTTTTATTGTAGCAATACTCATTTTGGATCAGTTTCCGAGCTTACCCGGAGATTGATCCTTCCCCCTTTTTATTTTTGAATGAAGTGAATCGCAAGGTGCAGTTCTTTTTCATTTTCATTTTTTTATTGAGATTGCATTGTTGACTGGGATCAATGTTCCGCTATTCACGGGAATTGATCCTTCCCCTTTTTTTTATTTGTATGAAGTGAAATCGCAAGCGCAGTAGTCTTTTCATTTTCATATATTTCTTGATTGCATCAATTCATTATGGATCAAGGTTTCCAGAAACCTTGATCCATAAGGTAAGGAATGAAACCTTTCACAACCTTGGCGCGTCGGTGGCCGAGGGCGGGCGGAAATGCGCTCGATCCGAGCCCTTATTCTTTGTGAAGTGAATCGTTGCAAGATGCATTTTCATTTTGTTCTTATTATTGATTGCATCAATATTATTTGGTTCAAGCCTTCCGCTCAGTCAGGGAATTGATCCTTATCCTGCCTATTCGTGCCGATGGCACGATTGCTCTAGGGCTCTTATTTTGTTGTTGGGTACATGGGTACTGTGCGGGGTGGGGAACGAGACCCCCCCCCGCTCAGTTTCCCACAGATGGCTCTTCCCCTTAGGGGGGGGGAGGTTATCGGCGTTCTTCTCCTCCTCGCCCGATCCGTCGAGCGCGGGGTGAGGGCGCTCGGTGCCCGATGTACAATTGTATTAGGGTCTTCCACTCGTTCGGGAGGGATCAAACCCCCGCACGAGGGGATTTCCCCCCCATTAATCGCTACTACTATTATTTCCGCAGGTGCTACTCCACGCCACGAGTGGACCTTGGTGAGGTATGGGCGTCCTTCCAATTGCAGAGCGTGCTGGTGTCCATGCTGCGGTTCTATGTCTGGGCCTACTGCGGTCACCCTGGAGTGTGACCACGCAACCAGTGACGACGTCCCTCCTCACCTGGTGTACTCGCCTCACGTGGTAACAGTCTTGCCTACAGGCCGCTGTGAAGTACCCCGTTCGCACCGTACCGAGAGGGGGGCGTGCCGCCAGCCGCTCGTAGGTTGCCGCGCTGCAGCGACCACACTTCCGCTGCCCTAGAACTCGCCCCTGGACCTGCCGCCGGTACCAGGATGTTGCTGGCTGCTGCTCCACTTCCTGTGTTTCCGGTGCTGCCTGCCGTACCTGCCGATTCTTGGGCTGTTTCTACAGTTACGCGCTGTCCATGTCTGAGTTACTGCGCTGGCTGTCCCTGCCGTTGCTGCGCTGGCGTTCCTGCCGTTGCGCGCTGGCTGTCCCTACCGATGATGTGCTGGCCGTGCCTGCTGTTCCTGAGATGCCCATACCTGCTGATGTCGTCCCTGTTCGTGGTGGGTACTACCCCAGACTTTGGTCTGTCTGTACAGGTGCGTCCGTGGGCCCTGTGGCTTCGGCTACAGCAGCCCCGGCTCTCCGCCCTGGATAGCAGATCTTACGTCTGTCCTGAGGAAGCTGACGAAGAAGAGGAGGAAGGTGTCGTGGTCGTCGTCTTCATCTTCTTCATCGTCGTCGGCCGCCGCCTCTTCCCCTTCGACTTCTAAGGCTTTACAGCCGAGGAAGAAGAAGGTCGCCTCCTCCCTCCTAAGAAGCTTCCTCGGGAGCTTCTCGGGACCCGTCTCACCTCGGTGGGACGGGAGGGTTCCTTCCGCTGGTCCTCCTGCTCCTTCGGGAGCGGGGCCCGTCTCTTCTTCCGCAAGGAAGAAGACTACGGGGACCAGAGGGGTACCGGCTAACACCGTACTTCCTCCTCGCCTGGTGTCAGTGGTTCTGCCACTGCATCAGGGTCCGTCTCGGCCTCCCGTTCGCGGGAGGTACCGAGTGTACGGTCGCCTACCAGCGACCGTGCAGCCAGGAACCACCTCTGAGTCCGCTCAGCGTCAGGTTCACGGCACGGGGCGGGAAGACTGGTGACAGCCGCTCATGCGACTCTCACCAGACCAGCTATCACTCGCGGTGAACAGCTGGCTACCACCCGGGGACGTGACGGTCCACGACCGACACGGGCTGAGGCTGGGAAGAGGTCCTCCCCGTTCGCCGGTGCCAGCCACGGCTGGAACCAGCGACGTGACGTGCCGTGGAGGACAAGCACCGGTCTCACTGCGACAGTGGAGCCTGCAGGTCGCCTGACCGTCGCTCTCACAGAGAGCGATCGGGTACGGCAACCAGCACCAGCTCTTCTGACATCGAGATCAGTGCCGCTGTGCTCAGTCCAGCCGTTCTCCACAGCGAGACGGTTCGACCAGGCCTGCAGCTCGATCGTCACCGCGGGTTGACGATTCGCCTGCAGCCCTCCAAGTCCTGCTGGTCCTGCCAGCGGGCGACGAGGGAGCGTCAGGTCTGCCTCTCCCGTACCTTCAACCTCCTCGGGTTACACCGGGAGGAGCGAGGTATTGAGGAGTGATCGTGAGGGGTGCGCCCCTCAATGATCCCACCACGACGCCCTAAACCCTACGTGCCAGGCACGGTTCTTGGACGCCGGCCAGGACGTATGCGCAAGTGGATGGGAAGACCGAGAGGGCTGTCGCTGTTCCCCCTTCTTAGGAGGAAGGTTCTCGGAATATGCTCTTGTTCGAAGGGCTTAACGGTCCCACTCTGCAAGATGCTGTGACTTCCGAGATCCGAGGAACTTTGCCGGGGTTACGGCGCTGATTCGTCAGCACAATGACCTCGAGGAAGGATCGCCGCTCCCACCAGCAGAGCCACGTCTCGGCTCGAGTCGTTTTGGGCCCGAGAGGGAATCCAAATCGACGGTGGGGGTCCTGCCGCGATCGGAGCTTGCCGACTGGGTTGAGCAGGTAGTCTCTCGTCTCCGGACAAGGAGGCTCTCTCGGTTCTGGACGAGTCGAACAAGCTCCTTCACCTCCTCTACTGCGACAGAGGCGTTTCTACGTGTCTTCGGACATCGTATTTATATATCCCTTCGGTCCTCCTGAGGGTTTCGACCTCGACGAGGACTGGAATGAGTCGGAGCGGTATCGGCTCTCTCCTGTCAGGTCTCGATCAGCCCCAACCAGACGACGTTCACAATGGAAGGACGGCATTCCCCCTCACCTGCTGCCGAAGTGGGGGAGTGCCTGGCCAGCCATTGGGACCC
This sequence comes from Macrobrachium nipponense, assembly GCF_015104395.2. Lineage (NCBI taxonomy): Eukaryota > Metazoa > Arthropoda > Malacostraca > Decapoda > Palaemonidae > Macrobrachium > Macrobrachium nipponense. The sequence continues at coordinate 7,933,831 of NC_061091.1, read as the reverse complement.
GTTCCAACAGCAGGGCGTACGTTCCAGGGGCATCGAAGGACGTAGCATTGAGACAGGAGATCAAGACCATGCTGAGCAAGAGAACTGTAGAAATCGGTACGGATCAGTCACGGGCTTTACAGCCGACTCTTCCTGGTGGAAAAGTCTACAACAGCTGGCGCCCAGTGATAGATCTCTCTTCCCCGAACCGGTTGGGTTCGCCAGACCCGGTTCACGATGGAGACGGCACCGCTCAGTGCTCGACTCTATCAGGGAGAACGATTTTCATGCTTTCAGTGGACTTGAAGGATGCGGATCTACAAATACCCATTCATCAGTCTCCAGAAAGTACCTCCGCTTCATCCCTCGACGGGACGGTGTACCAGTTTTCATGGCCACGTTTGCTTCGGTCTCTCAACCGCCCCACAGGTGTTCACGCGAGTGTTCACTCTGGTGTCTGCTTGGGCCCATTCGCACGGGATACGTCTGATGAGGGTATCTCGACGATTGGTTAGTCCTGGCGAGCTCCCGCTCGCAGTTGCTACTAGGACAGGGATCGAATGCTCGAGTTCTGTCGCGATCTGGGGATCGTTCTGAACTTCGAAAAGTCCGATCTCGAGCACAAGCAGAGGATGAAGTACCTGGGTATGCTGATCGACACGGTAGCAGATTCAGGGATGCAGCCAACCAGTTTCCTGTCCACGCAGGAATCAGGTAGCTCAGCAATGGCAAGTCGTGATCGGACACCTGTCGTCACTCGGGAAGCCAGTCCCTAACGGGCGTCTTCACCTGCGGTCTCTTCAGGGAGACCAAAGGAGAGTTGGTCACAGGCGACGGATCCCCCAAGCCTTCCATGGTCACTGACACAGGAGGTGAGGCAGGACCTAGCCAGGTGACTGGACGACAGGAACCCCTTAAGAGGAGTGCCTCCGGGCACTCTCCCCCCGGACATGCAGCTGCTCTCAGACGCATCGACCGAGGGATGGGGTGCACACCTGGAAGAGTTGCGTACTTCAGGAGTGTGGTACGAGAACGACAAGCACCTTCACATCAATGTACTGGAACTAAAGGCAGCGTTCCTTGCTCTCCAAGAGTTCCAGGACCGCTTGATGGGACACTCAGTGGTGTTTGATGTACGACAACACCACGGTGGTGGCTTAACGTCAACAAACAGGGGGGGCCTAGTGTATCTCCCGTTGTATCAGTTGACTCGGCAGGTGCACGAGTGGGCCGAGGCACACTCAATAGAGCTGTCGGCAACGCTACATTCCAGGGAAGGAATGTAGTAGCAGACACGCTCAGCCAGTCGGGATCAGGTGATAAGGACCGAATGGTCTCTACACCAGGACGTGGAGGAAAGGCTCTTCGACCTGTGGGGGCGACCAGTCGAGGATCTGTTCGCCATCCGGCACATCAGGAAGCTCCAGGTGTTCTTCTCGGCCGTGCGGATCCATGGGCAGCTGCAGAGGACGCTCTTCAACACCCGTGGGACAACCTCTTCGCCTATGCCTTTTCCCGTTTCTTAGCCTGATTCGCAAGGTGATCAGTCGAGCACTGGTCATCCCGAATCTCAGGATGATCCTGATGGCTTCCAAATGGCCACAGGCCATTTGGTATCCGGACCTGCTGGCTCTTCTCGCAAGAGAACCGAGAGAGATTCCCCATCCATTGGCACAACCTTCTCGGCCAGCCACACGTCGAGCGTTATTGGTACCACCGAGCAGTCCAGTCCCTACGTTCTTCACGGCTGGCTGTTATCCACCTTCTCTTGCGTACGAGAAGCTTTTTTCGTAGCGCAGCAACAGAGATGGCTGGAAACGTCCGTCAGTCCTCTGCAGCTGTGTACCAGGGAAGTCGGCCGTCTTCGGTGGTTGGTGTTGTAGACGGGCCTATCTCTTCTCAGAGCCAATCTTCAGCAGGTAGCGGATTTCCTCGTTTTTTCTTCGCCGAGGAAGCTCCTCTAAGTTCCCACAGTCAAGGATACAGAGCCGCCTTGTCGCTCCTCCTGAAAACTGACGGGATTGGACATCTCGAACTCGTTCGAGATCTCCTTGCTTAGGAGCAGCTTCCAAAGGTCTTGCCAACCCAGGGAACTCAAATGACCCTCGTCTTGCTGGACCTGGCATCGGCAGAAGAGAGTACGGGAGCGTCATGCAGATAATGATGTGGATGAGATGCCCTGCTTTGTCCTGGTGGGAGGACGCTACTGGCGCTATCTGAAGAGAACTCGACACCTCGGGTCCTGAGTGTCGACGCTCTCCGTTAGCAAAGGGGTCAACAAGAAAGAAGTATCAAGAACACTCTTTCGTCCTGGCTGCGTGAGGTCTTCAGGAGGGCGTAGGAGGCTGAGGGTAGTGACGACATCCGTACGTCCCGTCCGAGAACTCACGAAGTCAGAAGTATTGGCCCCTCGTTGGCGTTTCGTAAGAACTTCTCCGTGGCGCAGGTATGGAAGGCGGGGCCTGGTACAACCAGACCACCGGCAACTTCCTTATACCTCTTGGATATTGCCCATAGGTCCTTGGATCGGTTTCTTCCTTAGGACCCGTGGTGGCTGCTCAACACGTCGTCTAGCTAACCCAGACCCTAGCAGGCTGAACAGCATCGAGTCCTGGTGTGACTGTATGAATAGATAGTGATGAGAAAGTGACTGGCTTCTCTTTCTATCTTTTTCTTCCCCTCTATCCTGTGGGTAGAGGGATACGGTCATCACCCTGCTGGATAAGGACGAGATGCGGTGAGCTATATGACAGAGCCCAATCCTATCCCTTTCACGAGGGATGGGAGCAGAATATCCACCACTTCCTTCTACAAGGGGGGGAAGTGGATGCCTACAAGAGTCAAAACCATGACTTTAACTTTGCTCCTGTACAGGAACAAGTTCTGACATTGCTGGTACGAAGAGATACGCTTGCCTCTCTCTTAGTACTCGGTCCAGAGGTCTGACCATTGATCCTGCGGTGCACACCCCGATCAATCGGACAGAGGCTTGGATCCCTCCCTCGCTCTTACGACCAAGGGAGGCTTCCAAGGTTGGGTCGAACCAGTCTGTTCACAAAAGACTCAGATTCCCACCCACCAAGAAGTGAGTCTTCCTATTGTAAAAGGACCGAAGGTTTGTATGCCGTGTCGGAACAAATGACAATTTGTCTAAAATTGCATTTTTCCTAACTATACAAACCTGAGGGTCCTTTTACACATAGCCCCACCTCATGCCACCCCTCACTCTGTAGTTTTGCTTGGGCCAAAAGCAAAAGTGATTTGTTTACCATCCCAGATTGCGCTAAGCCGCGCGCCTGTCGGACAAGCAGTTAACTACCGAACCCCTTGTTCGAAAGCTTACGACCTATCCAGCTGCCGCTAGTACTTCCTATTGTAAAAGGAAACCTCAGGTTTGTATAGTTAGGAAAAATGCAATTTTAGACAAATTGTCATTTTTCTAAAAAAAATTATTTTAATTATATTAAATTTATAGCATTTAAATTTGTATGCTACTTGGTAAAATTGTAGTCAATGGGGGCTTTTTCAAATATTTCTAGGGTTTACAGTTTTTGAGACGATGTATTGAAAAATATGTACTTATTTTAAACTTGAAATAGATCAGTAATTATATGGCAAACAAAACATTTACCTGATTCATATTTATGCTTTTAATAGCTATCATAATGATTTGTCGTAATGCAGAAAATATTATGCGGTTGAGTGAACAAGAAAAGATAGTTTGTTCATGCCACTTACCTGACAGATATATATATAGCTGTATTTTCTGACGTCCGACAGAAATTTCAAAACTCGCGGCACACGCAGTGGGCGGCCAGGTGGTAGTACCCATTCCCGCCGCTGGAGGCGGATATCAGGAACTATTCCATTTTTCTATTCATATTTTTTTCTGTCGCCGGTCGTAAACAACTGTTTACAGACCTCTGCTCAGGATTTTTTGGAATTTGACTCGCTTTAAGTATCTGATTGATTTTTTTGGTATTGAATTGGATTGTTGAATTGGCATGCGCGATAGTGGAGCCGTTTTTTGATTTTGGATTGACTTTTCTATATAAGATATGTCTGGATCAAGTGCTGTGAGTTTCAGTGTGTGTGAGGGCTGATTGTAAGGTGAGGCTACCGAAAGCATCGGTAGACCCCCACACAGTATGTATGAGTTGTAGGGGGCTTAATTGTTTGATTGATAATCGGTGCAATGAATGTGAGAAATTGACCGATGATGATTGGAGAGTATATGAGTCCTATCGCCTTAAATTGGAGCGCGATAGGATCAGGTCGTCTTCCTCCAGGAGTGGTTCTACCAAAGGTAAGGCTAACATCTCTCCTACCTTAGCCACCTGTAGTGTTTCGCAACCCCTAAACCTGTGTTGCCTTCGGGCTCTGATTCTGTGTCGGGAGAAGCGAATGCTCTCTCTCTGATTTTGGAGTCTCTTCGCACTCTGGAGACCAAAGTGAAAGCCTTAGAAACTGGCTCGGTGCAAGTGTGTGATCGTGCCCCCAGTGTTGTGGAGGGGGCGTCAGATCGGCCCCATAATGCCTCTAGGCCTAGACCTCTATCAGACTCCCAAGACTCAGGGAGTAGGTATGTCGAAAGCCGCAAGAGGATTACGGGGGCTTCCCACCGATCTGGCGTCCCTTCGGCAGGCCTTGTAGCAAAGTCCCAGGCTGCCAAGGAGCGCGCACGAGCGCGCGTCCTGAAAGAGTGCTTTTCGTCCTCCGAAGCGTCCTCCTCCCCGCGCAAGGGGTGGAGCGCTCGGAGAGACTCTCGTCCTCTGAAAAGGACGTTTCGTGCGGAGGACGCTTCACGTCCTCTTTCGCCACTTTCGTCGGAGGATGCGTATGACGCTTTTCCGCCTCAGAACAGGGGTAAGATCTCCTCCGATGAGGACGCTGGGTTGCGTGCACAGGCGCGTATACCTGAGAAGCAGGTAGCTGTACCTGTGAGAAGGAAGGAGGCGTCCCCTCGCCCCTCGTCTTCTCACAGGATCAGTCCTGCTTCCTCTGTTCATTCTTCCCCGACGAAGAACATTCTTTTGTCCCTTCAGGACCAGCTATCCTCTCTTATGGCTCAGAGGACTCGCCCAGCAGCAGTCGAGCCTAAGCGGAGGAAGGACCTTAGACTGCCTGTCAAGAGGACGAAGCAGTCTCTTCTCCTTCACCTACTTCGTCTCGTTCGCCGATCGCTTCTCCTTCGGCGATTCGCCGATCTCGTTTCGTCCTCTAGAAGGACGTTACGTCAGGACGCTTTTGAGGAGGACGCTCTGCACGACGTTCGGACAGACGCTCGTCAGGACGCTCCGTCAGGACGCTAGGCAGGACGCTAGGCGGGACGCTTGGCAGGACGTTCGGCAGGACGCTCGTCAGGACGCTTGTCAGGACGCTCGTCAGGACGCTCGTCAGGACGCTCGTCAGGACGCTCGTCAGGACGCTTGGCAGGACGCTAGGCAGGACGTTCGTCAGGACGCTCGCCAGGACGCTAGACAGGACGCTCGGCAGGACGCTCGCCAGGACGCTCGGCAGACGCGGCAGGAAGCTCGCCAGGACGTTCAGGGCTCTTTTCAAGACGTTTTTTTTGGGGGGATTCCGACCAAGAGGTCGTACCCCCAGACGCTAGTTTACGCGCACAGGCACGTATTCCAGCGAAAAGGTCTTCCCTTTCGTTTGAGAAACGTAAGGACGCTTCTCTGGCAAGTGAGACTGCCGCGGATGGCGCTAAGGACGCTCGTCCTCGTCAGGACGCTCTACCTTCATTGAGTAGTAAGCGTCATAGAGAAGACAGCCGAAATAAGGCTGCCTCTAGCAAAGATAGGGGTCCTTTGATCAAGCCAAGACCGACATTAGGACGCCCTCTCCGGACAGACGGTCTCCTCTTCCGTTTAGGAGAAGAAGGAGAGCTAAGTAGTTCGGCTGAATCGGTTGAAGAGGAACCTTCTGCGGCCCCTTCAATCTCGGACTATAAAGTCCTCGTGCGACTCTTGCGTTCTTCTTTTTGAAGACAAGTTTTCAGCCCGCAGCTCCCAAGTCTCCTCCTTCGCAGTTTTCTTCATCTAAAACTGGAAAAACCCCGGAGTTTGTAGAGATGAAAACTTCTCTCTCCACGAAACGTGCCTTTAAGAAACTCCAAGATTGGATGATACGAAGGAGAGATCAAGGCAAGACGACCTTCGCTTTGCCGCCAGCTAGACTTAGCGGAAAAGGGGGCATTTGGTATAGAACCAAAGATGAAGTAGGAGTTCGTATCCCTTCTTCGGCTCAAGGAGATTTCTCCAGCCTAGTGGATTTGCAGAGGAGGTCGCTTTTACCCTCTGCTAAAGTAACCTGGACCTCTACGGAGACTGACCATCATTTGAAGGGTCTGCTCAGGACGCTGGAAGTGTTCAACTTCCTTGACTGGTGTTTGGGAGTTCTGGATCTGCAAGCGAGAAGCCCAGAATCTCTCAGTCTGGGGGAGCTGTCCAGCGTGTTAGCATGTATGGACAAAGCCGTCAGGGATGGTTCGGAGGAGATCGTATCTCATTTTGGAACGGCTTTATTAAAAAAGAGAGCTTTGCTGTGCAACTTCACAGCTCGTTCGGTAACTCCAGCTCAGAAAGCGGATTTGCTGTTTTTTGCCTCTTTCGAACCATCTCTTCCCCCAGACTTTAGTAAAGGACCTGACGAACAGTTTGCAAGAGAAGACAACTCAGGACCTTTTGGCCCAGTCTACAAGACGGTCAGCCGTACCTTCAACCTCTTCAGCTGCGGTTCGACCGCCGAAGAAAGTTAAGCCACCTTTCGTGGGGCTCCCCCCTCGAGAGCAGCTCCTCGAGGGAGAGGGTTTTCACGAGGAAGAGCTTCCTTTAAGCCAAAGCCTTCCAAGTGAGAAGCATGGTCCTTCAGACACCAGTCGGAGCCAGACTGAAGTTTTTTGCTGGAGCGTGGAGAGAGAGAGACACGGACTCTTGGTCCCTCAAGATCGTGGAGAGGGGGTACAAGATCCCCTTTTAGATCTTCATCCTCTTCTACGACTCCAGAGACCTTTCTCCATCCTATCAGGGAGAAAAGAAGAAAGTATTATTCGATCTCCTTCAGCAGATGATCGACAAAAGAGCGGTGGAACAAGTCGCGGACCTGGGGTCTCCAGGTTTTTACAACAGGATCTTCCTAGTACCGAAGCAGTCGTCAGGTTGGCGTCCAGTTCTAGATGTAAGCAGGCTCAATCTTTTCGTGGAAAAGACCAAATTCACGATGGAGACGCCTCATTCTGTTCTGGGAGCCTTGAGAAGGGCGACTGGATGGTGTCCTTAGACTTGCAGGACGCGTACTTTCACATCCCGATCCACCCTCATTGTCAAGAAGTATCTAAGGTTTGTCTTAGACAAAAAAGTTTGTGGGCAGTTCAGAGCTATGTGTTTCGGACTGACCACGGCTCCAATGGTGTTCACAGTAGTAATGAAGAACGTAGCGAGGTGGCTACACTCTTCGGGAATAAGAGTTTCCCTGTACCTCGACGACTGGCTGATCAGAGCGTCGTCGAGAGAGAAGTGTCTGAAGGACTTGCAGTTCACTTTAGCCCTAGCGAAGTCCCTGGGACTTCTGGTCAACCTCGAAAAGTCGCATCTGACCCCAACACAGTCCATCGTGTATCTGGGGATTCAGATGGATTCAGTGGCTTTTCGAGCGTTTCCGTCCCAGGAACGTCAGCGGCTAGGCTTAGAAAAGATCTCAGCCTTTCTAAGGAAAGAGACTTGCTCGGCGAGGGAATGGATGAGTCTGCTGGGGACCATTTCCTCGCTAGAAAGGTTTGTTTCATACAATCAACTTACCTGTCAGATATATACATAGCTAAGACTCCGTCGTCCCAGCTATGTATATATCTGCCAGGTAAGTATGTATGAAACTTTATTGTATCATAACAATATCATTTTCCTTGGGAAGACTGCACATCAGGCCTCTCCAATTTTTCCTTGCGGACGAGTGGAAGGCCAAGGACGATCTCAATGCCATATTGAGAATATCGCTTCCGATCAAGAACCATCTAAGATGGTGGTTGGACCCTCAGAAGCTTCAGGAGGGCGTGTCCCTAAGTCTTCTGAGCCCCGACCTAGTGTTGTTTTCAGACGCTTCCATCACGGGATGGGGAGCAACACTAGGAGGGAAGGAAGTGTCAGGCTCCTGGAGAGGGGAACAGGTAGCCTGGCATATAAATGTCAAAGAACTGGCAGCAGTATTTCTGTCCCTGCAGTTCTTCGAAAGGAGTTTGGTGAACAAGATTGTTCAGATAAACTCGGACAATACCACAGCACTCGCTTATTTAAAAAACACCAGGGAGGAACACACTCCAGAACGTTGTTTTCCACCTAGCGAGAGAGATTCTGCTGGTGGGCAAAGAGAAAAAATGTGACTATCCTGACGAGATTCATTGCAGGAGTGCAAAACGTCAGGGCAGATCTTCTCAGTCGTCGGGAACAAGTCCTACCGACGGAATGGACCTTGAACGAAGACGTTTGTCGAGACCTGTGGACGTCTTGTGGGGACGCCACTGGTCGACTTATTCGCGACGTCAAGGACCAAGAGACTTCCTCTTTACTGCTCCCCCCCCGGTCTGGATCCAGAAGCAATCGCGGTAGACGCTTTGCTTTGGAATTGGACGGGCCTAGACTATACGCCTTCCCACCATTCAAGATTTTGGGGGAAGTCATGAGGAAGTTTGCGGCCTCGGAAGGGACGAGGTTAACCCTGATCGCTCCGATGTGGCCAGCGAGAGAATGGTTCACAGAGGTCATGTCTTTCCTTGTAGACTTTCCAAGGACATTGCCCTGGAGGAAAGATCTACTCAAACAGCCTCACTTCGAAAGGTTTCACCAAAACCTCTCCGCTCTGGGTCTGACTGCGTTCAGACTATCGAAAAGCTGGCCAGAGCGAGAGGTTTTTCGAAAGCAGCTGCGAGAGCAATCGCACATACGAGACGTGCTTCCACAAGAGCTGTTTACCAATCGAAGTGGGCTTCCTTCAGGGCATGGTGTAAAAAGGAGGGAGTTTCCTCTTCCTCGACCTCTGTGAACCAAATAGCTGATTTTCTGCTCTTCCTCAGGAATGTGCAGAAATTAGCGGTCCCTACCATCAAGGGATATCAAAAGCAATGTTGTCCAGCGAGGTTTTTAGGCCAACAGAGGCCCTCGACCTGTACTGACAACAAGGACATTCATGACCTTTTAAAGTCTTTCGAGACCTCGAAGGTTCCTCAAATGAGACCTCCATCATGGAACCTTGACGTAGTCCTTAAATTCCTTATGTCAAGCCCTTTCGAACCGCTTCAGGCAGCGTCTCTTCGAAACCTGACAAGGAAGGCTCTTTTCCTAACTTCTCTTGCGACGGCTAGAGTTAGTGAAATTCAAGCGTTTAGCAAGTTAATGGGATTCAAAGGGGACAATGCTGTCTGCTCGTTGAAAAATAACCCAACTTTCTTGGCGAAGAATGAAAATCCTTCGAACCCTTGCCGAAGACTTTCGAGATCAAGGGTATGTCAAGTCTGGTGGGCCAAGAACCAGAGAGAGTCCTGTGCCCGGTCAGGGCTCTCAAGTTCTACGTGCATAGAACGAAAGAGGTAAGAGGTCCCTCAGGTAATCTCGTGGTGCTCTGTGAAGACCACCAGTTACCTTTATCGAAGAATGCTGTTGCTTTCTTTCTAAGGGACATCATTCGGGAGGCTCATTCATCTTTCCAGAAGACTGATTTGAGCCTCTTCCGAGTAAAAGCGCACGAAGTTCGAGCCGTCGCTACCTCTCTTGCCTTCCAAAAGAACATGTCAATCAAGGACATCCTTGATTGCACCTTTTGGAGGAGTAAACTCCGTCTTCGCCTCACATTACCTAAGGGATGTGAGAACGATTTATGACGATTGTAATGCACTGGGGCCATACGTTTCTGCGGACACAGTATTGGGGTCCGGAAGTAGCTCTTTCCCTACCCTTAGTTAGGATTAGGTTAGTTTGTTTGTGTTTTTAGGTTGTGGTGAGTCTATGTGAAGATCTCCCATCCTTTAGTTAGTTTTAAGGGGTTTTTGTGAACTATAGTTGGCAGGTGGTGGTCAGTTGCTTCGTTGACCTCATTTGTATGGCCTCGATGGTCTTGTCACGTTGAGGTCTCGCACCCGTTGACAGATCATCCAGAGCGCACCAGCACTACAGGTCTCCACCTGGCTGGCAACTCTGTTTTAAGCAAAAGCAGCCTTACGTGACAGTAATCACATAGTCTACTTTGCAAACAGGTGAGGAACCAAGATGTATATCATCTACTTAATTTAAGTTTCCTAAAAAATCCTATTCTGTCTCGTCCCACCATCCGAAGGTGGGATTCAGCTATATATATATCTGTCAGGTAAGTGGCATGAACAAAATGTTATTGTTATTATACAATTAAGTTTGTTCATACTTACCTGGCAGATATATATAATTAAAGTGCCCGCCCTCCTCCCCTCAGGAGACAGAGGCATTAATAAAAATATGAATAGAAAATGGGAATGGTTCCTGATATCCGCCTCCCAGCGGCGGGAATGGGTACTACCACCTGGCCGCCCACTGCGTGTGCCGCGAGTTTTGAAATTTCTGTCGGACGTCAGAAAATACAGCTATATATATATCTGCCAGGTAAGTATGAACAAACTTAATTGTATAATAACAATAACATATTTATTACTTTTAGCATTAAAATTAACTGCAATACTACTAGTTTATATCTGTTTTTAAGGTACAGCTGCTTTTTTTTACTGATTCCAAGTGTTTCTGACCTTTCCATAGCTGATTTGTATCCGCGTCATACTCAGTATCGTCACATTGAATATCCAACATTAACGGGCATTGCTGTTATGGAGATGGATTATGATCGAATAGATATAAATCAGTGTCCCAAAGGGGAAGGTAATGATGGCCCTAATATGTTTGCAGACACTTCAAGATGCAAGAAAGATACTACAGAGGTACAATAATTTTTTATCTTGTTTTTTTTTTTTTTTTTTTACTTAGTCTTTGGTTTAAAGGTTGCTTCGCATAGGAGTATTCTTTGCTCAACAGATTTGAGACATTGCTAAAAGTGTTTTGCTGTATGCTTTGTGTGATGAAAAGTATTTTATACTTTTCACGTGTTCGTTGTGTGTGTTTAAGCCCATCTGGCTGTACAACTATTTAAACATTGTTTGTCTTGTACTTCATTGAACCAACAAAGGTATGAGCAAACTGCAGTTATGAAAATGTCTTAATCTCCTTTGGTTTTGTTATATCAACAAATTTTTTGAAGATGTAGGCATAATTAGGTTTTATCTAGGATGCTTTGATGGAAAAATGCTTGAATTGTGTTAATCAGGACATAATTCAAAGTTTTAAAGGTTTGGTCCTATGGTCAGTAATATGCTTTATTTATATTTGGCATTAGTGATACATCATGATTCCCTTCTCTCTGATGTTACAACAGGTATGTGGAGATTTCTCATTGGCTCAACTACCTTATTAATAGCTGTCATGAATAGTTTGTGCATTAACATTACATGTCAACTAGTGTAGTGATGAGTCAAGTTTCAGATTTCACTTTGAAATGTAAGGAGAAGCATAATTTTTTTTTTTACCATGCAATAAAGCTAAACCCCAGTTGAGTTTGGTCTCGTTAGAGATAAATTTTGCATAGAATGTAACCTTAATTTTGTTCATGAAACTTACCTGTCAGATATATATATAGCTGTATTTTTCCGAATCCGACAGAAATTTAAACACTTACGACACACGCAGTGGGAGTCAGGTGGTTAGTACCCATTCCCGCCGCTGGGAGGCGGGTATCAGGAATCATTCCCATTTTCTATTCATAATTTTTCTGTCGCCGGTGCTGAAAACACCTGTTTTCAGTACCTCCGTCTTAGGATTTTGGAAACTTCATTGCCGCTAAGTATCCTAATTGTCTTTTGATTTATTTACTTGGATTTGTGGCTAGGCATACGCTATCTTAAATTGATTTGAATTTGATTCATTTTTGCATAAAATATCTGAATCTAGTTAGGCTAGTTTCAGACGGGGTTTTGTCTGCAAAGATAGGGTGTGGGCTACCGAAAGCTTCGGTAGATTCGCACTTGGTATGTTACGAGGGGTATGGGTCTTGCTTCTTTGTTGAGATTTGTCATGTAAGGAGTGTGAGACTTTGTCTATTCCGTAAGGAAGACGTATGATTCGTATGTACGCAATTAATCAGTAAACATGTCTAATTCCGTAAGGAAGACGTATGATTCGTATGTACGCAATTAATCAGTAACAAAAGTCAGGGTAGTGAACCTGCTAACCTTCCTGTAGACTTTATTTTGCATAACCCTGTAGTATGGCCTACGGGCTATGTATATGTCTACGAGAGATGCTCGCTCTCCTTCATTGCTGTGAAGTGCTACTTCTGTAATTGTTACTCCTAACCCTGCAGTGTTGCCTTCGGGCCCTAAGCAGTGTCTGTAGAGAAATTGCCCTTTCTCTGATACTCCTTCGATTCGTAACTTAGAATCGAAAGTGCTTGCTTTAGAGAGTTAAAAGTGAAGTGCAGAAGTGCAGTGATACCCCTTGTGTAAGTGGAGGGTGCGTCAGATCGGCCTCGTTTCGCCTCTAGCCGGGACCTCTGCTTGACTCCCAGAACCAGGGAGAGAGCAATGTCGAAAGCCGAAGGAGGGTTACGAGGAACCCCCACCGATCTGGCGTGCCTTCGGCAGTTTCTGATGAAAATCCCCAGACTGCCTAAGTGCGTGCACGTGCACGAATCCTGAAGGATTGCTTCTCGTCCTCCGAAGCGTCCTCCCCGCGCAGGGGTTGGAGCTTTCGGATGGACTCGCGCCCTCTAAATAGAAGCTTTATAGAAGAGGACGCTTCACGTCCTCTCTCTCTCTCTCTCGTTATGCGTTTCAGTGAGAAGTAAGAAGGCGAAACGTCGCCTGAACTCGTGTCCGTCTTTCCACCGAGAAATACGTAAAAGAAGTCATAGTAGCAGTAAGCTTTTGAGAGCGGACGCCCAAGCCAGGGGCGCGCGGGTGCACGCCAAGCGCGCGCCAGTGGACGCCGAGCGTGCGCGCCAGTGGACGCCGAGCGCGCTCCAGTGGACGCCGAGCGCGCTCCAGTGGACGCCGAGCGCGCTCCAGTGGACGCCGAGCGTGACGCCGAGCGTGCACCAGCGCACGCCAGGTGTGTCGCCTGGCTGAACGTTTCTGTTGAACTCTTCAAGCTCTTGTTTCAGATTTGGGCTTTAAAGAATTTTTACCTCTACCTTCGATGATACCTTCTACCTCACCTGCAAAGAATGTGAAGTAGGCAGTGCTTCGGAGTAAGCTTAAAGTGAACAGACAACTTCTTCTTTCGAAACCCAGCAAGACATCGGGTTTCGTGAATTCAAGAGGTCTCTGTCAATTAATATTGCGTTTCGCATAGGTGGATGGAGTTAAGGAAGCTCAAGGGAAATTCTCGTTTTCTCTACCGCAAGCTTTGCCATTCTGCCAATAAATTTAAGTTGCCAACCGCAGTCAAGACTTTGCGATAAGGCAGTTACGGGTTATAAAGGCTCGATGTCCTGCACGTCAGGACTCTCGGCAACGTTCAGTAGGATTCTTGCAAAGGCACTCATCAAAAGTACGCTCTTCAGGAAAGCGCAAGACAGGACTGCCTTTGCCATACTGCCAATAAATTTTAAGCTTTAGCAGGCATTAGTTGTGATACGGGAGAGGAAGCTGGTTGGAGAGTTTCTTCCTCTTCCCAGGATAATTTTGCCAGCTTTTTAGCCCATCTGAAAGGGCTTTTCAGATGATAGATTTTGTTAGTTCCTAGTCGGGACTACGCTGCCGAATTGAACATCGTCGTTCTACCTGACGTAAGCCCAGTCTCTTAACAGGATTCTTGCCCCTCGTTTGAGACGGGAATCGTAAAATAAAATGCTCGACTTCCTGGATTACGTTTTTGTCAATTCAGTGACTTTCCCCATTGACAATATACTATCGTTTTGTCAAGTAAGTGGGTATCCCCTCATTGACAAAATATCTCTTTGTCCCGTAAATGGGTTAGTTCTCATTGACAAAACATCTCATTAACTTGATATTGCGTAAGCGAATAAGCTCTTATTGACAAGATTCGGAAAGAGCTCTCATTCGTCATTCGCAGACTCGTACAAGAAATAGACTTGTAGACTACTCAATGAACCCTTATGTCCAATAACATAAGAAGCTTGAGCTGACTGCTTCGATTCTCCTAAGTTTTGTTCATGAAACATTTTGCCTGTCAGATATGTATGTAGCTGTATTTCCGAATTCAGCTATATATATGTCTGCCAGGTAAGTATGAACAAACTTTATTGTGATATAATTTCATATTTTGCCTTGCGTTATTTTATTTCTGGTTGGTTCAAGTCATATACGCTTGCTGTAGTTACCTCTTCGGATGGCAACGAGAGGTCTATGGTCCATTTTAAGGACATTTAATCGTTACTCCTGCAGCCTTCCAGGAGTTTCCGATTTATCTTTTACCGTTGTATGGTAGTGTTCTGACGACACAAACGCATCTATATATTTAGCGTTTTCTGTTTCGCTTAAAATATACCGCTTGAGAGTCTCTTTATGCTAAAAATAACGGACCTTTTTCTTCATAGAACAGGGTAGCTGGCAACCCAGGCATACAAAGTTAAGAGACGGACTATGACGGAATCCGTAAGCTGCTGCTGTCACTGTCTTCTCCTCCAGTCCAAACGAGCCAGTACCAACTCGTTCGCTGTCATGCGCGGTAGGTTAAGTCTCTCTCTCCTGCGGGATTGACTGACTAACCGTATCTCTGTGCTGGCAGTTACGTCTCTCTCTCTCCTGCGGGATTGACTGACGAACTGTATCTCTGCCCTACAATCACGGACTTTAGCCTAAGATTGAGGGGATTTCTTACATGAATGAATAAACATTGCATTCGTTTGGCCTTAATATGTTCTACAGAGATATCTTACTCCTTTCGGTGCTCGTTACCGCACGGTATAGGACTACGAGTCTACCACAACATTGCACTATTATATGCTCTCTTGCTTAGGCAAAGCGCAGCCTTATTAGGGAAGTAAACATACTGTGTGAGGGAATGGATGAGCTTGCTGGGGACCAATTTCCTTCCTAACAAAGAAGTTTGTTTCCCTGAAGAGACTGCAATTCAGACCTCTACAGTTTTTTCCTACCGGGAAACTGAAATTTTATTAAAGATCTAGGAATGATTCTGAACATCTCTCGGTGCGTTAAGTATCTCTTGAGGTGATAGAAAGAAAGTGCCGGACATCTGGAGAGGGTTTCAGATGTCCTGGATCATAATCTGAAAGAAGTGGAAGCAATTCAGCGTCCCTCCAGTCCTCGAAACGAGTTTTTGGAACCATGGTCCATATCAACTCTGATCTTCCACAGCTCTCTCATATCTTAGGAAGTATCTCTTCTCGGTCCCGGTTCGGGTTTACGAGAAAGAGCCTATTATAACAACAGCGTAGAATGGAACGATCCTCTAGAGTCTAGAGGTTCGTTACAGGATTACAAAAGTCCGTTGGAATCGTCTCGATCGAAGGCACAACTACTGACTTCCGAGTGGAATCTTTCTTTAGAAGTATGTTGAGAGTTGTGGAGACTTTAGGGACGTCCTTTCATTCATCTCTTCGCTAGGTTGAGGACGAAGAGGCTTCTTCTTCTCTGCTCCCTTATTCTCGATCCGGGAGCGGTAACATTAAACGCCATCCTTATGATATTGAACGGGGATGGATGTTTAGTCTCTTTTCCCCTTTTTCAATCGCTTAGGAAATGTAATAAGATGATTTATATCATCACAGGGAGCGACAATGACGCTAATCGCCCCATGTTGGCCTTCAAGACCCTAGATTCACAGAGGTCACGTCCTTCCAAGGACCTTTTCCGAGAGAGTCGGTCTCCTTTAACACGAAAGGTACCTATAACCTCTCCGCTCTGAGTCTGACTACGTTAAGACTATCGAGATGTTGACAGCATAAGATTGCAGTCTTCCCTTTCCGTTTGAAGAATGGGATAAGCTGGCAGTCACAAACTATTAAAGAATACGCAAATATGTTGTTGACGGCCTTTGGGCTCAGAGATTTGCTTCTGTCAAACAACAAAGCCCTTCACGATCTTTGAGTTCTGTGAAATCTCGAAACTCGCTCACCATCTACTTTTTGTCTCACGTTTTCTCGGAGTCAGACACTCGTGCGAGATCAGGAGACATATAGTAGCCCTGAGTTTCTTGTTGACGAAGTCGGTTGCGTTTATACACCCCCGATGATCGTTTTAACATGAGACCGGTTGGTTGGGACTGTCAGGCATTCGTCCTTCGGGACTGAATCGCCTTTTTGCTCCTCGCTCCTTTCTCCTGGCACCAGAAGCTCGAGTCAGGAGTGGCTCAGGAGTTGATTCGCTAACGACGTTGGGTTGCGTTGATACACCCCCCAAGGTTTGCTTAGCTTGAATCGCCCAGGCAGTCCAGACACTCATCCTTCAGCGAAGAATAGTGCCTTATGGTCTTCAGGGTACAGCCTTGCTGTCCTTGATTCGTCTGACTGGTCAACTGGTCGGTCACCTGACGTTAGTACAGACCTGACGTTAGTACTGTGCATGTCCAGATCGAAGCTTTCAAGATGGAACTTAGACATAGTCTGAAGTTCTTGATGTCAAAGCATTCGAACATCTCCTACCTGTTAACTTCTTGCATGTGATCAGGAAGGCATTTTTCTAACCACCCTAGATACGACAAAGAGGGTCAGTGAGATTTTAAGCCATCGTCACAAGTTTTGGCTTTAGAGAACACAAGGCGGTGTGCTCTCTAAGCTTTTCGTTATGGCCTAAGAATGGAAACCCGTTTTGTCCTTGGGCCAGGAGCTTGGAAGCAAGGATGGCACAAGTTAGGGGGCAGGAGCCAGAGAGAGTCCTGTGCCCTGTCAGGTCTCTCAAGTTTTATCTACATAAAACTCAAGAAAGTCGAAGTCGTACGGACAATCTGCAGTGTTCCGAAAAGACCAGACTTGCCCATATCGAAGAACACCCCTGGCTTTATTGTTAAGGAGGTCTTTCAAAAAAGCTCCTTTGTGTTTGCACAAAGATTTGAAATCTTTGATTTTGAATGCTCACGATGGTTGAGGGCGCGGCCTCGAAGCATTTCAACAGAGCACGGCACTCAGCAACATCCTGAGTACCATGTTTTAGCGAAGCAACTCTGTGTTCAATTCACACTCCCTGCGAGATGTGAAGATGGCATATGAGATCTGCTGCTCGCTAGGGCCATACGTGTCTGCAGACACAATCTTGGGGCGGGACGAGACGTACCACTCATCCTATCCTGTAGAAAATGGTTAGGAAGAGCTCTTAATTTAGTAGTTTGAGTCGCCGACAACGGTGACTTCTTAACTCTTAAGCCTTAGTTAACACACCCTTAACTTTGGCTAGGTGGGTCAGGTGGTGATATATATTTTTATATATATATTTATTTTACTTCTTATAGCCCTCATGGTATGGTCAATATGGTCTAGTCACGTCGTGGTCTCGCCCTGTGACAGATCATCTGGAGTGCACCAGCTATATAGGTCTCTACCTCGCTGGCAACTCTAGTAGCACAAGCAGACTTACGCGGCAGTAACCACGAAGTCAGCTATGCTAACAGGTAAGGAATCAAGATATCAATTATCTGCATATATATGTTTCCTAAAATCTTCTATTCTGTCTACTCCCACCACCAAAGGTGGGATTCAGCTATATATATATCTGACAGGTAAGTTTCATGAACAAAAATGATATTGTAATGATACAATTAAGTTTGTTCATACTTAACCTGGCAGATATATTATAATCAAGTACCCACCCACCTCCCCTCAGGAGACAGTGGAAATAAAAATTATGAATAGAAAATGGGAATGATTCCTGATACCCGCCTCCCAGCGGCGGGAATGGGTACTAACCACCTGACTCCCACTGCGTGTGTCGTAAGTGTTTAAATTTCTGTCGGATTCGGAAAAATACAGCTATATATATATCTGCCAGGTAAGTATGAACAAACTTAATTGTATCATTACAATATCATATTTCACTATGTAATACTACAATATCAAGGCTATTATGTAATAGCTTTACCTTATGAGTAGTGGTTCCTCATAGTTCAGAGTTGACATTTTGATTGCTTTCTATAAAACAATGTGTTTTATTTGATTTCTGTGGTGTTCTTTATTGCAGGCTTGTATGTAATGAAAATTAAGGATAGGAACCCATAATATAAAATTTTTTTTTTTCCTCTTTACATAAACATCATTTGCTTTTATAACATGAGAATGAGAATTTCTATAGATGTATTTGTATTGAGGCAGGTACTTTAATTTAGTTTAACATATTGTTAATAATTAACACATGCTCTATTGATGATGATAAAAAATGTAAATTTTACTATTTAACAGTGTGAACCCTTAGACGGTTATGGTTTTCGAAGAGGTGGCTATCAGTGTCGATGTAAGCCAGGCTATCGATTACCAAATGTGGTTCGTCGACCGTACCTTGGAGAACTTATTGAGAGAGCAACACTTTACCAGTATCGCAACTCCTTCAGTTGTACCCCAATTGGATGTAAGTACTACTGTGGTGTTGGAAAACTGTCTTTTAAGGCTTTTTTTGCAGCATTTTCCTCCTTTTCAAAAGTGATCGCTCACTTAAACTGTCTAGCCGCCTCTTTAGTTTTTATTTTGACTTCATATTCATGAACAAATCCTTTTTGGGTGAGCCCTGTTAGAGTACAAATATTACTATTTTCTTGTTAAAGTGTCATCTAGTAGCAATATATGGGAAATGTTGAGTTGTGATGAATCAAGTTACATTACTATCATTAATGTTTTTTATGACTATTTTTTCCGTTTTGCTGTCTTGTGTACAAACTGCATGAATTTCATTGTGGTTCAAGTTTCATGCATGTACCCATCACCATGACTTTCAGTCTTGTTATATATTTGACTTCTGGATGCTACATCTCACAACAGTGTGCTCATTTAGACTCTTAATGCTGAATGTCAGCATTTTGTGTCACCTCTCTTCAAACTCCTTTTCATTGTCCATCTTAGTGACCTTGTTTCAGCTGTGTAGAAAAATGCAATCTTTAATATGCACCATAGATTTTTGCCTGCTAAACTGGAATTTAAAAATCCCTTTCTGATGATTTTTTTTTTTCTTTTATTACAAGAAGGCACTTGATGGTATCCACAAACCAATGTTTTGGAAGATCCAGCATCACATGGCATTCATTTCTATATACTGTGTAAAGCTAATTGAAGTTATCCATGAAGTAGATGCAAAGTTAATGTTAATGGGATCTTGTCAAGTGTAATTTGCGGTTAACAGTCGGGTGCCAGAAGAGAATATTATTTTATCTTTGCTGTTTGACCTAGATTTTTTTTAATAAAAAAAGTGAATGAAGTTAAACTTTTTCTTTGGTCATTCATTCGCCTTTTTCATTAAAAATATAGGAGTAATGATGGAAAGTTGATAGACTTAAAATATGCAGTTGATGCTATTTTTATTGCCATAATCCACAAGATTTTCTAAGCATGCTCAGTAGACATGGGACTCAAAATAAATCTAAAAATATCAAATGAGGACAGAGCGTGCATAGGGGACAAGATAATATTAAAGGGAGAAAGAAGTAAGAAGTTAAACCTTGAGATGTTTAGGAACACTGATATCAAGTATTGGCTCTCTTGACAAAAATAACATTAAAGGGAGAAAGAATAAATGACGTTGAAAATTTCAGACATTTAAGAACAATGATATTTAGTACAGGTTCTCTTGAATTGGAATTTAATGAAAGTCTAAATAAGATTTGAAAATCAAATAGATTGGAATTTCATACAAATGCAACGTTACAGTTATTTCGAGTATGACCTGTATTGCCAAAAACAGACTTGACTCGTGGTAAGGCAATGCAGTATCGGAAAGATTCTGTTTATTTAAATTGAAACTGTGAGAGCGTGTTAGACACCAGAGGGTAGGATTGAGCTAGATACGACATCATAAAGGAAATGGCAGAAGTTCCATATGTTGATGAGATAATGATGAGAGGGAGATGAAGATGACTTGGACAGGACCTATGGACTACCCCTGAGAGAGTACTACTTCATATTGTCAGCTTGGTTCCAGTTTGCCCAAGTAGGCTTGGAAGATTAAGACCTACTTTGATGAGAATTATGAGAATGAAGTTTGAAGATTAGTTGAGAGTTGTGGCAGACAAAGCACGGGAAAGATGTGAATGACAGAATGTTGGCGGTGGTGGTGATATTATGATATTACAGTCTTATTTTTGATAACCAATAGTTTAGAACTGCTTTATGCAGGCTACATTGCTACTCTTTTTCTTTACCATTTCAATACTAGTACACTTTTCACAATCCACTTATCCAGGTTAAATAATCATCCTTCCTCCCTTCACCAGTAATTTGTCTTAATGTAACAATCCTGTGTATTTCCAAGTTCCTCGTTGGATGAGTGGGTTGTGTGTTCGCCTACTGTTTTGGTAGTCGGAGTTCAGTTCCCCGTTATGCCAATGTGGAATCAGAGGAATTTATTTCTGATGATTAGAAATTCATTTCCCAATATAATGTGGTTTGGATCCCACAATAAGCTATAGGTCCTGTTGCTAGGAACCAGTTGCTTGTTATTTGATTCTCGGGCATTCCACCGAGATGTGAGAGATGTGTATTTCTGGTGATAGAAGTTCTCTCTTGATGTGGTTCGGAAATCATGTAAAGCCGTTGGTCCCATTTGTGAATAACCACTGGTTCCATGCAACGTAAAAACACCATACAAACAAACAAACAATTGCTTGTTAACCAACTGGTTCCTAGTAGCCACATAAAAATATCTAATTCTTCAGGCCAGCCCTAGAAGAGATGTTAATCAGCTCAGTGGTCTGGTTAAACTGAGATATACTTAACTGAGTATTTTCAGCTTGTTTTTCTTTTTGGTCAGTAAAACTTTGGTTAAATTGCAATCTTCCCTTTTCAAATCTTTGATCTGTAAGCAACTTCAAGACCTCTTTCTATGACTGTACTATTATCACAAAGGATGTATACATAGCAGCTTCCATGACCCTGTTTCTACACATGGTTGTAGTTCCCTGCAATCCTATGGTGGACAATAAAGGACTTGGTTCTGATCCTTAATGAACACCAATATAAATTGCAGATTCTTCTGATATACCTTCCTGTCTCTTATTTGCTTTGTGAGTATTTTTGATACCATCAGTTTATAGAATACCCATCAATGTACTTTTCTTGGTACTCCCAAATGTCTTTTCCAGATGCAAATATAATTTTAGTTTTTCACTGGGTGGTCAATAAATGAATTCTGTGAATAACAGTTACTGTATTTGCTGGAGTATTAGATGCACTTCTTTATTTTTAAATGTACCAAAAGACTGGCCTATGTCCAAGGCGGCCATATTACGGATGGGAAACCGAGCGCCGTAGGCTAAGCCTAGTGGGTAAGCACAAAAATTGTTGCCTATAATAAAACATTGAAAAATAAACCTAATTATTACAGTAAATTGTGTTACAGGAATAATAAAATATGAAATCATATGTAAATTTGCACTCACCTTTGAAGGGAACTAAATGAAATGTACCATAAATAAACAACGTTTATGTGTTACTGCTACAGGCCACCAGGGTTGGCGTTATGATTTTGTTAACATACCCTCATTGCAAATGGCTGACAGGCTAACTGTCAATGTATCTTAAGCAATTTTTTGTAAGTTTGCGGTAACAGGCTGATAATTCCGCCGTTTCAATATTTTATTATAAATAACAAACTTACGAAAGTAACATAAATTTCGTTTATTTATGGTAAATTTCATTGAGTTTCCTTCGAAGGTTTGTGTAAATTAACATATGATATCATGCTTTATTCCAGCATACTCTCACATTATTATATTTAATGCAAAGAATTGAACATTTTTCCCTATAAATTCACTTTTAACTATCTTTCAATAACTTTAAGATGCAACATGCTAAATAGTTCTTTTCTGCAAAATATCCTTGTAAAATAGGGGTGCATCTTATGCGAGGGTGTGTTAAATGCCGGCAAGTATGGTACATGAAAACTGAAACATATTTTGTAAATCTGACAGAAAGGAAGGTAAGGCAAAACCTAATTGAAGAATTTGAGGAGCTTTCAGAGAGATTCTGTAGGAAGTCATAGATAATTCCTTGCAGTAGTGATGATAAAGAATTGGGGCATTTCCAGATTTTCTGTGCTAATCAGTAGGTATTGTAGCTTGGTAGTTTATTATTCCAGCTATGCAGAAACATATTTCAGTTGTATTTTAATTCACTCTCATTTCTAAATTATCTTTATCAGGGATTCAAAAGCTGCCGTTTGACTACAATCGCATGGAGGAATATGAACGGCAAAAATATCTCTCAAAGGATTACAATAATGTCACTGGTGCCAATGCATCTCGTACAAGCAACATGAATGTTGAAGAAGTGATAGAGTACCTGAAGTCAGTCACTGCAGAGAACTGTAAAACATTTAGTCCTGATGATCTGGTTCTTCGTGGTGATATTGCATTTGGAGTTGAGAAGCAGTTTGAAAATGAGGCTAGGATGGCCCTGCGGCTGGCAAATTTCCTGAGTGCTTTCCTTCAGGTAGGAATAATTTAATTTTTGAAGTATTAGTTTATAATAATTGCTCTTTTTTAAAGTCTCATTATTTTAAAAATGTACTACTCTAGTTTTTCATCCCATATAGTGATGGAAATTATAATTGTTCTGATACATATACAAACCCTCAGTCCTTTAACAATAGGAAGGTACTTAGCGGCAGCTGAACCGGTCGTAAGCTTCGAACAAGGGGGTTCGGTTCGATAGTTAACTACTTGTCCAGCAGTTGGCGGTCAGCTCGACTGCAAGGAGAGGAGTCACTTTGCTTTCAGCCGCACTAGTGGATGGATGTGCTGCTCGTCTCTCTGCCCGCTTCATTCGTATGCTCTGTTTTCTTCACTTCATGAAGGCTGTTTATCTTTCCCGTTTACTCAGCGTGAATGTACAAAGCCTGCAAAGTACGTATCTGTGTTTTGTATTTCATTCTCAGTGAATATTGCAAGTGAATATGGATTCCCAAGAGCCGGAAAGACCCCCCCCCCACCCATCAGCCGCAGATTGTGCCCCTCGCTTCCCATCAGCCGCAGATTATGCCCTGGTGTGGAGGGCTGTAAGTGTGGGGCCTTCCGATCATCTGTTACGGTTGATCCTCATGAGTTTTGTATCTGTGTAGAGGGTGAGAATGCTCTCGCACCGAGACGTGATATTTGTGTATTTTGGTCGGAGGAGCAGTGGGAGCGCTATGGCGGGAGGAAGAAGCCGCGTAAGCCGGCCAAGGAGTCGTCGGAGGGTTCTCCGGCTACGCCCTTGGTTACGGACACGTCTTCCTCTTTTCTCCCTCCATCTCAGCTCCCTCATATGACTCCTTCCCCTTCGGGGGAGGTTTCTCACTTCTTCTCCTCTCTCGATCAGTCAAGCATGGAGGGGGCGAGATACCCCGACATCCAGTTGTACTCGGGGTCCTCCGTTCGCTCGGGGTGGGAACTGTCCCCCCCCCAGGCGAGGGGAGACCCCCCCCAGTAACTCACCCGACTTTTCCTTACTCAGACCTGCTTGCCACTGGGGACGATCTCAGACGGGCCTGGTACTTGCTGGGGCTGCGAGGGACACCGACAGTCCAGGGGCTGCTGAGTCACCTGGTGAGAGGGGCTATGCCGGTAACACACGGGCCGATCACCACGACTACCACGCCGGACTACGCTGCTCTGCCACACCTGGTGTACACGCAGCATGTAGCCATGGTGACCCCGACCGCTGCTGTGCAGGCGCTTCTGCCGGAGGTTACAATGCCTGCTGTGACGCCGCCACCTGGTTTTGCCGCTCCTGCTGCAGCCCCAGACTTCCGGTGTCCCAAGAGCTCTCCTCTGGACCTGCCTCCTGTAGAGGATGCTGCCGGTTCCTGCCCCGCCTCCTTTTCCTGAGTACGCTGCCGCTCCAGTCCCAGTACCAGTTCCTGCCGCTGTCGTTCCTGCCCGTGGTGTTGCTGCTCCCACCCCAGGTCCTTCCGGACAGGTGCAGTTGGGCCCTGTTGCTTTGGCAACTGCCCCGGCTCCGTCCTGGATGGAAGACCTAACGTTGGTGCTGAGGAAGCTGATGAAGAAGAAGAAGAGGAGGAAGATGTTGTCAGCTTCCCCTTCAACTTCTAAGGCCCCACAGCCAAAGAAGAAGAAGGTTGCCTCTTCCCCCCCCAAGAAGGCTCACTCTGAGACTTCTAAGGGTCCATCCCACTCCGGTGGGAAGGTTGGGACTTCCGCCGGTCCTCCTGTTCCTTCGGGAACGGGGCCCGTCTCTCCTTCCGCAAGGAAGAAGAAGACAGGGACCGGAGGAGTGCCGGCTAACACCGGTACCTCCTCGCCTGGCGCCAGAGGTTCTGCCTCGATGCCAGGTACCGTCTCGGCCTCTCATTCGCTAGAGTCACCGAGTGCAGCCAAGACCCAGGCAACCGAGTCTGCTCGGTGCCAGGATCCAGGCACGGAGCAGAAGACTGGCAGGGGTTACTCAGGCGACTCACCAGACCAGCGATTGCTCTCGTGGCGATACGCTGGTAACCAGGGTTGACGCGACGGTCCCAGGCCGCTCGCGGGCTGAGGCGATGAAGCGGTCCCCTCAGTCCCTTGACCGCCGCTCCTATTGGGACCGGGCGGAGAGGGGGACCAGCGGCAGCTCTTCTGACGCTCGGGACTGTCGCCTCTGTTCTCGGTCCAGCCGCTCGACCAGGCCTGCAGCTCGATTGCCACCGCGGGTTGGTGATCGGACCAACCAGATCGTATGCGCAAGTGGCAGGAGGTGGCCAGGAGGGGTCTGTCGTGGTTCCTCCTGTGGAAGGAGGAGGGTCTCAGGAGGCATTCTCGCTGGATGGGCTTGACGGTCCGTCTCCACAGGATGCAGTCACTCCTGAGATCCAGAGGTCGTTCGCGGAGGTTATTGCGCTGATTCGTCAGCACAACGACCTCGGGGAAGGATCGCCGCTCCCACCTTCCGAGCCCACATCGGGCTTGGAGTCGTTCTGGGGACCTAAGAAGGAACCCAGGATGACGGTGGGTCTGCTGCGATCGGCCTTGGCTGACAGTGTACTAAGCCAAGTGGCCGCTCTTGTCTCCGGACAGGAGGGTTCGCTTCGGTCTGGTAGGTCTGCTAAGCTCCTTCCTCCACCTCTACCGCGACAGAGGTGCTTCTACGTGCCTTCACAGGACCCTCTGCCGCCCAAACAGGTTAACCTGGAGCTAGCTAGGCTAACTCCGGGGTTGTCTCTGTCGCAGCTCCTATCAGAGAACCTTTGGTTCTCGCAGCAAGAGGCACTTGCCTTGGAATCTACCGCAATGGCAGCATTCCAAGTAGTCTCCTGGATCGACCTGTGGTCCCTCACAGTGTCGAAAGCCGCGGCCTCCTTGGGGAACATCACTCCTGAAGGGGACCCGGCTTTTGTGAGACTGTGCCAGTCTGGAGGTAGGGCCATCGCCTACCTTGCCCACCAGATGGCTAACCTGTGGGCCAACCTGGTTTGCTGGCGTAGAGACGCTGTTCTCACCTGAGTGACCAGGGTGGCTGGGCGTGAGGCGGCTCTGGATCTTCGCAATGGACCGGTGCGGAGTTCCTCCTCTCTCTTCCCCAGAGAGATGGTGGACGCTGTGGTGGAACAGCGGCGCACTGATGACAGTGACTCTCTTGTCCACCAGGCAGTCTCCAAGGTGGCTGGGCAACCTCGGATGACTGCGGCTAAGCCCAAGAGTTTAGCTAGCGCTTCCTCTGCAGCCAAGACGGTCGCCTCGTTGAAGCTGAGAGGAAAGACTCTGCCTTCGACTTATGCTGTAAGGAGTGATCACAACCAGCCCTCCTCCTAGTCCTTCTCTCAAGGAGGATCTGGGAAGAAGTCGAAGAGAGGAGGGAAACGCTAGGGACGGCGTTCCCCCTCACCTGCTGCCGGAAGTGAGGGGATGCCTGGCGAGCCATTGGGCAACATGGCAGCGCTATGGTGCGGAGACCTGGATAGTAAACATCCTTCGGGAGGGATATTTACTACCCTTCGAGTCTCTGCCACCCCTCACCTCCAACCAGATCCATCTGCAAACCTACGTTCCTGGCTCAACCAAGGACGTGACACTTCAGCAGGAAGTAGAAGCCATGCTGAGCAAACGTGCTGTGGAGATCGTATGGGATCAGTCGCTGGGCCTCTACAGTCGACTCTTCCTGGTGGAGAAGTCCTCGGCGGGGCTGGCGCCCGGTGATAGATCTGTCTCCCTTCAACCGATTCGTTCGCCAGACTCGGTTCACGATGGAAACAGCACGTTCAGTGCTCGATTCCCATCAGGGAGAACGACTTCATGCTTTCGGTGGATCTGAAGGACGCGTATTTCCAGATACCCATCCATCAATCCTCCAGGAAGTACCTCCGCTTCATCCTCAATGGGACGGTGTACCAATTCAGGGCACTTTGTCTCGGTCTCTCAACCACCCCACAGGTGTTCACGCGAGTGTTCACGCTGGTGTCGTCTTGGGCCCACTCAGTAGGGATACGTCTTCTGAGGTATCTCGACGATTGGTTAGTCCTGGCGAGCTCCCGCTTGCAGTTGCTGCAGGACAGAGATCGACTCCTCGAATTCTGCCGCGATCTGGGGATCGTAGTGAATTACGCGAAGTCAGACCTCGAGCCCAAGCAGAGGATGAAGTACCTGGGCATGCTGATCGACATGGTGGCAGGGCGAGTCTTCCCCGTAGATTTGCGGATCAGCAGGTTCAGGGAGGCAGCAAGACATTTCCTGTCTACAGGAGCAACCAGCTCAGTAGTGGCAGGTTGTGATCGGTCACCTGTCGTCTCTCGAGAAGCTAGTCCTTACGAGCGTCTTCACCTGTGGTCTCTTCAGTGGAGACTAAAGGAGTGTTGGTCACAGGCAAGGGACCCTCCCTTCTTCCCCGTGTCCCTCATGGAGGAGGTGAGGCAGGACCTAGCCTGGTGGCTGGATGACGGGAACCTCGTAAGAGGAGTGCCTCTTTGCACCCCCCTCCCCCAGGAGATGTTGCTGTTCTCAGATGCATCGACCGAGGGATGGGGAGCACACCTGGAGGAGTTGCTGACTGCAAACGTGTGGGACCATCGCAACAAGCACCTTCACATCAACGTCCTGGAGCTCAAGGCAGCGTTCCTCGCTCTCCGAGTTCCGGGACCGTCTGGTGGGACACTTAGTGGTGTTGATGAGCGACAACACCATGGTAGTGGCATACGTCAACAAGCAGGGAGGCCTAGTGTCCCTCCCACTGCACCAGTTGACGTTGCAGGTGCACAAGTGGGCCGTGGCACACTCAGTAGAGCTGTCGGCCCGCTACATTCCAGGCAAGAGGAATGTGGTAGCCGACAAGTTCAGCTGTTGGGATCAGGTGATAGGAACCGAGTGGTCCCTTCATCCAGACGTGGCGGAAAGGCTCTTCAACCTGTGGGGGCGTCCAGTCGTGGATCTGTTCGCCACCCAGCACAACAGAAAACTCCAGGTTTTCTACTCGGTTGTGCCGGACCCATGGGCAGCTGCAGAGGAGGCTCTCCAACATCTGTGGGACAACCTCTTCATCTACGCCTTTCCCCCATTCTGTCTGATTCGCAAAGTGATCAGCAGGGCGCTGATCATCGAGAACCTTCGGATGATCCTGGTGGCACCCGCCGTTTGGTACCCGGATCTCCTGGCTCTGCTTGCCAAAGCGCCGAGAGAGATTTCCCCCCTGGCACAACCTCCTGTGCCAGCCACACATAGAATGGTACTACCGGTCCATCGAGTCCCTATGTCTTCACGGCTGGCTGTTATCCACCATCTCTTGCGAGCGAGAGGCTTTTCTCGCAGCGCAGCAACAGAGATGGCTGGATACCTCAGACAGTCCTCTGCAGCTGTCTACCAGGGGAAGTGGTCCATCTTCTGTGGTTGGTGTCGTGGACGGGGTCTCTCTCCTCTCAGAGCCACTCTTCAGCAGGTAGCGGATTTCCTCGTCTTACTTCACCGAGAGAAGCTCCTCTCCATCTCTGCAGTTAAAGGATACAGAGCCGCCCTGGCCCTAGTCCTTAAACTGCGAGGTGTGGACATATCTTCTTTCGAGATCTCCCTCCTGATGAAGAGTTTTGAGAGGTCTTGCCCACCCAGGGAACTCAGGCCCCCGTGGTGGGATGTGACTCTCGTCCTTAGGAGTTTGACTCGCAGACCCTTCGAGCCACTCCGAGAGTCGTCAGACCCTCAAGACTCTTCCTGCTGGCCCTAGCATCGGCGAAGAGAGTAGGGAAACTTCATGGTCTTTCCTTCGACGTCAAGCATTCCAGGGGATGGGGATCCGTGATGCTCGATTTCGTCCCGAACTTCGTAGCGAAGACTCAGAATCCTTCGGTCCCTGACAACCGGTTCGAGTCCTTCACGATCCCCTCCCTGAAGGATTTTACCGATAATGATGCGGATGAGATGCTGCTTTGTCCTGTGAGGGCGCTAAGGCGCTATCTGAAGAGAACTCGGCACCTCAGGTCTGAGTGTTGACGCCTCTTTGTTAGCAACGGGGTTACCAAGAAAGAAGTTTCCAAGAACACTTTCTTTCTGGCTGCGTGAGGTGATCAGGATGGCGTACGATACAGCTGGTAGTGACGACACCCGTACCCTCCGTCTGAGAGCCCACGAAGTCAGAGGTATTGGTCCAACCCTTGCGTTCCGCAAACTTCTCCCTGGCGCAGGTTCTGAAGGCAGGGGTTTGGGCCAACCAGACCACCTTCACTTCATTCTACCTTTGGGATATCACCCACAGGTCCTTGGACACTTTTTCCTTGGGACCCGTGGTGGCTGCTCAACAAGTTGTGTAGTCTACCCAGCATCGCATCCTTGTGTGACTGCATGAATGGACGAGTGAGAGAGAGTGTGACTGGCGTCTTCCTCCTTCGTTCTTCTCCTCTACCTGTGGGCAGAGGGCCGCGGTCGTCACTACGCTGAACAGGAGGCCGATGCAGGTAAGCTACACAACCGAGCTCCATTCTATCCCTTTCAGTAAGGATAGGAGTGTTTATCCACCACTCCCCGACAAGGGGGGGGAGTGGAAGCCAACAAGAGACAAACCCATGACTTCATTTTGGCTCTTGAAGTAGGAACTAGTTCTTGCCTTTTGCTATTTATAAGAGGTACGCTTGCCTCCCTCTTATAAATCTGGTCCAGAAGTCTGACCACTGATCCTGTGCACACCCCAATCAGCTTGGCAGAGGCTAGGATCCCTCCCTCCGCTCTTACGACCAGGGAGGGAATCCAAGGTAGGACGAACACCAGTCTGTTCATAAGACTCAGATTCCACCCACCAAGAAGTGAGTCTTCCTATTGTTAACCCTTAAACGCCGAAGCGGTAAAAAAAAAATGTCTCCCGGGTGCCGGAGACGTTTCAGAGTGAGCGCGGGAGCGGAAAAAATATTTTCATACAATCAACTTACCTGGCAGATATATACATAGCTAAGACTCGTCGTCCCCGACAGAAATTCAAATTTCGCGCCACTCGCTACAGGTAGGTCAGGTGATCTACCGGCCTGCCCTGGGCGGCAGGACTAGGAACCATCCCCGTTTTCTATATATCTCTGTCGCCGGTGGTATCAACATTGTTGTTATTACCTCCTGACTTAGATTCATTTTTCAACATTTGATCAACGTTTTCGGCTTTTTGGTGACGTATTTGGATCGTGTTTTGGCATTCGCTACTGTGGACTGTTTTTGGAATAACTCTTTTGGATTTTTCTCAGTATGTCGGATTCTAATGTGAGTGTGAGAATGTGTGTGAATGTAGGCTGCAGGGTGAGGATACCGAAGGCTTCGGTTGATCCTCACACTGTATGCCGTAAATGTAGGGGGGTTCAGTGTTCTGCTATTAATACTTGTAAGGAATGCGAGGGATTGAATGCAGAAGAGTGGAAGACTTTGACTTCTTATTTGAAGAAGTTAGAGAGGGATAGAGTTAGATGACTGAAAAGGTGTGAGTTCAAGGCATATTGAGCCTTTCACGGATAATTCTATTCCTACTGATGTAGATTCTCCCTATATATCTCATTCTCAGAGTGCTTTTTCGGATTCGGCATCGGAAATCGCCAATCTGAAAGCTACTATTAGAGACATGAAGTCCAAGATGATGACTCCAAAGGTAAGGCTAGTGATAGTGAACATTTCAGTGAAGTGAGTTCTCCCAGTGTTGTGGAGGGGGCGTTTGATAGTCCCTGCGACGCTCCCAGGCCTAGACCTCTTCCAAGCTCCCATGCCCAGAGGAGAAGGAAAGTCGAAAGCCTTAAGGAGGTCGTGGGGAATCCCCAACGGTCAGACGTCCCTTCAGCTAGCTCTGCTTCATGGCAGGCGGCTCAAGGGCGCTATAGAAAAAGCGTCTTTCGCGAGTGTTTCTCGTCCTCTCCCTTCCCTCACCTAAACGAGGGTGGAAGGAGTCGAACTTGTCGAGACCGCTGAAGCGTCATATGAAGCCGGACATAGATTCGAGCCAGAGCGCTTCTCAGATGACGCTCCGCTGCTATTAAGAAAGCGAAGTGGCGTTTCAGCGTCACCTGACGCTTGCGCGGAAGTACCCCTTCAGTCTTCTTCCCCGAGTGATGACGAAAAGGCGTATGCACTAGACGTGGGAGAAGCGTCAAGAAAGATAATTATGGCAGTCCAGGAACAACTGTCATCTCTTGTGGGAGTTTTAGCGCCCCGTCGGAAGGACGTGACGCTTCCAATTAAGAAGTCTCGTCTCTACTCACTGCTCAAAGAGAAGCGTCAGACAGACGTGAAATGCTAAACGTCTTACCGAAGCTTCGAGTTCGAGAGCTAGAACGGGGGCTTACGAGAGTTTCGTTAAAGCCAGAGAAACGTAAGACGTCTTTTAGAAGTGAAGCGTCATTGGAAGCGGATCTTAGACGTGACGCTCCGTCCAATATTGTGACGCCAAGTAGGACGCCTTTAGAGAGCGGAGCGTCTTCCAGGCGCGAAGCGTCATCAAGACGTCAGCAAGAGACGTCAGCCAGGACGCTCAGAGAACGGGAAGCGTCATACAAGGCGTCTTCTAAAGTTCAAGAGAAGCCGGACGCGTTGTGACGCCTTCCAAGTCTTTTAGAGCGGGAAAGAGGAAGGAGTATCATTCCCTTAGCCCCTCTCCTATTAGGAGTTTGTCTCCTCCAGAAGAGGAAAGTTCAGAAAGGAGAATGGAGTCTCAGATAGATCCCGAGTTGGAGGAAAACTCGGATGATGAATATCATGGAAGAGAGGGTCTGTCCAACTATAAGGTTTTGACTACCCTGCTTCTGGAGGAGTATGGAGACGAGTTGACTCCTGCTGCTCCTCCTTCTCCGCGCTCGCTCTTCTCCAGTGCTAAGACGAAGAAGCCTTCGTCTTTTCTAAAAATGAAACCCACCATCTCGATGAAGAGGGCATTAAACGCCTTAGACTCATGGATGAAGTCTAAGAAAGACTTAGTCAGGACAGTCTTTTGCATGCCTCCAGCAAGATTAGCTGGGAAAAGAGGCATATGGTATAAGACGGGAGAGAATATGGGTATCGCTCTCCCTTCTACAACAGAGGCAGATATTTTTCGACTTTAGTTGACGCTTCACGTCGACAAAGTCTCAATTCAGCACGAATTACGTGGGTATTTCGGAACTGGATCATCTCCTCAAGGGACTCTTTCATGTATGGAAGTCTTCAACTTCTTAGATTGGTCCCTGGGGTGATGGCCAAGAAAGCCCATGATTCGGAAGGAATCGAACCTGAAGCCCTGTTATGCATTTTGTCTTGCATTGACAAAGCGGTACAGGATGGATCTTTTGAAATCTCTTCATTATTTGGAGCAGGTCTTTTAAAGAAAAGGACGTGTATGGCGCCTTCTTAACAAAGGCAGTCTCGCATGCTCAGAGGGCAGCTCTACTGTATTCGCCTCTCTTTGACTTTTTGTTCCTTCTCAGTTGGTGAAGGACGTTGCTCACTCTTTAACTGAGAAGGCGACTCAGGATCTTCTGACGCAGTCAGCTAAGGAGAGAAACCTGTTTCGACATCTGACAAGAAAGGACCTAGTACATCAATGCAGCCCTTTCGAGGTGGTCCGACCTCCAGACCTCCCCGCAAGAAGGAAGGCTCCGGAGAAGAGAGGTAGGTCTGCCTTTCGTCCCTTTAAAAAGGGAAAATGAAACACTCTCCTCCAAGCACCAGTAGGTGCCAGGCTCCTGGGATGATTCGTGGAGGACCTGGACACTGATAAACGCAGACGTCTTCATTGGCGTATCATAAGGAAGGGATATCGTATCCCTTTCCTGAACACTCCCCCCCCTAACGTCGATACCAAGGGAACTATCAGCCAAGTACAAGGACCCTGTGCTGAGGGATACTCTTCGATCGATGGTGGAACAAATGTGGGACAAGAGAGCGATAGAACTAGTACTGGATCAAAACCCTCCCCGGGGTTTTACACGCCTTTTTCTAGTGGCGAAAGCCTCGGGAGGCTGGAGACCAGTACTGGACGTCAGCTCTCTGAACAAATTTGTTCAGAAGGAGAAGTTCTCCATGGAGACTTCTGCTTCAGTCCTAGCGTTCATTACGACAAGGAGATTGGATGGTGTCTCTAGATCTCCAAGACGCCTACTTTCATGTTCCCATCCACCCTTCATCGAAGAAGTATACCTCCGTTTCATGACGGGGGAAGGATCTTTCAGTTCAGAGCCTTGTGTTTCGGCCTGTCCACAGCTCCTCAGGTCTTCACAAGCCTGATGAAGAATGTGGCGAGGTTTCTTCACCTCAAAGGAGTAAATATATCTCTTGTATCTGGACGACTGGCTCATCAGGGCCAGATCAGAGAGACAGTGCTTGGAGGACCTAATGTTAACTCTAGATTTGATCAAAGCGTTGGGATTGGCTCGTGAACCTCGAGAAGTCTCAGCTGACCCCCAGACAAGACTAGTCTATCTGGGGATTCGGATGGATTCTCGGGGTTTCGAGTTTTTCCTTCGCAAGAGAGAATCGCGAAAGGTTTGCGAATAGTCTCTCTCTTCTTAGAGAAGGAACAAACGTCAGCGAGGGAATGGTTGAGCCTTCTGGGGACGCTTTCCTCGCTACAACAATTCTTCCCTCTAGGAAGATACATGTACGTCGCTTCAATTCTTCCTCAAGAGGTCTTGGAGCTGGAAAACCGGACAACTGTCGGACGTTTTTCCCATTCCCAATGGAGATAAAGTCACACCTACAATGGTGGTTGCTCCCTCTGGAAGAGAACAAAGGGATCTCTCTAAGAACACAGAACCCAGACCTAGTGTTGTTCTCCGACGCGTCGGAGAGAGGTTGGGAGCGACATTAGGCTCAGAAGAGGTGTCAGGCACCTGGGAACCAGCACAGGTGACTTGGCACATAAAACTGCAAAGAGCTCTTCGCCGTACATCTGGCTTTGAAGAGCCTAGAACCTCTGGTATTAAACAAGGTAGTGCAAGTAAATGTGGACAACACCACCGCACTTGCTACATTCGGAAACAGGAGGGACGCACTCCTCGTTCCTTTACGAGCTGACGAGAGACCTATTACTTTGGACGTCTCACAGGAACATCTCCCTACTGACAAGGTTTTCGTACAGGGAGTAAACGAATTGAGTGAGGGGGACAGGCTCAGGCAGGAGGAACCAGGTCCTTCATACATGACAATGGACACTACACGAGGGAGTGTGTCTCGATCTCTGGTCTCTGTGGGGGACTCCTCATGTGGATCTCTTCGCAACATTCATTTCAAAAAGGCTCCCAGTGTTTTGCTCGGTCGTGGAAGATCCAAGAGCACTTATGGTAGACGCCTTCCTGCTAAATTGGTCTCGAGTAGACGTTTATGCTTTTCCCCCATTCAAAATCCTGGGGTTAGTAATGAAAAAGTTTGTTGGCGTCAAAGGAGACGAGGATGACGTTAATAGCCCCCTTTTGGCCGGCCCAGGATTGGTTTCACGGAGGTGGTAGAGTGGATCGTAGACTTTCCAAGATCCCTACCAAGAAGGACGAATCTTTCTCAGACAACACACTTCAAGAGGTACCATCAAAACCTCCCCCCACTCTCGCTCTGACTGCCTTTCGACTATCGAAAGACTTGTCAGAGCGAGAGCTTTTTCTCGCCGAAGTGGCAAGCGCGATCGCGAGAGCACGCAGAACCTCCACTACGAAAGTATACCAGTCGAAGTGGGAGGTATTTAGAAGGTGGTGTAGAGCCAAGAAGTTGTCCTCCTCCTCTACCTCTATAGCGGAAATTGCTGATTTCTTGCTATTCCTGAGAGTAAAATCTCACCTAGCCGTACCACAATAAAGGGATACAGAAGTATGCTCTCGGCTGTATTCAGGAACAGAGGATTAGATCTGGCAAATAACAAAGATCTCCACGGATCTCATAAGATCTTTTGAGACTTCAAAGTCTAAGGAAACAGTACCATCCGAACTGGGAACCTGGAGTAGTCCTCAAATATCTGTCATCGGATAGATTCGAAACCTCCTCATCTTGGCATCGTTTAGAGACATAACTAGAAAATGTCTATTCCTAGTATCTTTAGCTACGGCAAAGAGAATTAGTGAATTACAAGCTCTGCAGGATAAAGTAGGATTCAAGGGAGACTCGGCTATTTGCTCGTTTAAGACCCTGTTTTTAGCGAAAAACGAGAATCCCACGAATCCCTGGCCTAAGTCATTCGAAGTCAAAGAATGTCGAGTCTCGTAGGCAGAGAAGCAGAGAGGTCTCTATGCCTGTTAGAGCACTGAAGTTCTACCTTCAGAGAAAGCGTCAGTTGGGAGGCTCTAGACAAGGTCTTTGGTGCGCGGTAAAAGACCCCACGAGACTGATGTCCAAGAATGCTTTGGCGTTCTTTGTAAGAAACGTCATTACGGACGCTCATAAGGTCTGTCCTGACGAACAGTTACAACTACTGAGAGTAAAAGCTCATGAAGTAAGAGCGGTTGCGACGTCTCTCTCGTTTTATAAGAATATGTCGCTTAAAAACATAATAGACACGACATATTGGAGATGCAACTCAGTATTTGCATCTCATTACTTGAAAGACGTGCGTTGTGACGTATGAGAAGTGTTTTTCTCTAGGTCCTATCGTATCGGCAGGATACGATTCTTTGGGTACGGGAGCCGACACCAATCCTTAATTGTATATACTGTTCTTCTTTTTGGATATGGTCGAGAGTCTCTGTCGAACAATGGAGGGAATTAGGCTCGCACGGGCGGCCGTCTATGTTGTTCAGTAAGAGAATTCTTGTCATATCCAATTAGTTGAGTATAATTTTTTGAAAAATTATGTATGTGTGCGTAGTGGTTTTTGAGTTACGGTTGTTGTGACGAGTTCGGGGATACTCGTAACAATCCTTAGTTCTAAAATATGGTTAGGATCAGGTGGTCGGGATTGGTTGTCCGTTGCTCCATCATAAGGTGGTATTGTCATATAAGTGGATCAGCACCCATTGACAAAGTCCTTCAGGCTCTGCCGAGTAGTGGATAAGACCCCATCGACAGACCCACAAGAACTCTTGGCCATAGATCACATATCTTAGCTAAAGTTTCTTGAGGTGATGCAGACTACTGGGCGAACACCCACGAAGTCTACCACCTATCAGGTAGAACCAAGGTTTTAGTTTATACCTACAACATATGTTGTTTACCTGTCTATTCCATATAGTAGCTGTCTCTTACCATCCACCGAAGGGTGCCAATCAGCTATGTATATTATCTGACAGGTAAGTTGATTGTATGAAAATGATATTGTTATGATACATAAAAGTTTCATACATACTTACCTGCAGATGATATCAATTAAAGGCACCCACCCAGCCTCCCCGCAGGAGACAGGTGGAAGAGAGAAAATATGGATAGGAAAACGGGATGGTTACTAGTCCTGCCGCCAGGGGCAGGCCCGTGTTTTAGATCACCTGACCTACCTGTAGCGATGTGCGCGAAATTTGAATTTCTGTCGGGGACGACGGAGTCTTAGCTATGTATATATCTGCCAGGTAGTAGTAGTTAGAAACTTTATTGTATCATAAACAATATCATTTTTTTTCAAAAAAATCATAGCGCACTTAGTTTTGAAGATTAAGAGTTCAATTTTGGCTCCTTTTTTTGTCATTGCCTGAAGTTTAGAGTATGCCCAACCATCAGAAATGAAAAAAATTATCATTATCATATATAAAATAATGCGATATATGTAGCGCAAAAACGAAATTCATATATAATTGTATTCAAATCGTGCTGTGCGCAAAACGGTTGAAGGTAACAAGTTACTTTTTTTTTTCGTTGTAATGTACACTAAATTGCGATCATTTTGGTATATAACAAATTGTAAAACGATAAAAGCAACACAGAGAAAATATTATCACAAAATAATGCATGATTCGTAACGCGCAGACGTAAACACATATTTTTTTCAAAAATTCACCATAAATCTAAATATTGTCCTAGAGACTTCCAATTTCTTTCAAAATGAAGACAAATGATTGAATATTACTATACTGTAAGAATATTAGCTTACAAATGCAGTTTTTGTTTTTGACCATATACTGACGAGTTAAAGTTGACAGGAATTGTCGAATTTTTTGTTTTTTTATATATAATTTTTTTTATATGCAATTATTTCGGAAATAAGAAAAGCTACAACTTTAAATATTTTTTCGTTTATTCTACATGAAAAAGCGCACATTTTCATATATAAAAACTCTATGAAATGCCTAATATGAAACGGAGCAATATTCCGAGAATGGGACTTACGCATTTCGGAGATTTGTGGCGGAGAATCCGCGCGCGGAGGGAAGGAAAGAAAAAAAAAAAAGTAAAAATTCACCATAAATTTAAATATTGTGCTAGAGACCTTCGCGAATTTGTTTCACGATGGAAGATAAATGACTGAATATTACTAGACTGTAAGAGTTTTATCTTTAAATTGCGTTGTTTTTGCGACCATGTTTTCGGAAGAGTCAAATTTGACCGAACGTGGTTTTTTTTCTATTTATCGTGATTTATATGCAAATATTTCGAAAATGAGAAAAGCTACAACCTTGAACTATTTTTTGTTGTATTATACATAAAATTGCGCACATTTTCACATATAAAACGTTATGTAACGGCTAATTTAAAATGGTGCAAACATTACCACAAATCGAACGTATGATTTTTTCGGAAGAGTTACCGCACGGACGTAAAGAAAATGTTATTTTTTCATAAATTCACCATAAAATCAAAATATTTTGCTAGAGACTTCCAATTTGTTGCAAAATGAAGGTAAATGCTTGAATATTACTAGAATATAAGCGTTTTAGCTTACAATTGCGTTTTTCGACCAGTTTGGTAGAGTCAAAATTGACCGAAGGTTGAAAATTTGTCACATCATTTTTTATATGAAAATATTTCAAAATTGATAAAGGCTACAACCATGGATTGTTTTTAGTTGTATTGTGCATGAAATTGCGCACTTTTTCATATATAAAACTTTATGTAACGGCTAATTTAAAATGGTGCAAACATTACCACAATTGCATGTATGATTATTTTCGGAAGAGTTACCGCACGGACGTAAGGAAAAAGTTTTTTGTTCCGACACGGCATACAAACCTTCGGTCCTTTTACAATAGGAAGGTACTAGCGGCAGCTGGATAGGTCGTAAGCTTTCGAACAAGGGGTTCGGTAGTTAACTGCTTGTCCGACAGGCGCGCGCGCGCGACTGGGAGGTAAACAAATCACTTTTGCTTTCGGCCTGCTGGCGTGTAGACGTGTATCATCGCTCTCTGCCCGCTTCATCGTCGTCGCTTTCGCATGGTGTGTTTTTTCTTTTTCTATTTATCTAGTGAAACTGAATTGTAAAGTACAATCATTTCATATTATTTCCATTGAAATCAATTGTGAATTAAAGGATCTTGGTTTCTCCACGCCCTCCCTCGATTACCCGAGTGCCGGGTCTGAAGGGCGTAAGTGCGGGAATTCACCCTTTTCCCCAGAAATGATCCTCGTATTGTGTAGCTCGGTGCCGAGGGCGGGAGAGCGCTTGCTCCGAGCTTAGATTTTGGTTGGAAATGTGTAGATGAAAATCGTAAGTAAGTGCCCTTTTCATTTATATTTTTTTGACCTGTATGCTCGTTGCCGAGCGAATGCGCTCGGCACGAAAACTTATTCTGTATGGAAGTGGAATCGCAAGTACAGTATTCTTTTTCATTTTCATATAATTTATTTTGATTGTAGCAATACTCATTTTGGATCAGTGTTTCCGCTCTTTTACCCGGAAATTGATCTTTTCCCCCTTTTTATTTGAATGAAGTGAAATCGCAAGTGCAGTCTTTTTTCATTTTCATATTTATTGAGATTAGCATTATTTTTACGGATCAATGTTTCCGCTATTTCCACGGGAATTGATCCTTCCCCTTTTTATTTTTGTATGAAGTGAAACGCAAGCGCAGTATTCTTTTTCATTTTCAATATATATTTTGATTGCATCAATTCATATGGATCAAAAGGTTTCTGTTCATAATCGGGAATGGATCACTTTTACCCTTGCGCTCGGTACCGAGGTGGGCGCAAATGCGCTCGATCCGAGCCCTTATTCATTGTGAAGTGAATCGTAATGCAAGATTCTTTTTCATTTTTTATTCCTTTTATTATTTGATTGCATCAATATATTTGGTTCAAGTTCTGCTCAGTCAGAATTGATCCTTATGCCCTTGCATTCGTCGGGCCGAGGGCACGATTGCTTCTCGGGCTCTTATTATTATTGTTGGGTACATGGGTGCTGTGCGGGAGTGGGGAACGAGAAACCCCCCCCCCCCCCCCCCCCCCGCACCGCTCAGCTCCCACAGATGGCCCTTCCCTTCGGGGGGGGGGGGGGGGGGGGGGGGGGGGGGGGGGGGGGGGGGGGGTGGGGGGGGGAGGTTATCTGCGTCTTCTCCTTCGCCCCGATCCCGTCGAGCGCAGAAAGGGAGGGCGCTCGGTGCCCGATGTACAATTGTAATTCGGGTCTTCCGCTCGCGTTTCGGTGTGGGGACTCACCCCCCCGCGCAAGGGACTTCCCCCCCCACCCACTAATCATACTATGGTTATTTCCGCAGTTGCTACTGCACGAGGGTGGGACCTTGGTGAGGTTATGGGTGTCTTCCATTTGCAGGGCGTGCTAGTGTCCAGGGGCTGCGGTTCTATGTCTGGGCCTACTGCGGTCACCATGGAGTGGTGACCACGCTCCAGGTGATGACGTCCCTCCTCACCTGGTGTACTCGACCTCACGTGGTAACAGTCTTGCCTACAGCCGCTGTGAAGTGCCGTTCGACCGTACCGAGAGTGCGCCGCGCCGCTCGTGGTTGCCGCGCTGCCCGCGACCACACTTCCGCTGCCCTAGAGCTCGCTCCCTGGACCTGCCGCCGGTACCAGGATGTTGCTGGCTGCTGCTCCACTTCCTGTGTTTTCCGGTACTGCCTGCCGTACCTGCCGATTCTGGGCTGACTGTCCATGCATCATGCCCAGTTGCTGCGCTGGCTGTCCCTGCCGTTGCTGCGCTGGCTGTGGCTGTCCCTGCCGTGGCTGCGCTGGCTGTCCCTACCGATGCTGTGCTGGCTGTGGCCTGCTGTTTCCTGAGATGTGACCCATGGACCTACTGACGTCGTCCCTGTTCGTGGTGGTACTACCCCAGACTTTGGTCTGTCTGTACAGGTGCGTCCGGGCCCTGTGGCTTCGGCTACAGCAGCCCCGGCTCCGCCCTGGATAGCAGATCTTACGTCTGTCCTGAGGAAGCTGACGAAGAAGAGGAGGAAGGTGTCGTCGTCGTCGTCGTCGTCTTCATCTTCTTCGTCGTCGTCGGCTGCCGCCTCTTCCCCTTCGACTTCTAAGGCTTCACAGCCGAGGAAGAAGAAGGTTGCCCTCCTCCCTCCTAAGAAGTCTCCCTCGGGAGCTTCTCGGGACCCGTCTCACCTCGGTGGGACGGGAGGGTTCCTTCCGCTGGTCCTCCTGCTCCTTCGGGAGCGGGGCCCGTCTCGGCCTCTCGTTCGCGGGAGGTACCGAGTGTACGGTCGCCTACCAGCGACCGTGCAGCCAGGAACCAGACCTCTGAGGGCCCACCGCTCAGCGTCAGGTTCACGGCTCCCTGGGCTTGGAAAAGACTGGGACGACGAGCCGCGTCACAGCAGCGACTCTCACCAGACCAGCTCTCGCTCTCGCGGCGACCAGCTGGCTACCCGGGGACGTGTACGTCCACGACCGGCCACGGGCTGAGGCTGGGAAGAGGTCCCCCCGTTCGCCGGTGCCAGCCACGGCCTGGAACCAGCGACGTGACGTGCCGTGAGGACAAGCACCGGTCTCACTGTGACAGTGGAGCCTGCAGGTCGCCTGACCGTCGCTCTCGATCGGATACGGCAACCAGCACCAGCTCTTCTGACACTCGAGATCGGGGCCGCTGTGCTCAGTCCAGCTGTTCTCCACAGCGAGACGGTTCGACCAGGCCTGCAGCTCGATCGCCACCGCGGGTTGACGATCGCCTGCAGCCCTCCAAGCTGCTGGTTCTGCCAGCGAGCGAGGAGGGAGCGTCAGGTCTGCCTCTCCGCCCGTACCTTCAACCTCCTCGGTTACACCGGGAGGAGCGAGGTATTGAGGAGTGATCGTGAGGGGTGCGCCCCTCATGATCCCACCACGACGACGCCCTACGTGCCAGGCACGGTTCTTGGACCGGCCAGGACGTATGCGCAAGTGGATGGAGAAGACCGAGAGGGCTGTCGCTGTTCCCCCTTCTTAGGAGGAAGGTTCTCGGAATATGCTCTTGTTCGAAGGGCTTAACGGTCCTACTCTGCAAGATGCTGTGACTTCCGAGATCCAG
This sequence comes from Macrobrachium nipponense, assembly GCF_015104395.2. NCBI lineage: Eukaryota > Metazoa > Arthropoda > Malacostraca > Decapoda > Palaemonidae > Macrobrachium > Macrobrachium nipponense. The sequence continues at coordinate 7,892,908 of NC_061091.1, read as the reverse complement.
AGGAACTTTGCCGAGGTTATGGCGCTGATTCGTCAGCACAACGACCTCGGGGAAGGATCGCCGCTCCCACCAGCAGAGCCACGTCTCGGCTCGAGTCGTTTTGGGGCCCGAGGGAACCCAAATCGACGGTGGGTCTGCCGCGATCGGAGCTTGCCGACTGTGTTGAACCAGGTAGTCTCTCGTCTCCGAACAAGAAGGCTCTCTCAGTTCTGGCCGGTCGAACAAGCTACTTCACCTCCTCTACTGCGACAGAGGCGTTTCTACGTGTCTTCGGACACCGTATTTGAATACCCCTTCGGGGTCCTCCTGAGAGGTTTCGACCTCGACGAGGACTGGAATGAGTCGGGAGGACGGTATCGGCTCTCTCCTGTCAGGTGTCGATCAGCCCCACCCAGACGACGTTCACAGTGGCGGCAGACCCTACCTACAGTATGAGTTCGTAACCCTCCTCGGGAAAACGTTTTCTCCTGACGATACGTTTTCCCAGGCTCTGGGCGATGACTGCTCCTTTTCTTCTCCAACTGCTAGTTCCGCTGGGAAGGCGAGCCAGTATCCAATTCCTCCCCCATTCCCTCTCTCCTTACGGCTACGAGGGAAAGGGGAGGGATCCTACAGAGATTTCTCTGTAAGATCCCACGTTAGGGGCTGCGCTACCGGGGGGACCTTCGGGTCCTACCTGACGTAAGCCCCGGTCGTTGAGGAGGGATCCTGCCCCTTTCTCGATTTCTACGGGAATCGAGAGGACCACCAGCCGATATCGTTTGACGAATTCGGTGGGGGGTTTCGCAGAGTGCTTAGAATTCTACGGAATTTCTAGCGCACTCAGAGTGTTCGAGTTTCTTACGATCTCCAAACACTTAGGCGAGACCACGGTCCAAAGTGAGCGAGAATCCCCGATAATTGTTACACGATAATCGGGAACCTCGCTTATGCTCGAATTCCTGTAATTTCTAGCATTTGGAAGAAGACTGCTGCTGAAAGAAGAGTATCTCACAGTAGGCGATTAACCTGGAATAGAGGAGAACGGACGGAACTTCCAGTTTGGCTTGAACTATCGTCTTCGGTATTCTGTTCACCATTGAAGCTTTCCTTTGGGAAAGACTTCTCCTTCACTCTCTTGACTAGAGAACGAAGGCGGTCGATCTCCAATCCTTATTCTCATTCCTCGAGAGGAAAAGAATTTAGGATGGTGGTCGTGGTACAGAACCTACAAATATACTACGTATATTACCCTCGCGACATGATTCTTTTAACAGTTGAATTGTCCGGGGGGTAGGCGCATACCGTAGTTAACTCTACGGTTTGTGACCGAGACGAATTGTATCTTAATTGAACTGCAACTCGGGGTTGCCTGCAACCTCCCAGCAGTTATCAGTTTCGATTTTAGATACTTGGTATTGTCATGACAACACCAAATTAGCTTTTGTATTTACCGAAATCCGTTTCGTTTAAATATAATTGCTCGAGCGTATTCTTTATGCTCGATGGTTCTAGCCGAACGCATTCCTTCGTGGAATAATGGATTACCTGGCAACTCAGGATGACGAGTCACCGAGAGCTACTGCGTATTGAACTGCCTGATAGCAGCTCAGTATCAGCTAGGTCTCTGAGATGCACGGTCGGTTACGTCTCTCTCTCCCCTGGTTTGATTGACTACCGAACCGTATCTCTGCCCAACAATCATGGACTTAGGTCTCTGATTAACGGGGATTCTCGCAATAATGAAGGACCATCTACTGCTGTGACGCTCGATTTCATCGCCTTCGACATTGCGAGAATTTTCAACAGAGATATCTCTTGGACTCTCTCATCTTTCTGTTTACCGCACGGTAACAGAAGTCTGTACTAGTCTTCCGCTGCATCGCACCGCGATAATGCGAATGATTTTTGCAGACATCTGAGTTTGTCTTCAAAATATCTCGTATTCGTAGGTGTGCAATTATTCATTGCTCGCCCCGAATTAACAGATATGTCAGAAGACATCGCCTACTCTCCGACCTGACAGCTCTACTTCCAAATGTTCAGCCCATGAGAAGCAGTTCTTCAGGCAGTATTTCCCTGTCTTCATTACTGAAAAGCGCTCCGCTTTTATTGCAACTACGATCCTCACCGGACAGCAATGAATAGCGGTTAGCGTTTCAGAATCTTGAGAATCCTTCTCTCGGTTCAGCTGTGAAGACGTAGGTTGCTTTTTCTGTACACCTTCGTCTTCAACGACACATAGTGTTGTTTTTTCTCCTTAGCTGAGAATCAACTATACTATGAGATATCTTGCCATGAGGGACCTCGGTCTCTAGAAGGCAATTGACTTTCGCCTGTTGGGCACATGCCTTAAGAGAATCATCACCTCGCTCTGGCATCGGTGACGAACAAATTATTTGTTTAGTCTCTTGGCATAACCCTTTTAAGGCGAAGGTCACGTGACTTGCTCGGGTGCTTGGACAACTTGCCTCCTACTGAACGCAGTCAGTCGGCAGCTGTCAGAGCGCCCAAGTCAGTTACGAACTTCGCTGTGGACTTAGTTCGGTTGTTCCATAACAGTCTTTTCTTCGTCCTAACGGCTTGTCACAGTACCCATACCATCGACACCCACCATTGAGTGTCGGTGTCCTTCCACTACCGAGAAGAACTTCACTGCATGGGGATAGGAGAATGTGAGACACTTCGCTGCAGACGAATAGACCAGTATGGTACAGGACATCACCGAAGTCGAGAAGAGGGATAGGTCATACGACCATTCCCTTCTTTTCCTCTGAGGTAATTGCATGACTTTTCCTGCGAAGTCAAGCATCCAGGGGATGGGGATTCGTGACGCTCGATTTCGTACCGACTTCGTAGCGAAGACTCAGAACCCTTGGTTCCTGACGATCGGTTAGAGTCCTTCACAATCCCCTCCCTAATGGACTTCACCGCCTTCGATGCGAAGGAGATGCTGCTTTGTCCTGTGAAAGCGCGACCGCGCTTTCTGAAGAAACTCGACATCCCAGGCTGAGTGTTGAAGACTCTTCGTCAGCACCAAGATGACCTAGAAGTACACTCCCTCGAGTTACACAAGAACTTCTCCGTGGCGCAGGTACTGAAGGCAGGGGTCTGGTACAACCAGACCACTGGCACCTCCTTCTACCTTTTGGATATTGCCCACAGGTCCTTGGATCGTTTTCCTTGGGACCCGTGGTGGCTGCTCAACACGTTGTGTAGCTAACCCAGACCCTAGCAGGCTGAACAGCATCGAGTCCTGGTGTGACTGTAAGAATAGATAAGTGAATGAGAAAGTGACTGGCTTCTCTTCCTATCTTTTTCTCTCCTTGCCCCCTCTACCTGTGGTAGAGGGATACGGTCATCACCTTGCTGGATAAGGACGAGATGCCGGTGAGCTACTCGACAGAGCCCCATCCTATCCCTTTCACTAGGGATGGGAGCGAATATCCACCACTTCCTCCTACAAGGGGGGGGAAGTGGATGCCAACAAGAGACAAACCATAACTTTATGTTGCCTCTTGCAAATAGGAACTTGTTCTTGTTTGCTGGTACGAAGAGATACGCTTGCCTCTCTCTTAGTACTTGGTCCAGAGGTCTGACCATTGATCCTGCGGTGCACACCCCGATCAATCGGACAGAGGCTTGGATCCCTCCCTCGCTCTTACGACCAGGGAGGCATTCCAAGGTTGGGCGAACACCAGTCTGTTCACAAAAGACTCAGATTCCTCCCACCAAGAAGTGAGTCTTCCTATTGTAAAAGGACCGAAGGTTTGTATGCCGTGTCGGAACAAATGACAATTTGTCCAAAATTGCATTTTTCCTAACTATACAAACCTGAGGTCCTTTTACAATAGGAAGGTACTAGCGGCAGCTGGATAGGTCGTAAGCTTTCGAACAAGGGGTTCGGTAGTTAACTGCTTGTCCGACAGGCGCGCGCGAGCGACTGGGAGGTAAACAAATCACTTTTGCTTTTGGCCCAAGCAAAAACTGCAGAGTGAGGGGTGGCATGAGGTGGGACTATGTGTAAAAGGACCTCAGGTTTGTATAGTTAGGAAAAATGCAATTTTGGACAAATTGTCATTTCATAAATTCACCATAAATCGAAATATTGTGCTAGTGACTTCCAATTAGTTGCAAAATTAATTTAAATGATTGAATATTACTAAAATATAAGAGTTTTAGCTTACATTTGCGTTTTTCGACCATTTCGGTAGAGTCAAAGTTGACCGAAGGTTGAAATTTTGGCACTTATTGTTATTTATATGAAAATATCTCAAAACTGATAAAAGCTACAATCATTAGTATTTTTTGTTGTATTCTATATAAAAATGTGCACATTTTCATATATAATAGTCCATGTAACGGCTAATTTAAAATGGTAAAAAAATTATGTCAAAGTGACGAAATAATTTCAGAGATGTGTCACAGATACTTTTTAGTGCGGCAAGAAAGAAATTCGCGCTTGCGCGCCTGCGTAACGATTGTAAACAAAACAACACCTTGATCCGTGAACTCCCAGCATCCCCCAAGGCGCGTGATTCAAGAGTTTTCGGCTGGTAGGCCTAAAAGTATTTTTCCGCGAATTTTTTAAAAAACTTTTGTATGTCGACGTAAAATACGTCCAGTCGGCACCCGAGAGACAAAAAATGTCGACGTAAAATACGTCCAGTCGGCGTATAAGGGTTAAAGGACCGAGGGTTTGTATATGTATCGGAACAAATAACAATTTGTCGGAAATTGTATTTTTCCTAACTATACAAACCTGAGGTCCTTTACATATAGTCCCACCTCATGCCACCCCTCACTCTGCGTTTCCTGGGCCTAAAGCAAAGTGACTCCTCTCCTCACAGTCGAGCTGACCGCCAACTGCCGGACAAGTAGTTAACTACCGAACCCCTTTGTTCGAAGCTTACGACCGGTTCAGCTGCCGCTAAGTACCTTCCTATTGTTAAAGGACCTCAGGTTTGTATAGTTAGGAAAAATACAATTTCCGACATTGTTATATTTACTTCAGATCAAAGGAATGGATGTCATGCATACTTTGTCATAATGTTTGAACACCAGGAGGGTGATGTTGGATGTTATACTTAACCCCTTCGCTGCAAATCTTTTGTTGCCATTAGGGTCGAGATCAGTGCCCTGTTAATTGTAATTAACTCATTTTATGTATGCAACTTAGCAAGTAGTTACATAGCTATAGTTTCTATACTTCGGCAGCTAAAAATTTGAAATTAGCGGTTACACTATAATGTTTTGGCTAGGCTCCGAGAGAAGAACGAACTCAGCACTGGTAATCAGTTGTACTGCTGGCTGGTAATCTTAAGTGTTGAGCAGCAGCAGAATTTTTTGGATTTGTTTACTTCTGGATTATGACTGTGGAAGTTTTGGTGCTGTAGTACTCCTATAATTTGGTAGCCATTTTGGCCATATGTAGCTATAAACAGGAATTAGTTGTCGAAATAGTCAATTTTGCCTTTGTATTATACTTTTTCTTAGTTTTAAGTTCATTGTATTTCATCATGTCCAAAACAAGTTCTCAAGGTACTAGGCATTGCAGCAAAGGCTGTAATACAAGACTTAAAGTGTGTTATGATCCACATTCAGTTTGCACCACTGTAGGGGTCAAACTTGCCCCCCAAATTGACTTGTGGGGAATGTGTTTAGTGGGAGGATAAAGCTTGGAAAACTTTAACCAGTCACTTAAATAAGTTAGAGAGGGATAAAAAGAGGAAAGCAGCATTTAGGAGTAACAGTAAGAGGCACTTTGCTAGTCAGGATATTCCTGCAGAAAATGTCTCTAATTCTCCTTCTGTTCAACTTTCCCCCTCATCTATTCAACCTAATCCTAACCCTGGCCCTTTTGCACTCAAACCCGATGCTGTTGCCAGCCTCGAAGCGCGGGTAGACCAAAAAGTTTCAATTATGTTACAGGTGATGGAGAAGTTAGGAGCATCTGTCTAGACAGTAATGGATAAGGCAGGTGGTGAAGTGAGTGCCAGTACTAGTGTTGTAATGCTGATTCTCCTAGGCAAAGGTCTCTGTCAAACTCCCCAGCACCTGGGAGGAGACATTCTGGTAGCCCAAGGGAGGTCAGTGGGGTCTGCCCACGAGCAGTTGCCCCCTAAGGCGACCCTGTTATTGAATCCCAGGTCACAACAGACCACCATGGGAAAGACGTCTCTAAGGAAGTGTCTCGTGTTTCCTCTAGTGGGTAGAGCTCTGAGCAGTCGTCCCCCAGACGCCAGTGGCGCTTTGTTGACGAGTCTTGTCCAATGAGAAAGAGGACTCATAATGTGTTGCCTTCTCCTGTCCCTCTTCAGAAGGCCAGTTTTTTTACAAGAGGACCAACATCCCTCTTGCAACTCCTGGGACAGTCCAGAACTCTTTTCACATGATGACGACAGGTTAGTGGGATAATGCAATGAAAGGATACCATCCTCCAAGATTCATTCCTTGTTAAAGAAGTCGTCCTCTGCTCGTCAATCTGATGAGGCTGCATACATGAAAAGTTTTGAGCGTCCGTTAGTGCTGGATCTTTATCCTCCTGTGCTCCCTTCTCCAGATCGTTCCTCTGTATTTAAGTCTAGTTCTAAGAAGCATGTGGCACCTGACCGTATATCGGTGCCTGTCCGTTCTTCTCGAGCAGAGGGGAACTCTGTCCTGCCTTCTGTACCTTCAGTAATTCAAGAGAGCCCATCGGCACAGGAGTTACTTCCCCTTCAAGAGCTGTCATTGGCACAAGATCTACCTCCAGTATAGGAGCTCCATTTAGTACAAGAGCACCCATTGGAGCCTGAGCATCCATTGGTTCACGGGCATACACGAGCACCCAAACACCAATTGGTGCCTGAGCTCCCACAAGCGCCCATCAGCACCACTGGATCAGGTTGTGGTTGTTCAGCAACCAAATGCTATCAGACAGTTTTGTTATCCATTAATCAGGGGGATTGGATGGTACCCATCGATGTGGAAGATGCATACTTCCGTATCCCAATTCACCGAGACTCAAAGAAGTTTCTTTGGTTCATATTCAGAAACTGAGTATATCAATTCATAGCTCTGTGCTTCAGGCTTTTGACAGCTCCGCAAGTGTTTACTCACGTCTTAGCCCCCATTGCAAAATGGCTGCTTCCAGTCAAGATAAAATTGCTCTTTACCTGGATGATTGCCTGCTTCAGTTGCAGACACAGAAGTGCATGGAGGACCTGCAAAAAACTCGTTGGCACAGGAACTGGGTCTTCTGATAAACTTTAAGTCACAGTTAGCCTTGTCAGGAATTAGTCTAATGGGGACAGCTTTTCGGACTTTTCCATCCCCACAAAGATTGGAGTCTTACCTTCAGAAGTGGACCATTGTCTAGCTCTTCAGGAGTGCTCAGTGAAGGAGTGGATGAGCCTACTGGGCACCTTATCCTTGATAGAACAGTTCATGTCATTGGGGAGATTGCACATGAGGAATCTCTAGCTCAAGGTAAACTGGAACGGGAAAATTTCCAGACACTTTTGTGTTCCAGGTGACATCTGAGATAAAGGAGGACCTGTCTTGGTGGAAATCAGAAGACAGACTTTTAGAAGGAAAGTCTTCTCCCTCTGAGTCCCGACCTGGTATTCTATTCAGATGTGTCCGATCTAGGTTGGGGAGCTCTCCCGGGAGTCGTCAAAGTCCAGGGGACATGGGATGCTCGACAGAGAGTGGCGCATCAATTTGAAAGAATGACTTCAATCCACTGGGGGTTGATGGAGTTTGCGGACCTGGTTCGTAACAAAGTAGTAACCGTCCATTCGGACAACAGAACAGCTCTCTCTTACATCAAGAAACAGGGAGGAACACATTATTTCTCTGTGAAGTGGCAAGAGCCCTTCTGCTATAGGCAGATTGGAACCAGACCAGAATCCTCACAATGTTCATCCAGGGGAAATTCAGCATTCTAGTGGACGATTAAGCCACAAGAAGCAGGTTCTTCCCACAGAGTGGTTGTTGAACCTATTGTCTGCCTCGATTTGTGGAAACTATGGGTAGACCAATTCTAGACCTTTTTACATCATCAAAAAACCACAGTCTCCTGCTTTACTTCTTGCCAGTTTGGTCAGATGCTCAGAGATTGTTCAAAGAAAGACCTGTATGCCTTTCCACCGTTCAAGATGGTGAGAGAGGTCATAAACAAGTTCAGGTCTCACCGGAACATTTCCATGACCCTCATTGCCCCATTCTGGCCAGCGCAGGAATGGATTCCAGATATACTAGAGCTCTTGGTAGACTTTCCAAGAATGCTACCACAGAGGACCAGTCTACTCAGACAGCCCCACTGCAGGCAGTTCCATCAAGGTCTGTCCACTCTGGCCCTGACCACATACAGACTGTCTGACGACTCTTACGAATGAAAGGCTTTTCAAGCCAAGCTGCAAGAGCTATTGCTTAATGCAGAAGGAAGTCCTCAAGTGAAGTTTACCTGGCAAAGTGGACAATCTTTCGATCCTGGTGCAAGAAGCATAACATCTCGTTTTCTAAGACATCTATAGCGGAAATTGGATTTCCTTTTATACTGAGAACATCCAGGATTCTGTCTACTTTGACTATTTGGGGATACAAAGAAATGTTGGGCTTTGTCTTTAAGCATAGAGTTATAGATGTGTCAACCAATAAAGACCTGTTGGATCTTATCAGATCTTTTGATACGGAGAAACTTAATTATCCTAAAACCTTGTCTTGGAACCTGAATGTAGTCCTCAAATGTCTGTGTGAACCACAATTTTAGCTGATGAATGCAGCTTCCTTGAGAGAATTAACGAAGAAAACTTTTTTTCTTGGTAGCCTTATCCATAGCGAAGAGTGTGAGTGAGCTCCACTCAATGGATTAGAGAGTCAGTTTTGCACCTTAACCTTGGGATTTTTAGCGAAGAATAAGACCCTGTCCAAGCCGTGGCCTCGTTCTTTCATCATTAAAAGTCTTACGGACTTGGTAGGTCCGGAAGACAAAGAGAAGTGCCTTTGTCTGGTCAGAGCACCAAAATTTTGTCCGCAATACACAGAGAAGATTTGGGGCTATCTTATAATTCAGGTCCACTACTATCATTGTTATTTCCAAATAAAAGCCTCTGCACTACTTCTGTTAGAGTAACCTGATCCTTTCAAAGGCATTTTGTAGGTAACTGAAGGTCTAATCCTCATCCTGAAAAGATTATCTCAAGTTATAAATCAAACATTGCCATTTGTCACTAGAATGTAGACAAAAGCTCCTTAGAATGATGAGGGAAATACATTACCTGTCTAACTAGAACAAATGATGACTGAGGATTTTAGTTCATGTCATGGATGAGCATTTTTAATGACTGAGGAGATTATTCCTACACAGTGAAAGGGTAATTAGCCATAAAATTTGAGGACTAGGAGGGTGATGTTGGATGTAGCACTTACTGAGCCATTAAGTTTTGGAACTGGAGGGGGAAGATGTTGGATGTCATCCTTGCTTAAAATTTAGATCTGAGACTAGTTGGTGATGCAGGATGCTATGCATACAGTCATAAACTTTGAGATATGAGAGGATGAGGTTGGATGTGATGCTACTCATAGTAATTTACAGCTAGGAAATAATGCTTTAGGTCATACTTTGTCTTAAGATCTGAGAACAGGAGGGAGAGTTTATTAATTAATATTGAATAAAATCTGATATAAGGTGAAGAAGTTCAGTGACAGTTTAGATGTTGTTGGCGTTATGTATTACATTGTGTTTTTTCCAGGTGGTAGACCATTCAGAAATCTTCTCTGGTGTTCGTATTGTCGACAAACCTCTTACTGAAGATCAGATGATGGGAGAAGTGCTCTCTCTTATCCTTGGAAACAGTCGGGTAAGCTTTCATTGATTTTAGTACCAAATATTTTTTAAGATTTTACCCATACAGTCTTGTTCATTTTATATTTACTGAAGCTGAATAGGGCATGGGTGCATAAACACTGAACAGTCTTAGCTGCTCTATGGCTTCTCTCTACAAGATATCAAAATATTTTATATGTTGCTTGACTCCACAAAATTTTAAAATATTATAAAAATATCATATTGGTGTTTTAAAAATTAAGAAATTGATGTTCCAGGTCTAAAAAGTACACAGTTGAGTGAACAGTCATAGAACTTCAATAAAATTATTTGCGTATAGGTTTTAATCCAGCTTGTATTCTTCAGATCTGGGAATCGGGCATGTATTGGGATCGTAGTAAATTTACAAACCGGACTTTGTTTGCTCCTGTTGCATACAAGACCCAGCTGAATACCAGGAAGTTTGCAATGGAAGATCTTGCTCGGCTGAATTCAACACGTGACTCTTACATCAACAAGCCATGGTTCAGGTATAGTAATTGAAATTCATCTAGACTCCTTACTCTTCTTGTCATATAGATTTATAAACTTGGAATGTATACTTGACAGTCATCAGTGGTTATGTTTAACTACTTGCAGTTTCTTGCTCCTATCAAAAAGTGTCTGCCAGAGCATAAATGCTCCTTTCTTACTGATTGCATATGTGCATATTTTCTGTTAATCATTCTGTAAAGTTAGTCAAGGGAGGATATTGGTTTGGTTTCAGTTTCAAACTGAATTGTATAGTGAAGTATGTTCACAAAGTAGTTAACAAAATAAAGATGGAATAATGAGATTTGTTGGCCAAGTCAAGTACTATCTATACATTGTCATAAAAAAAACTTACTGAAATAAGATTTACCTAAATTAAAGTAACAGATATATTAAGCAAAACTGTGGTAATTATATTTCCAAGAGTACAGTATTACAGTCTATTATTATATAATTCCTATTAAGGAAAAAGATGGATGAGTTTCAATTAATTTCAGTCAAGATCTTCAGCTTTGTGGCCTAGCAAAAATATACATGCTGAATCTTTGTACGTATAGTTATTCTAATACTCGGGTAACTTTTTGTTTGTCATTTTTAAAATTGATAATTTTACGTTATTGTGCAATGTACAAAGAGGCTAGATGACAAAAAAAGTCTGAATAATGCTGTTATCTGAAAAAAATTCATATAGTGCTCACCTTCAATACTTTTTATAATTTTTCCTTTTTCCTTTCCCCATGTAAAAACCACTGGTATTTTTTTTTAACCCAGTTCACCAATAGTGGTTATTTAGTTAGTCTTTTTTGTACATATAGTTTCTTGTAAAGCCATAGCTTTTGTAAGTTAAAACAATTTTGAGTATTTATACTGTAACTAACATAACATACTGCTTGAAAAAGATTAATTTTGCTTCACAACAAACCCACATTTATGGTCCAGGAGTTTCTTGAGACAGTTCAGTCCTTTTAAAAAAAAATGCCAGTCAATAGTACATGCTTCCTGGGTGTGTAGCATTTAGCTGATCAATTTTTGTGTCTGCTGATGAGTGCAGTACTTGAAGTTTTGCCAGCTTTGTTTGCCTCAGCCTTGGAAGATTTTCACCTCATTATTTCCTGATCATCATCATAATATAATGTCATTTCACTCTTGCAAAGAGATACTATTTGTGTTATACCTGTTACACAAGTAATTTTCAGCTCTGGCAGATATAGTGATTTTTGCCTTTGACAATTTGTAAGTACATTTTGGTTCTTAGGAAGAACAACCCATTTTTCAGCCAGATTCAGCTTGTTGGTGTACTCTGGTTGATGGTATTGGTGGTTTAGCAGTTAGTGGTTGTTAAGATATTTAACCCTTTAGAGCCAGGCTAAAAAAAAAAACATACACAGCACCCCAGGCTGGGCAAACTTTGAGGTCAGCCAATTCAAGAAAAAACACATCAATGTAGAGCAAGATATGCAAATGCACATGGTGTCAGAAAAAATAAATTCTAAAAAATTTTCCCTACCCTCCATGTGAAGTTAAAATGACTATTTACAACCCCTTCTGGGGTCTCTTTTACAAGACAATTGTAAATTTTTTTTATAGTTAATTTCATTTTGTAAAATTATAATTACAGCTCACACAGTATCATAACAGATAAAGAACTAAAATTGGTAACAAAGTCTGAGTATATTTGTTTTAAAATATTTATGTAAATGTACCGAGATCGAAGATGCGGTAAATATTTATTTGCATTTTTCTTTGCAAAATTACAGTTTATAACTGACATGCTATCATAAAAGATAAGTACTAAAAGCCAACAGCAACCCTTGTGTATATTCATGAGTAAGTATATGTAAAGATGTCACATGAGAGAGAGAGAGAGAGAGAGAGAGAGAGAGAGAGAGAGAGAGAGAGGGGGGGGGGGGGGGCGCAGTACATGCCCTGTGAAGTCAAGTACACAACTAACTCATGAGATACCTAGAATCGGCGAGCTGGGCCAGTCTAAATGTTGCCATTGGTAAATTTATGGGCTATTGAAGTAATGGAACCTATTTCATGCCCAATTTCTCCAAATTGATGGCATGTAATATCGACACACAACAGGAGGTAATCTGTCCATCACTCAAAACCTGTTACTGTATTGTTACTCCTATGAGGGTATCTGTCCATTAAGGGTTAACACCACCTTAGCTTCTGCTGACATAAATTAGTTTCTTGATGATTAGTTATTTAGAGTAGCTAGTAAGCAGTTATTATATTTTTATTTTGTTTATCATTTATTTTTTTGTGCTATGAAGAGGTCAGTGCCTCCTTTACCATATCTTGGTCTGAAATTCATCAGATTTTCCAAAGGCTATTTTCTGTTTCTAGTTTTGCTCTTGGTAATTTTACAATTCAATAACTTCTTGTTTTTTTCCTTTTGTTGAGTTAGGGATTGCTCTGCCTAACTGCAGGCATTTGTAGGTGAACTGGTCATGCAGTAGCCATGTAATACAAGAGGTTTCTGCTTAGCAACTGTCAAGTCTAGCAGTTTTCTCTTATTCTTGTTTATCTTGGCCTTTGGGTTGGGACTGGTTCAAGGCCAAGTTCATTTCAGCTGTGACTAGAGCTATGCCATTATCGCAAGGAGAGTTCAGTCACAGCTATGACCAGAGTTATGCGGAGGATGCAACCCTTGCCAAAGCCGAGAGCCTCACTTCTAATAGAAGCTCTAGATTAGGTCTGAAGGTTCCAGGGAAATTTATCTTCAATGAATGTTGGCTGCTATTAACCCTTAAACGCCGAAGCGGTAAAAAAAAAATTGTCTCCCGTGTGCCGGAGGTGTTTCGGAGCGAGTGCGGAAGCGGAAAAAATATTTTTTTCAAAAAAACACAGCGCGCTTAGTTTTCAAGATTAAGAGTTCATTTTTGGCTCCTTTTTTTTTCATTGGCTGAAGTTTAGTATGCAACCATCAGAAATGAAAAAAATTATCATTATCATATATAAATAATGCAATATATGATAGCGCAAAAACGAAATTTCATATATAATTGTATTCAAATCGCGCTGTGCGCCAAAAACGGTTAAAGGTAACAAATTACTTTTTTTCGTGTAATTTACACTAAATTGCGATCCATTTTGGTATATAACACATTATAAAACGATAAAAGCAACACAGAGAAAATATTATCACAAAATGATACATGAATTCGTAACGCGCAGACGTAAAAAAATATATATTTTTTAAATTCACCATAAATCTAAATAAAATTGTTATAGAGACTTCGAATTTGTTTCAAGATGAAGTTAAATGATGGATACGATACTGTAAGAGTATTAGCTTACAATTGCAGTTTTCGACCATTTCGGGCGAGTTAAATTTGACCAAATGTCGAAATTTTTTTATAAATTTTTTTTTATATGCAATTATTTAGGAAAATAGAAAAGCTACAACCTTAAAATATTTTTCCTTTTATTTTACATGAAATTGCGCACATTTTCATATATAAAACTCTATTAAATGCCTAATATGAAAAGGAGCAAATTTTCCGAGAATGCGATGTACGCATTTCGGAGATTTATGGCGGAGAATCCGCTCGCGGAGGGAAGGAAAGTTTTTTTCATAAATCACCATAAATCGAAATATTGTGCTAGAGACTTCCAATTTTGTTGCAAATGAAGGTAAATGATTGAATATTACTAAAATATAAGAGTTTTAGCTTACAATTGCGTTTTTCAACTATTTCGGTAGAGTCAAAGTGATCGAACGGTTTTTTTCTATTTATCGTAATATATATGCAAAATATTTCAAAAATGAGAAAAGCTACAACCTTCAATTATTTTTCGTTGTATTCTACATGAAATTGCGCACATTTTCATATAAAACTTTATGTAACGGCTAATTTAAAATGGTGCAAATATTACCACAATCGCATGTATGATTTTTTTGGAAGAGTTACTGCGCGGACGTAAGGAAAATGTTATTTTTTTCATAAATTCACCATAAATTGAAATATTGTGCTAGAGACTTCCAATTTGTTACAAAATGAATGTAAATGATTGAATAATACTAAAATATAAGAGGTTTAGCTTACAATTGCGTTTTTCGACCATTTCGGTAGAGTCAAAATTGACCGAAGGTTGAAAATTGTCACATCATTTTTATATGAAAATATTTCAAAACTGATAAAAGCTACAACCATGGGTGTTTTTAGTTGTATTGTGCATGAAATTGCGCACTTTCCATATATAAAACTTTATGTAACGGCTAATTTTAAAATGGTGCAAACATTACCACAATCGCATGTATGATTTTTTTTCGGAAGAGTTACCGCGCGGACGTAAGGAAAAAGTTTTTTCATAAATTCACCATAAATCGAAAATATGCTAGAGACTTCCAATTAGTTGCAAAATTAGGGTAAATAGTTGAAATATTACTAAAATATAAGCGTTTTAGCTTACAATTGCGTTTTTTGACCATTTCGGTAGTGTCAAAGTTGACCGAAGGTTGAAATTTTGGCACATCGTTATTTATATGGAAATATTTCAAAACTGATAAAAGCTACAATCATGAGTATTTTTTTTTTGTATTTTAAATGAAATTGCGCACATTTTGATATATAATACTTCATGTAACGGATAATTTAATACGGTGCAAAAATTATGTCAAAGTGACAAAATAATTTTTTAGATGTGTCACTGATACTTTTTAGTGCGATAAGAAAGAAATTCGCGCTTGCGCGCCTGTGTAACGATTGTAAACAAAACAACGCCTTGATCCGTGAAACTCCAGCATCCCCTAAGGCGCGTGATTCAAAAGTTTTCGGCTGGTAGGCCTATAAGTATTTTTCCGCGAATTTTTTAAAAAACTTTTTTGAGTCAACGTATGGTACGTCCATTCGGCATACGGGAGACATTTTGACTCTACGTTTAATACGTCCATTCGGCGTTTAAGGGTCAATAGTGGCTTTGTAAAGAAAAATTCAGATATATGATAAAATAAATAATTGTTGTTACATGAACCTTTTCTTTTCAGAAAAATGAAGAGCAGATGGTCAACCAACTTTGATGAACTTGAAAAATACTGGATTAAGCTCAAACTTCGTCATAATGCAACAGGAATGCACTCTATGAAATATGAAAGATATCCCACCTTTTATAGGTAAGTTCAATTGAAATGTTTTACTGTTTTTTTACATTATGTAAAATAAATAGTCAACTAAATTTAAGCCTTTGAACTATGTTTTTTATACATTCAACTTCCCTGGCAGATATATACTTAGCTATAGACTCCGTCGTCCCCGACAGAAATTCGAATTTCGCGGCACACGCTACAGGTAGGTCAGGTGATTACTGCCACTGCCGCTGGGTGGCAGGAATAGGAACCATCCCATTTTCTAAGACAGATTTTCTCTGTCGCGGGTAGCCACAACATCGTTGTTGTTACCTCCTGACTTGATTTTCGTATTTTCATCGCCGCTGATCTTCTGGACTGTCTTTTTGGTGACGTATTTGGATCTGTGGTTTGGCATACGCTTTTGTGGAAAGTTTTTTGGATTTTGGCTTCGGATTTTGCTCAAAAATGTCTGATTCTAGCTGCGAAGTTAGAAGATGTGTGAATGAGGGTTGTTTGGTGAGGCTACCGAAAGTGTCGTTAGATCCTCACAAGGTATGCAAGAAGTGTAGGGGATATGAATGCACTAGAAATAACACGTGTGATGAATGTGTGAATATGGATGAGGAAGGATGGAAGACCCTAGATTCCTACTTAAGGAAACTTACCTTACCTTACCTTACAGACCTTACATCTTGTTCGGGTTGCCCCAGGTTCCTCAGTGTGAGGCACTTCTAATGTCTACCAGAGAGTTGCTAGTAC
The DNA here is from genome assembly GCF_015104395.2 of Macrobrachium nipponense. Lineage (NCBI taxonomy): Eukaryota > Metazoa > Arthropoda > Malacostraca > Decapoda > Palaemonidae > Macrobrachium > Macrobrachium nipponense. Next base: position 7,876,748 of record NC_061091.1, on the reverse strand, counting down.
ATCTTCCGGTATATTTTGCATCTTCCAATCTTGGATGGTCTGGGATGCAGTTTAGATATTTGTCGAGCTTATTCTTAAACACATCTACGCTCACTCCTGATATATTCCTCAGATGAGCTGGCAACGCATTGAATAGACGCTGCATTATCGATGCTGGTGCGTAGTGGATTAATAAGTCCTGTGTGCTTTCCTTATTTTCCTGGTATAGTTTTGGGCACTATAATCTACCTCTGCTTGCTCTCTGATATTTTTAGTTCCATGATATTTTCTGCTATTCCTTCTATCTGTTTCCATGCCTGAATTATCATGTAGCGTTCTCTTCTCCTTTCTAGACTATATAATTTTAAGAATTGTAGTCTTTTCCCAGTAGTCTAGGTCCTTAACTTCTTCTATTCTAGCTGTAAAGGACCTTGTACACTCTCTATTTGTGCAATATCCTTTTGATATTGTGGGTACCATATCATATTGCAATATTCAAGTGGACTACGAACATATGTTTATAAAGCATAATCATGTGTTCAGCTTTCTTGTTTTTTGAAGTGCCGTAACAACATTCCCATTTTTGCTTTACATTTTGCCAACAGAGTTGCTATTTGATCATTGCATAACATGTTCCTATCATCATCACACCAAGGTCTTTAACCGCTTCCTTATTGTGATGGTCTCATTATTAGGTCCCTTATATGCATATAGCTTTCTTTCTCTGTCTCCATAATTTATTGATTCAAATTTATCAGAGTTAAATACCATCCTATTTACCTCTGCCCAATCATATACTTTGTTAAGGTCTCTTTTGTAGAGCGTTCCTATCTTCATCACAAGTAATTTCTCTACTTATTCTTGTGTCATCTGCGAAACTACTCACTACCGAATCTTCACATTATTGTCTTATGTCTTCAATCATAATAACAAACAGTATTGCAGCTAACACCGTACCTTGCGGCACACCGGATATTACCTTGACTTCATCCGATTTCTCGTCGTTTGCAATAACTATCTGTTTTCGTTGTGTAAAAAATTCTTTTAACCATCTTCCTACTTTATCCACGATATTGTGTTTTCTAATTTTCTTCGCTAATATATATGGTCTACTTTATCAAAAGCTTTTGCAAAGTCTAAATAAACCACATAATGTTTCATTTCCGCTTTTCATATTTTTGAATATGTTCTCACGGTGGACTAACAGTTGGGTTTGTGTACTTTTTCCGGGTACGAAACCATGTTTGTCCTTTATTAAACAAATTATTTTTTATTAAATGTTTCATAATATTTTTCTTCATTACCCTTTCATACACTTTCATAATATGTGATGTTAGACTCACAGGCCTATAATTACTTGCCTCTAGTCTTGATCCACTTTTGAAAGTAGGGGTAATATATGCTAATTTGTGCTCATCATAAATCTTGCCTGTATCTACACTTTGTCTTAATAATATTGCAAGTGGCTTTGCGAGAGAATGAACTACTTTCTTTAACAACAGCAGGAATTCCATCAGGCCCTGCAGCAGCTCCATTTTTAATTTCATTAATAGCCTGCACAATATCAGCTTCATTATATCTATGTCAGCTAAATATTCACTATTTTCATCCCTTACTTCTATATCATTATCTTCATTATCTATTCTAGGGGTGAATTCTCTCTTATATCGTTCTGCCAGTATGTTGCAAATTTCCTTTTTTTCATTCGTTAATCTCCCTTCAATTCTCAGAGGGCCTATTCTATTCTTCTTTTATTCATCTTCTTCGCATATGAGTATAATAGCTTGGGGTTTTGCTTGATATTTAATAGGGTTTTTCTTCCAAGTCCCGTTTTTCATTTTCTTTTGATTGTATAATCTTTTGTTCTGCATTTTCTATCTTACTTTTTAGTTCTATTAACTTTCCATGCATTTTTTTCTTTTGCAAGACCTTTTTTCCACTTTCCATGATTTCTGGAACAGATCCTTCTGTCTCTTGGTATGCATGAATGATGTTTACTTTTCTTCTTCGGTATATATTTTTCCACTATTTTCTCCTAATATTTTATATAATATCTCCGTATTTACCCTTATGTCATCACTTACGAAAATGTGATCCCAATCTTTGTTTAATTCTTCATTAATTTCTGACCATTTTATATTTTTTATTTCTGTAGAAGTTGTATTTTCCCATATCCTTCCACTTTTTCATTTCTTGCTTATCTCTATTTTCACTTGCTTTGGAATGAACTGTTAATTCTATGACATTATGGTCTGAAATATTCGCATTATAAACTATTATTTCTTTAACATAATCATCTCGTTCACAAATACTAGGTCTAAAGTATTTTCCTTTCTTGTTGGCAGGTGATTTTATTTGTTGAATGTTGTATTCTAGTAGCATATCTAATAGCTTTTCAAATTGCCGTCTTATCTTCTGCACTACTATTACTCTCTTTTTTATATGTATAAGTACTAACCACAATGCTCCTATTCGTTCTTTCCATTCTACGAAGAGGAAAGTGAAGTCACCAGATAGGAGAATAGTCCAGTCCTTGTGATTTCTACATATATCATCCAATTTTCAATTATTAAGTCAAAACTCGTTTAGTATTAGGAGGGTCTATATATTACTATGTTCATCAATTTTTTTCAGATTCAAATTCTAACGCTATTAGTTCACATTCTGAGTTACTATATTTCTCATATATTTTTCCTTGTTTTTTGTCTTTCCCATATATTGCGGTTCACCCTTGATTCCTATTTTTTCTATATGATCTATAAGTTGGAACCCTTTTATTTGATCATCATTCCCAGTCTCTGGGGAAATACCATGGTTTCACTTATATTCATTATATCTATTTTCTTTTCATTTTGGGTTTATTAGTTCTTCTAAGTACTCTATTTTCTTTTTGAGTTACTCGTAAACTAAACCCTGCGCATTCATCACTATGATGGTTTGCGTGTTTTCTCCTTCATTTAATACTGGGTAGTAATAGGATTTTCCCATGTCTCTTTCCTGTTCTGGTATGTTGTTCTTTTTTTCATTTCCAGAAAGAAATTCTGACATTAAAAAATCCAACTTTTCCATAATATTGATCTTCCTTCATCATAATTATTCATTTTGTGTCTGAATCTGCAATTTTCTCCGTTTCTGCAATATCCTCTTGCATAATAAATACAGTTATTATCTCTTGAGTAGAATTTCGGAGCTGATGCTTTGAAATTTTTTGCTGACACCTCTGCATATCTCATTGGTGGTTTGCTTTCTCTACGTACCTGATTCTTGATTTCTCTCTTTATTTTTTGTTTCTTTCTTATTTTGGATTTTATTACCTTGGTTGGTTATTTATTTGATTATGATTCATGGCTACAGGGTGCATATATTTGCATTTTTGTCGAACTTACATCCTTGTTTTCCTTCTTTTAGGTTTTTACATATTTTTGGATGCAGATCTCTGCAATCATCCCCATATCCATCTAAGTATGCACTTATTTACCATATATTTCATAGTTTTGACATATCTTAGGATGTTTGTAGTAACATCTTTCTCCAAATCTGCAATTCCCTCTTTTCAAAGGTTGCAGATTTTGTCTTTCTTGTCTATTTTTTCCTCTTTCCCGTCATTGTATAGATCTCGGGTAGAGCTCTTCGGGATTATTTGCTTTTCTGTTGTCATATCGTAATTTATTTCTTCGTAGGTATGCTGCTTTATTGCCTCATTGTAGTATCAATGAGTATCTCTGCATCCCATACTTTTATCTTGTCTTTGTTTTCCTTATTTTTTTCTGTCATTTCTTTTTTGTGTTTACTTCTCTTCCATTTTCCTCTTCTTCTTTTTCGTTCTTCTCCTCTTCCTCTTCTTCTCATCCTCAACTATTTGTACATTCAATCTTGATTTAATAACATTGTCTATCCATGATAGACATGTTGAACAAAAAAATTCTGTATCTTTTCTCAAATCTTGTATTACCTCAGCACACTGTGGATGGGTCGGAATGTTGCATGCAGCACATTCTGATTTAGGTTTTGTGGATTGACTATGCTATACCAAACCTTACACAGTTTGCATGCTTTTGGCATTCTTTTTCCTAATGCATCAAATTAGGATATTCACAAGATTCACCTTATTCATTTTCTTTGTCGGAATAGGTGTTTTGTTTATGTATTTGTATTTTCTTTATGAGCTCTTTTTTTTTTTTTTTTTGTTTACACTTGGATTTTATTTGGAACTTCTTCAATATTTTCAAGAGTGTTTCATTATTGATTTGTTCCAGTTTGAAGGATTATATCCTTCTAATATATCTATGAATGCTTTTGTATCTTTTTGGTTAGGACTGTTGCTGATTTCATAGATAAGAAATGCCAGTTCCCTTCCTGCTACCTCATCGTATTGAGAATCTGCTAGACACGCCAAATTACGCCACTCTTCCCGCAGTTGGAACTTACTGCCATCTTGTTCTGATTTCTTTATAGTATTACACTTGATAAACTAACTTAGAAGACGCTTTATCCATACTATTTTCACACTAATCTTATCACCGATAGTTCACGAACACTTCTAGATATTTCCCAAATTCTAGTCGTACGTTAAACTTGTGATATCTGTTGATTAATACTGACTTCACGCGGGTACGACTCACCAAGCAAGATGGCTACTTACGAGAGAGCTAGAGAGAGATAGGGTTAGAAAGGCTTGTTCTCTAGAAAGCATGAGTAGATCTCGCTCTAACGAGCCAGTTAGTATAACTAACCCCCAATTAATTGCTTCCTCACATGCAGTATCAACCTCTCCCGTAGCAGATGTTGCAAGTTCTGCTGCGGAGATTGCAAATTTGAAGTCCGCATTAAGAAGGATGGAGCTTGAAATGCAAGCTCTTAAAGGTAAGAATGTGGAAAGTGACATAAGTGTCCCCAGTAATACTGGAGGGTGCGTCTGATCGGCTCTGTCTCGCTCCCAGACCTAGACCTCTTCCAGCTCCCAGGCCCAGAGGAGAAAGGAATGTCGACAGTCTTATGGAGGTTACGGAGAATCCCCACCGGTCAGGCGTCCCCTCGGCAGAATCTGTAGCGTCCCCCAGACTGCCAAGGATCGCCATTGGAAAAGGCACTCCCTAAAAAGAGTGCTTTTCGTCATCTGATTCGTCTCCTCGAAGAAGTGGATGGACTTCCGACGAACTGTCGCGTCCGATCAAGAGGAGTTGGAAAGCTCCGACGTTGGACTCGAGCCCGGAACGTTTCCCGGACGATTTTCCCTACGAGAGGAAAAGAGCTAAGAGGACAATATCTCGATCTCCTACGCCTTCCAGAGCGCATTCTCCTATTCATGGCAAAGAAAAGGAAGAAACCGCGACGGACATCCTACTTAAAATGCAGGAACAAATTTCCTCTTTAGTAGGAGTATTGAGAAAAGACCTTCCGAGGAGAAAGGACGATTTTCTTCCTGTTAAGAGATCTCGTCCTACGGGCGTTTCGGACTCCAGACTTATCTCCTCTACTCCTCGTATGAGTACAGAGAGGAATAAAGAAAGAAGGACTAAAACTCATAGGATTGGGACACCACATACGGACAATGACGAAGAGTGTCCGAGTCGGATAGAACCACCCAGGCGCTCGGCGCCAGAATTGGACGACTCGGACAGGAAAAAGTGTCTTACACGGACGGCGCCAACCAGACACCATTCGCCAGACGCGGACAGGCGGATATGTCCTATGCGGACAACTATGTCCAAGCGACTCGTGCCGATTGCGGACAACCTTGACCAAGGCGGACAGCACCTGGGATTGGATTGGACAAAAACGTCGTGAGCATGGGCAAACTCCGTCCAGGGCGCCAGGGCGCCAGAAGCTGACAAGACGGACAGACAGAATGTCGTACTGATGAATGACACCCAGCCAAGCGCCAAGTTCCATATGAGGGGACAGCTCGGACAGACGACACATGAGTGTCGTACTGGAATGACAACTCAGCAAGCGCCAAAGTTCCATATGTGGACAGCTCGGACAGTACAGAACGGTCCCGGTAGACGGACTAGATACCGTCCAAGCCCATTGAACAAACCAGACTTTCGGCAAACGGTTAAGCACCAAGCGCCAAGATTTTCTTCAAAAGAATATAACGGAGAAATCCAACCAGGAAAAGCGTCTCTTTATGATTTGGACCAGGAGCGGATTTCTCTGGACAGAGACGAAAGGTGCCGCACAGGCGGCCGTCGTCCTGTTCACGATATGTCCGTTTCTGGTGGAAATCTGCCGCAAGCCCAGCTGTCTCCTGAGAAGAATGTAATATGTCGCACAGGCGGCCGTCATTCTTGTCAGGAGGACTTAGATGATGAACGGGTTTTTTCTCAGGATCGGCATTCGCCGGACAGGGACGCAAGATGCCGCACAGGCGGCCGTCGCCCTTGTCGGGAGGGAGCTGATTCTGCGAAGAGCCCTTCACCTTGCGAGAAGAGACGTTCTCCCTCGGCTAATAATGATTCTCCGGGGGAACTTGCATTGGAAGATGTCTGACACCGAAGACCAAAAAGGGGCTGGACTATCGGACTACAAAGCGTTGGCTGCGCTTTTGCTCCAAGAATTTGGAGATTTTTTGAGTCCTGCCGCTCCTCCGTCTCCTCGGTCACTTTTCACGAGAGCGAAAACCTCAAAGTCGTCCTCCTTTCTGAAGATGCGGCCGACAATTTCCATGAAGAAGGCTTTGCAGTCTTTTGGAAATTGGCTTAACTCCAAGAAGGAGGCGGGAAAGACTGTCTTTACCTGCCCTCCCTCCAGACTTTCTGGGAGGAGGGGTATCTGGTATGAGACAGGCGAAGCAATGGGACTCGCCCTCCCAGCTACTGCAGAGGCAGATTTTTCAACGCTGGTGGACGCGTCGAGGAGACACTCTCTATCTTCAGCCAAGACAACTTGGGGAATGTCTGAAATGGACCATCTCCTCAAGGGATTGTTCCATGTCTTGGAAGTTTTCAACTTTCTGGACTGGTCCCTTGGGGTGATGGCCAAGAGGACACAAGACAATGAACAACTGAGCCCCGATGTCCTTAATAGTATTTTGACTTGTATGGACAAGGCAGTGCAAGACGGATCGGGAGAAGTGGCCTCCCTTTTCGGGGCGGGAATACTTAAGAAGAGAACTGTATTCAGTTCTTTTCTTACGAAAGCTGTCTCTCCGGCACAGAGGTCGTCCCTTCTGTACGCTCCTCTGTCTAACCAGCTTTTCCCTTCTCAGTTAGTGAGAGATATTTCTCACTCACTTACTGAGAAGGCGACACAAGATCTTCTGGTTCAGTCAACCAAAAGGCCGAGGACAGCTGTTCCTGCCACGAAGGGGGAGACACGGATCCCAAAGCCGCCCTTTCGAGGGAGCTCGTCTTCTAGATCCTCCTTTAAGAAGAGAGGAGCAGAAAGAAGAGGTAGGTCTTCTGCCTTTAGACCTACCAAGAAAAGCAAGTGAACCTCAAGTCCTCCAAACACCAGTAGGCGCCAGACTTCTGAACTTTGCAGAAGAATGGGCGTCGAGAGGGGCGGACAACTGGTCCCTCTCAATTGTGAGGAGAGGATATCTCATCCCCTTCAGGGACAGACCTCCCTTGACGTCTACTCCGAGGGAACTGTCGGCGAAGTACGCGGACCCTGTCAAGAGGAAGACCCTTCTTCAACTAGTAGAACAAATGTTGGACAAGGAGGCCATAGAATTAGTACAGGATCCACACACTCAGGGCTTTTACAATCGACTGTTCCTCGTACCAAAAGCCTCGGTGAGGGTGGAGAGACTGTCCTGGATGTGAGCGCACTGAACCGATTCGTAGAGAACACAGAAGTTCTCTATGGAAACATCCAACTCGGTTCTGGCGGCTCTGCGTCCAGGAGATTGGATGGCCTCCTTGGATCTACAAGACGCATATTTTCACGTCCCTCTTCATCCGTCATCGAGGAAATATCTACGATTCATGATGCAGGGAAGGGTCTTTCAATTCAGGGCCATGTGCTTTGGCCTGTCTGCGGCTCCTCAAGTGTTCACCAACCTGATGAGGAACGTAGCATGGTGGCTTCATCTGGAGGGGTGAACATATCCCTCTATCTGGACGACTGGCTAATAAGGGCCAAATCAAAACAACAATGTTTGGAGGACTTGGAAACGACTTTGAATCTCGTTCGCTCACTCGGACTGCTCGTGAACCTCGAAAAGTCTCAGATGATCCCCAGCCAGGACATTGTCTATCTGGGGATTCAGATGGATTCTCGGGTTTTCGAGCATTTTCCATCGCAAGACTGAAATTGCTCGAGGTTTGGAGAAAGTCTCAACCTTCTTAGGGAAAGAACGAAGCTCAGCGAGGGAATGGTTAAGTCTTCTGGGCACCCTTTCGTCGCTGGAGCAGTTCGTTTCCCTAGGGAGGCTCAATCTGAGACCTCTGCAATTTTACCTGCAAAGAATGTGGGACAGAAAGAAAGGGGAGCTTTCGGATCAGTTTCCCATTCTACAAGAAATACCAATTACACCTGAGGTGGTGGTTAATTAACCCCGCTTCAGAAGAACGAAGGTATATCCCTTGTCGATTCGGAACCCTCTCCTAGTGTTGTTTTCCGACGCCTCGGAAACGGGATGGGAAGCAACTCTTAGGAAAGAAGGAAGTCTCAGGAACCTGGACCAGGAGAACAGGTGTCCTGGCATATAAATGTAAAAGAACTTATGGCAGTTCATCTAGCCTTGAACGAACTTGCGAGTCGCGGAGGTCAGAGGCGTGGTAGTCCAGGTAAATTCGGACAATACCACGGCTCTGTCTTACATCCGAAAACAGGGGGGACTCACTCGCTCCACACTATACAAGATAGCGAGAGACCTCTTGATATGGGCAGAGGAACGAGGCATTGTACTGTTTGACGAGGTTTGTACGAGGGACCAAAAAGATGTCAAGATGCAGACAGACTCAGCAGGAAGAACCAGGTCCTTCCAACAGAGTGGACCCTCCGCTCCGAAGTCTGCCGAAAGCTCTGGTCTCTCTGGGGGAAGCCTCAGATAGACCTGTTCGCCACGTTCCTCTCCAGAAGGATGGAAAACTTTTGCTCCATTGTAGAAGATCCAAGAGCAATAGCAATAGATGCCTTTCTCATGGACTGGTCGGGCATAGATGCCTACGCTTTTCCCCCTTTCAAGATTCTGGGGGAAGTGTTAAGAAAGTTCCGTTCCTCGGAGGCGACGAAACTGACACTCATCGCCCCATATTGGCCCGCTCGAGACTGGTTCACAGAGGTACTGGAATGGACGGTGGACTTCCCCAGATCTCTTCCCATGAGGACAGATCTGCTCAAACAACCCCACTTCGAGAGATATCACGGAAACATCCACGCTCTCTCCCTGACTGCCTTTCGACTATTGAAAGACTTGTCAGAGCGAGAGGCTTTTCTCGAAAAGCTGCAAGCGCAATTGCCAGAGCCCGCAGATCCTCTACTCTGCGGGTCTATCAATCGAAGTGGGAAGTCTTCCGTAGATGGTGTAGGTCGAAGAAGCTGTCCTCTTCCGATACCTCTGTGACTGAAATTGCTGATTTCCTTCTCTTCCTTAGAGAGGAATCACGTTTAGCTGTTTCTACCATAAAAGGTTATAGAAGTATGCTCTCGGCTGTATTTAGAAACAGGGGCCTTAACATAGAGGACAATAAGGATCTCCATGATTTGATACAATCCTTTGGTACTACAAAGTCTAAGTCCTCTTATCACTCCAAGTTGGAACCTAGATGTGGTCCTCCAGTTTCTCTCTTCGGATACTTTCGAACCACCTGATAAGGCATTCTTTAGAGACTTCTCGAGAAAGTGCATTTTTCTCTTGACCCTCGCGACGGCCAAGAGGGTCAGTGAGATACATGCATTAGACTCGGGTAGGTTTTAGAGGAGATTCTGCTGTTGTCTCTTTCCAACCTCTGTTTTTGGCCAAGAATGAGAATCCTTCTAAACCCTTGGGCCCAGAAGTTTTGAAATCAAAGGGCCTCTCTCCCCTTGTGGGTAGAGAAGCAGAAAGGTCTCTCTGTCCGGTCAGAGCACTGAAGTTTTATCTGAAGAGAAAGAGTCAACTTCAGGGTTGTAATCAGAGCCTATGGTGCGCGGTAAGGAACCCGAAGAGGCAAATGTCGAAGAACGCATTAGCATTCTTCGTGAGAAATGTGATAACGGAGGCTCACATGAAATGCCAGGAGAAAACATTTAAGCTGCTTAGGGTTAGAGCACACGAAGTCTGTGCAATTGCAACTTCCCTAGCCTTTAATAGAAATATGTCAATGAAAGACATATTAGCAGCAACATATTGGAGATGCAACTCGGTATTTGCCTCCCACTACTTAAAAGATGTCAGAGTGACTTATGACAAGTGCTTTTCTCTTGGACCTTATGTAACAGCGGATACCGTGCTGGGGCAGGGAGCTGGTGCTGATCCTTAAATAATATTGTTTTTAACTATAAAATTATTTGGTTTTGAGTTTTTATGGTCGTTTGAAAGGATGTTTGGGGGATAACTCTTTTCAATCGTAGTACTAACCCCGGTTTTAGGATCAGGTGATTGGGATCGGTGTTATGCTCCTTGATGATGCCATATGGCAAGGTGTTTTGTCATGTAAGTGGATAGGACCCCATTGACAAAGATCCTTAGGTTCTGTCGAGTAAGTGGATAAGACCCCATCGACAGACCATCAAGAACTCTTAGCATGAGGTCACTACCTCTCTGAGGCTCTTGAGGCGATGTAAGCTCCTAGGCAGTAGCCATGAAGTCTTTCGCCGACACAGGTAGGAACCAAGGTTTCTTATATTTTTGTTACCTACAACGTATGTTGTTCCCTGTCTATTCAGTAATTAGCTGTCTCTTACCCTCCGCCAAAGGTGCCAATCAGCTAAGTATATATCTGCCAGGGAAGTTGAATGTATAAAAATGATATTGTCATGATACAATAAAGTTTTATACATACTTACCTGGCAGATATATACTATTAAATGGCCCACCCAGCCTCCCCTCAGGAGACAGGTGGAAGAGAAAATCTGTCTTAGAAGATGGGATGGTTCCTATTCCTGCCACCCAGCGGCAGTGGCGGTAGATCACCTGACCTACCTGTAGCGTGTGCCGCGAAATTCGAATTTCTGTCGGGGACGACGGAGTCTATAGCTAAGTATATATCTGCCATGTAAGTATGTATAAAACTTTATTGTATCATGACAATATCATTTTTATTGTGAGATTTCAGCTGTCATTGGTTTCCTGACCTGTTATACCTTGGCCTTTGTCCTGTTCTTTTATCTAGGTATGGTTGTTAGAGGTTACTAAATCCCATATTTCCTTTACAAAGATTAATTCATAAATATTTTTATAGGTGACTTGTTACTTTCACTTTATTACCAGTTTTTGGCATTCTCTTATTATTTTCCATGAAAAATTATAAATTATTATTATTATTATTATTATTATTATTATTATTATTATTTATTATTAAAAAAATGGCAGTTAACTGAATTTATCTTATAAAGAATTTTCTTAATTTTTCTGATAATTTGTTTTTTATAATCAGCAAGACTGCTTAGAAATTGGCCTGCACTTATGATGTTATTCTGGTATTTTGAATGTCAAGATCTGTATTATCAATACAAAAATATGAAATATATTTTATTCTGATTGTATTTTAATCTATATCTGGAGACTACAGTGGGATTGTAGATGGTGATCTCCACTACAAAATCAATCGGTTGTTTCCTTAATGTGGCCATGTTTCTGGCCATCATCCGGACGTTGCAAGGGACGCTCTGAATGGGCATCGTTGATGGGTCAGCTTTTATGGTAGGGGTGGGTGTGGTCAGATCCGGGTCAAATTTATGATTGGCTCCCTAGGGGAGTTTCTTCTCGGGCAAAGCCTTCTAGTCGTATGCAGTGGTTGCGCGTTGCTGCGAGCCCTGGAGTAGTTCTGGGACGAATCTTCTTGATTCTGCTTGCCTGCTGCTAAATTATGATTGATCCGCGCCTCCTGTACAGCACTCGGTGCTGGTCGCCTGGTGTCCGTTGGAAGGAGGAAGGTTTCCTGCATAGTATTAAGCAAGGGTTTCTCCTTACCAGTACATGTGGGACTTCAAGGAGGTGCAAGCAGCAGTGGTCTGGAGCTTAATTGATGATTTCAAAATTTTGTACAATGTCTCGTCAGGATATCCTCTGATTATGGGCAGTCCTGGCATGGTTTAATATTGCTTCCTCCTGGGTGGGGCAGGAAATTCTTATCGAAAGGCGCATCATGGTCATACTGATGTAGGTGCCAAGGCATCTTTGGAGAGGCCATGAGAACCGGTATACCATGTTTGTCTTCTTCTAGGGGTCCTGCTGCTTTTGTGGGGGGGGGGGGGGGGGGGGTGGGGGGGGGGGGGGGGGGGGGGGGGGGTGGGGGGGGGGGGATTATTCTTCATCACCAGGCTGCTGGTTTTTCTACTTTTATAGTAAATAATCAGATGGATCATCTTATCAGGACTGGTAGGCAGACATTTTTTTTAATGATCTTCTCAAGGGCTTCCTCATCTTCCTTATACTTCCTGTGGAGGTGCCGTTATAAAGAAGTCAGACTTGTTCAGGGGCGTCAGGCATGATTCCTGCTGTTACCAGCTTTCAACGTTCCTTCGGATAGATTTTTCTATTTCTTGATTGGGAAGGCTGTTATCAGCGAGGATCTGGATAGCTCGCTCAAGTTTGTCGTGAGCGTCATTCCAGGAGGAGCAGTGTGAGAGGGTTCGTCTAACATGAGCACTGATTGTGGAGTGCTTGTACCTCTTGGGGCACTTGCTCTATCCATTGAGAGACATTCCCAGGTTCGTTGGTTTTGTGAAGACTGGTGGTGAACTGGGTATTCCTTCCTTCAATAAGGACATCAAGGTAGGGAAGGTAGCGGTCTTTGCTGTGAAATAGAGGTTGCTATGCTGGTGGAAAGTGCCCCAGTTCCTCGATTTCTTCTCGAGAATTAGCCATAACAAAGGTGTCGTCAGTATACCTCCCGTAGATTTTCGGCTGGTCATTGCTTTTAAAGACCCTCTGCTCGACGGTTTCCTGGTAGAAATTGGCAAGCAAGACTCCGAGGGGGGAGCCCATTGCCACACCGTTGATCTGGGTGAACAAAGAGCTTCAGGAGAACCCTGCTGCAGCGGCAACTGACATCAAAAGTGAAAGCGAGGACTGCGTTCACAGGAGAGAAGAGGGTAGAGTTGGGGGACGTCCGCCACCATAACAGAAACCTGATGCAGCGCGCCCCCCCCCCACCCCCACCCCACCCCTCGTGCTGGCGAAGATGTCACAGCAGAACCCCTCCAAGACCAAGAACAGCACCGGGACATCTCAGACTGCCTTCGCTGCTTGAAGGAAAAGGATGCTGAAATGAAAATGAGAACAGTGATTAGAAAGTTGATAAACCTAAACAGAGGGAAGTTGCATCTCCCTCACGAACGGAAAAATTACATCAACTTGACCTCCTACAACCTGACACCAGAAGATGACAACTTGACCTCCTACAACCTGACACCAGAAGAAGACAAAATTTTGAGAATCTGCCTCAACTGTCATTACATCTGACTGAAGCCCATGGATAAACATTTGGAAGTCGAGGACTTCCTCTTAGACATCCATAAACAAGAAGACTTAGGCAATCTCTGCATGACTGATGCCCTTCAATCCCTTCTATTATCATCATTATTATTATTAACTGCTAGTTTCTACAGTATGTACCACTAAATTTTGTTTTAGACTCCTATCATTATTATTACCTGCTAGTTTATACAGTACCACTCAATTTTGTTTTAGACTCCTAACCTTTTTTTTTTCCTAAGATTCATTCTTTAGAAGTGACAGAGCAAAAAAGAATTTAAAAAAAAGTTGTACTGCTAAACTGGAAGAGAGCATAGGAAACTGATGTAGATTAAAATGTAAGAAGCAATACAGCTGGGGTTGAAGGAACGCTGGAACAGACCTGGGATAGACACATACTAATTTTCAGGGAACAGATTGCCTGGCCCCTTTTAGTTGCCTGTGTTTGAATTAACCTCAACTGCCAAATAGGTATCCTGATTGGTGTGCTCACAACTGCATGAAGTCTTAAGTTCAGAAATCAATTCTAGAGTCATACAGGTTTTATTTTTGAGAATTATAATAAAATATTATCATACCTTAAAAATATAGGAAACTGTGTATTATTCTCTATGTAAACATGAGGAAAAATAGTTGATTATTCAGTTGACTAAATTTTAGTTTTTATTTGTTAGATTACATAATGGTACTATTAAATAGTTGAACCAGACTTTAGGGTTAAGTTTTTGAACAATCACATTAGGCTGTCCATTAAATTGTATAGTGTGTGTGTGTGTGTGCACTATTCATACTGTAGCAGTTTGGCTAAGGCACTAACTGATAGATGTATCCTCAAGGATTGGCAAAATAGTCTGATGTTAGATCCATCTGCTGGTGCCATCTTGGCATATTTTTTACACATTCTCTTCCTTCTTGAGGTAATTTTTTGGCAAGACCCATGGGAGTTTAGATGGAGTTAGTGAACTGGCTAAGTCATTACTATGTTTTTTTAAAATGGAATGATGTCAATATTAATTATTAAACAGCAAGAAGTAGTAAGCAAAATTTTGCTCTGCTTGACGTCATTTTGGTTACAGTTCCATTATCATGAACAACACCCAGTAGAAATAAAGGTACACACTATGCAGTATACAGAGATGGGTCTAATCTTCATCAGGCATGGGATTGGCAGCCATGTCATCCAGCAAAACATGCAGTGTCCTCGCCTTACAATAATGACCCTGACGAAATGTCGTGTCCTGTCAGGGTACTACGAGCTTACTTAAAAAGAACTTGGCATCTCGGACTGGGATGCCAAAGGCTTTCTGTGAGTATCGTTTGGTTAAGAGAAATGATCAGAAATCCATTTTTAACAGAAACTGGAAGGTCAAATAATTTTGGTAGAGCTAGAGCTCATGACATCAGGGGTCTGAGGTCCTCTTTGGCGTTCAAGAAAAATTTGTCTTAACGAGGATTTTGAAAGTTGGTGTTTTGCTGTGTCAAACAAATTTTGCTTCCTTTTTATTTAAAATATGTTGCCCATAGATCCTTGGACACTTTTTCCTTTGGTCCAGTGATGGCTGCTCAGCAAGTAGCATGGCCCATCCAGTACCCCTGGTGGGTCAGTTAATATCTAGTCTAAGATAAAGGTATGAAAGTAGAATGAAGGAGAGGACTGGTCTCATTTCTTTCCTACATTTTCTGTCTACTTCTTTAGCTACGGGCAGTGAGAAGTAGTATACTACCATCATAAGCTGGAATGGATTAGATACAGGTGAGTGAGACAGCCATGCTGTTAAGGTAATCAATAGCATAGGATGCTTTTCAGTAGCAACACACCCCTCTCTTAGCAGGGAGGGAGTAGGGTGATAACAAATCCACATACAGGATACTTGAGTTTGTTATGAGAACAGATAGCTCTCCATCTTCCGCAAATGCATTCGCAGATGCAATAAATTATGTTATTGTATGAAACACCCAGAGAGATGAACCAATAGATTTTCACGTATCTTAGGTTCTGAGGTTGTAGTCGATTGTCTTAGAATATCTATTCGGAAGTGGACTAAAGGTGGCAAACTCCCAGTCAGTTAAGAATACTTACCTCCCACCAATGAGTAAGTCTATCCTAATGTTAAGACCAAAAGTTTGTTTCGTATATGAACAAATGACAAATTTTTAACCCTCTAAGCCGGAGCCCTAAAAAAATCAAAAAAAAAACGTCTCCCGTAGCGGCCCCTGTTTGGAGTGAGCGCGGAAGTGGAAAAAATCAATTTTTTCAAAAAATTACAGCTGCCGCGTACTTTTTGAAGATTAAGAGTTCATTTTTGGCTCCTTTTTTGTCATTGCCTGAAGTTTAGAATGCAACCATCAGAAATGAAAAATAATATCATTATCATATGTAAATAATGCGATATATGGTAGCGAAAAAAAAAAAATTAATACTAATTGTATTCAAATCACGCTGTACAGAAAACGGTCAAAGCTAACCAGTTACTTTTTTTTGCGTTGTATTGTACACTAAATTGCGATCATTTTGATATATAATACATTGTAAAACAATAAAATTAACACCGGAAAAAATATTATCACAAAATGATGTACGAATTCGTAACGCGCGGACGCAAAAAAATATTTTTTCAAAAACTTCACCGTAATTCTAAATAATGTTCGCTAGAGACTTCCAATTTGTTTCAAAATTAAGACAAATGATTGAATATTACGATACTGATAACGAGTTTTAGAATTAGAAGTTGCAGTATTTCGACCATTTCGGACGAGTTAAATTTGACCGAATGTCGAAATTTTAATATATATATTTTTTTATGATATTTTTTCATAGACATATTTCGAAGATGGAAAAAGCTACAACCTTCAATTATTTTTTATTGTATTCTTCATGAATTGCGCACATTTTGATATATGAAACTCTATAAAAAGGCTAATATGAAAAGGAGCAAATATTAGGATAATGCCATGTACGTATTTCGGAGACTTGCGGCCGCGAATCGGCGCGCGGAGTGAAGGTAAATATATTTTTCAAAAATTCACCATAAATCACAATATTGTTTTAGAGACTTCAAATTTGTTTCAAAATGAAGAAACATGACGGAATATTACTAGGCCGTAAGAGTTTTAGCTTACTTACAATTGCGTTTTTCAACTATTTCGGTAGAGTCAAATTTATTGACGAACGTGGCTTTTTTTTCTATTTATCGTGATTTATATGCAAATATTTCGAAAAAAAGAGAAAGCTACAACCTTCAATCATTTTTAGTTGTATTCTACATGAAATTGCGCACATTTTCATATATAAAACTTTATGAAACAGCTAATTTTAAATGGTGCAAACATTTCGACAATCGCACAAAAAAATTCTGATTTTTTCGAAGAGTTACAGCGCGAACGTAATTTTTTTTTTTTTTCATAAATTCACCATAAATCAAAATATTGTGCTAGAGACTTCCAAGTCGTTGCAAAATGAAGGTAAATGATTGAATATTAGGCTAGAATATTAAGAGTTTTAGCTTACAATTGCGTTTTTCGGACCATTTCGGTAGAGTCAAAGCTGACGACCGAAAGTTGAAATTTTTGCACTTAACGTTATTTATATGAAAATATTTTCAAAAAACTGATAAAAGCTACAACCATGGGTTGTCTTTTGTTGTATTGTGCATGAAATTTCGCACATTTCCATATATAAAAACTTTATGTAACGGCAAATTTAAAAGGGTGCAAACATTAGGACAATCGCACAAAAAATTTATCGGAAGAGTTATCGCGCGAAACGTAACGGAAAAAGTTTTTTCATAAATTCACCATAAATCGAAATATTGTGCTAGAGACGTCCAATTTGTTGCAAAATGAAGGCAAATGATTGAATATTACTATAATATAAGAATTTTAGCTTACAATTGCGTTTCTCGACCATTTCTGTAGAGTCAAAGTTGACCGAAGGTTGAAATTTTTGCACTTATCGTTATTTATATGAAAATATTTCAAAATTGATAAAAGCTACAATCATGAGTATTTTTTAGTTGTATTGTGCATGAAATTGCGCACATTTTCATATATAATACTTCATGTAAAGGATAATTTAAAATGGTGCAATAATTATGTCAAAGTGACGAAATAATTTCCGAGATGTGTCACTGATACTTTTTAGTGCGATAAGAAAGAAATTCGCGCTTGCGCGCCTGCGTAGCGATTGTAAACCAAAAAACAAAAAAAACGCCTTGATCCGTGAACTCCAGCATCCCCCAAGGCCGCGTGATACAAAAGTTTTCGGCTGGTAGGCCTATCAGTATTTTTTCCGCGAATTTTTAAAAAACTTTTTTGAGCCGACGTATGATACGTCCAATCGGCATACGGGAGACATTTTGACTCGACGTTTAATACGTCCAATCGGCGTAAGAGGGTTAATCAATTTGTATTTTTCATAACTAACAAACCTGAGGTCTTAACATATAAAGACCCACCTTGAACCACCCCTTTGAGTCAAAACTAGGTTGGAAGAGTAACTGTTGAGCTCATGGGATGCCTAAGGCATTGTGGGAACTACTTAAAAATTTGTAATTTTCCTGTGATTAAAGAAATGCTGTTGAAACACTGCAAAAATCAATCCAAAAGCCTTCCACAGCAAATTAAATTTTCACTTCGCAAATTATGTGAAGATGCACAAATTTAGAAATAGTTTGGATTTATGCCCATATAGGAATTAAAGGCAATGAAGCTTATAAAGCAGCCAAAGCTGCAATTACTATGATGAAATCACATATCCTTGTCCCTATTAGTGATTATATAACATCCCTTAGGCTCATCATAATCAATAAATGGCAGAATATATTGAATAATGAACCTATTAGAAACAAACTAAATCAGAGGAAAAAAAAGTGTTGGAATATGGAATTCAGTATATAAAAAAAATGACTAAGTAATTTTGACTCACCCTTCATTTGATCCATTCATATTTATTGATTACCTCACATGATCCAGTCCCTGTATGTAGAGAATGTAGAGTAACGCCAACAATTATACATAATTTGTTTGTCTAAATTGTAATTTACAGTGAATATCAAGTTTTGGAAACAAATCAATTGGAGAAATGTCAGAATTGCCATTTTTGTTAATTTACCCTTTTATAAAACTTATAAAAGCTGTACGGTAAATTTATTAAATAATGTGTAAACTTTATTATGAATGAAGACAAAACTTAGTCTGTATTTGCTCTTAGACTAATTAATTATGAAATTTAGGTCTTGAGGACCAAGTGTCGGAACCCATCAGGATTATTCATTTGCTCTTAGAAGGTGAATTATTGTAGCATTACTTGACCTTTACAGGGCAGCTGAGCTTAAACATGGAGAATGGAGCATTCCTGAATTTGCCTGTGATGGATTTGTCAAAAAGTGGGTTGTGAAGTATACTGCTCCCTTCTTTGGCTGGGATTCTCTGAGGGCAAAATTAGAATTCAAGTAAGTTTATTTATCATATTTGTGCATAAGGTTAAATTCTTGTCTTAAAGTCAGTGATATGTATTGAGTTTATAATATTTTTGAACATTAATGTTTTAACATATATAAAGATTTTGTTGTTTTATTGATGTTTTAAAATGCCTTGACTTATTTGCAAGACCAATTTTCAGACATTTCTCTGTAAGTAGCGGTGCATATTCTCAGGAGTTGGCTTTTGGGTGAATTTAACTGATGAAAGAAATTAGATGATTGGAAATTAAAAACAAATCCTCCTTTGTTGGATGTTGATATGCATTTGAAAATCAGTAAAGTAATGATGAACTATTAAGATTGGAAAAGTAAATGTTATTACCAATACCATCACGTTTTATATATTTTGTGATCAAGCAAGTTATTCATGTTATTACCAGTGTATGAACTGCTGATGTTTACAATATGCAATTTGCTAAAACGTGCAGACTCAAGTTGTTAGTTAAATTAGTGTGTTTGGTACTGCAGATCTTTAAGTTTTTTAGTGATATATTTTTTAAAACTGTCATATCAGTTTTTTATTATAAAAAAAAAACATTCTTCTTTTTGATCAGTTTTTTATTGGAAAAAACATTCAACTTCTTAATCAGATTAAGTATCATTAATCGGATTAAGTATCATCCTGTCTTGTTAATGTTATTTATGAAGAAGAATTTTCAGTATGAAACTTTTGTATTGTGAGAAAAATTTTAGCAAAATATTTTTATAGTGAAATAGCCAATTAATATTCTTGAAAGTTTAGTGTTTTTCCATGGGGTATGTTCTTCAATTGACCCCAGAAGTTGTAAATTTTTTTTTATTGAATAAATGGAGACTTATTTAAGAAAATCTTGGCGAGATGCAGAACACTAAATACCATGCACAGTACTTTGGATGACTTATTTTTTTAGATCATAGAGAATTTGATAAATTAATCATTTACATTTATTTTCCAGGGGTGCAATTCAGGTTACCATGGACTTGTTGAAGCTGGACATCAGCCAGTGTCCCGGGGAATTTTTTGTTCAGAATGCCTTTAAAGATACCCATAAGTGTGACAGAAAAACATCATATGTAAGTTGTGCTTTTACTTACTTGAAACCATTTTTGTAATGTACTTTCAGGATGAGCAAGTGTGTCCTAAGGTCTATTATGAACTGATTGTTTTCTTACAAACACAATACCTACAAATAGCTTTTTTTTGTGATGACAAAATTGTCTAAAAAGAACTGCAGCTAGTTTTTAATGCATGACCCCCCCAGTTTTAGTTTTAGACTAATTGCAGTTCTTGTATATCTGGATAATTTTGGTGCTGGGAGGCTACCGAGTGTTTTCTTCAAGTTAGTCTTTGGTTTTTTGGCAACTTTAGGGTTTGCTCATGATGAAAGATTAGGTTGCTTTGTCAGCCTTAACTTTACAGTGTTACTTCTTCCCTTATTACTCATTGCTGAAATGGTTAATTGGATATTTATTTGGGATTAACAAGTTAATTTGATAATGCACTTTTATAGAGTAAAGTTTTCTTTGCAGTACTCCTGCTTATTGTGGAAGGTATGATGGAAGAAAGAGAATATGAATGGAGTTGCAGTTAAAGGAATGAAAGGAGATGCAGCTAGGCACCAAAGGGACGCTGCAAAGAACCTTAAGTAATGCCATGCGGTGCACTGAAAGCACTACCCCCATGGGGTATAGAACATAAAAGGGGTCACATTTTATAATCATACAAGTGGATCTCAATCATCCTTTGGTATAGGACTTGCTGCAGTTTTGTTTAATTAAACAAGCTAGTTTACTTTGATACCCAGCATGCTTCCATTTTTACAACAGTATAAAAACATACCACCGCATATAACTGATTTAACTTATTTACAGTAACTTTAGATGTGGTTTAGACACACTACTTAATTATTGTCTTAAAATTCTCTTTCTCAAGAAATTAATTTCTTATGTTGGTTTGTGGTGTCTTTGAATTTGTCACACTCATCTGACCCATGGGCATTAGTTGAATGACCCTTATGATTTATGTCCTAGAATGTGAAATAACACTTCCAATCAAACATGCCTTTATTGACTCCAGTTTTGAACCAGCTAAGAATATCAGAACCTTCAGTTTGTCCGACCTTTAAATTTTGAAGGAGTAGTAATAATAAATGAAATAAGATAATCAAGTTAATCAAGGATAAACCCTTCAGGGCAGCCCAATGAAAGTTAAGGATGTTAACTTAGTTGTCTGATCAGTGTCATTAAGAGTGTTAATAAAATGTGCTCTATTACCTTTTCTAGGACTCCACAATATTACCGTACTTAAGTATTTTTGGTTATCAGGTAATGCTTGCAGTGCCTACAGTTTAGCTTTGTAAGACTTCTAAATTTAGTAAGACTCCTAAATTTAGTAGCAGTTGTCATGATAAGGTTTGTTTTTCTTGCTCTGTAATTTGCATTACAAAAAGTTTTATCAGACCCATCCTAAAATTACTTAAGCTGTTGTTGGTTACTTCTCAAGACTACCAACAGGTCAAGGAGAAGGCATTAACCATTGCTAAATGAAACAATTCCATGTAGATTTGAGAGATTCACCTAAGTGAATTCCCTTGTAAGGGTTCAGGAATTGTAACCAGAGCTGCTCCAGCTTTCACAATCAAAACTTCTATTTTACAATTAGTTTCTGTCTCGGCACATATTTTAGTTAGTCTTTTAGAGACAGTTTCTGATGCTTGATATCAGCCCCAAGAGCTCTTGTGCAATTCCACAATTCTTCCTTAGCCAGGTCTGGACTTTTGATTCAAGAGTTCAGTCCATTCCACTTTAACAGAGTTTGTGGTTAGTTTTAAGTAATGGTTTTATAGAGATTGTGGTTAGTTTTGAGTAACGGGTTTGAGGTGAAGTGTAAACGTTTGAAAACAAAACTTATTTTCTTTTAATATTTTACCATTTTAGTGTCTACCTCCCACCTTTATGATAATATTTTGCTGGTCATGGAGCAGATGACACTAATGAAGAGACATGTAGTAGTTCAAAACACTGGAATCTCCATACTTGCACAGTACTACTAGCCAACTGCCATTTTTCTTTTAAGGACAGAAATGTCTTGAGCTAATGGTTTTGTGTGGAAAAATTCATTTTTCTTTTGAAAAATTATGTTTTGTAGCTTAAGACTGGTTCAATTTCTGTTTAATGAATTCCAGATGCCATAGGAAGGCTCCGAATTATTTTGTCACCACTTTCGGTAACAATTAATTTTAATTGTTTGGAAATGAGTGATAAACTGGAGCCAGAAGTATAAACAATATTTCTCAAACTCCCTTATTTTGTACATGAACTTTCCTGCCAGATATATACTTAGCTTACGTCTCTGACGTCACGACAGAATTCAAAACTCACGGCAAATGCGACAGGTAGGTCAGGTGATCTACCCCACCCGCCGCTGGGTGGCAGGTGTATGAACCAATCCCCCTTTCCAGTCATAATTTTTCTGTCGCCGGTGTCGACTACATCTGTTGTCGATACCTCTCGATTTTGGATCATTACTCGTTTTCGCCCTGGATTGTTTCATCGGACTTTTGGTGAAGTACCTGCTCCTTGCGATTTGTGGACCGGTTTTGGATTATTCTTTTGATTATTCTTGGAATTTCATTATGTCTGATTTGGAAATTAAGAAATCAACTATGTTCAGAGTTTGTTCTGTTAGCGATTGTAAGGTGAGGCTACCGAAAGCGCGGTTTAGACCTCACACAGTATGCATGAGGTGTAGGGGGAATGACTGCTCATTTATTAACCCTTGTAATGAATGTGGTAATTTGAATGAAGAAGAATGGAAGGCGCTTTCTTCTTATGTAAGAAAGCTTGAGAAGGACAAGGTTAGGAAAGCTTCATCTAGGAGTTCTAGTAGGTCTCGCGCTAGCGAGTTTGAAGTTGATAACCCTGTTGTAGACGTAGCGCCTTTACCAGTTTCAGCCCCTGCTTCCTGCACCGAACCCGAAGATGCGCCTTCGGAGGTGGACACTATGAGAGCCACTATTCGCAGCATGGAGCTGAAAATTAAAGTGCTAGAAGGTAAGAGTGATAGCAATTTGTGCAGTGATCCCAGTGCAGTGGAGGGTGCGTCTGATCGGCTCCCTAATGCTTCTAGGCCTAGACCTCTTCCAGACTCCCAGACCCAGTGGAGGAGGAAAGTCGAAAGCCGCAGGAAGGTTAGGGAGAACCCCCACCGGTCAGGCGTCCCCTCGGTAGCGCCTGATGTTCGATCCCAGGCTACCTTGGATCGCGCCAAGAGAGAAGTCTTACGGCAATGCTTCTCGTCTTCGCCTTCTCCTTCGCCCAACGTGGTTGGAGCTCCTCGGAAGCTTCTCGGCCGTCGAAGAGAGCCTGGCAGGCTTCTTCCGCTCTCCCCTCCAGCCCTGAAGTTTTTCGGAAGATCCTGGATTGGATGTCAAGAAACCGAGGATTTCTTTGGAGTTTCGCTCTCCTAGTAAGGATCGAGCTGCGTCTCCCGTGAAGGACTTTGTTAAGTCTCCTACACGTGTGTTGGCTAGTCTTGCAGGCGCAGATTACGGCTCTGGCTGACTCCTTGATTGTGACTTCTGGTCGTAGGAAGGACGTCTCGCTTCCGGTAAAGAAGTCCAGGCGCTCTTCTCCAGGCTTACGCTATTCGTCAGTAACCGCCCTCTCTCCAGGAGTGGATCGTAGTACGAGGCGCTCTTCAAAGGACAGGCGCTCTCCTGCGGACATCGTTTCTCCGTCGGACAAGGGGCATGCTTCCGTAGACGAGCCTCTCCTGACAGGCGCTCGTCTCGAGACAGGATCTCTCCCGATGGCAGACGCCAGGAGCCTGGTAGGCGTTTTTCTCATGGTAGCCGCTCTCCTTCAGGCTTTCGCTCTCCTGTGACCAGACGCCCTTTGGTAGACAGGCGCTCTTCTCCTGTCAGCCGCCCTTCGCTTAGCAGGCACCAAGAGCCTGGTAGGCGCTCTTCTCCTTCAAGGCGCTCTTCTCCCGATTTTCGCTCTCCTCGAGTTAGGCGCCGGGAATCTGTCAGACGCTTCTCGCCTGGTAGGCGCTCGTCGCCAGAGATTCGCTCTCCTCGCAGCAGGCGCCAAGAGCCTGATAATCGCTTCCCACATGACATTGCGCTCTTCGCCAGGCAGCCGCTCTCCTTTTAGACAGGCGCCAGGAGCCTAATAGACGCTTTTCGCCTAATAGGCGCTCTTCGCCTAATAGGCGCTCTTTGCCTAATCGGCGCTCTTCGCCTGTTCGCCTGATAGGCGCTCTTCGCCAGATTTTCGCCCTGCGTTCGTTAGGCGCCAAGAGCCTAGAATACGCCCTCATCCTGACAAGGGAGGAGTTTTTTCAGGCAGAAGCTCAACGAAGTTATAACTTCCCCGGTTAGATGTCAGAGTTCTTCCAGACATTCTTCCAAGGATGGACTCTCGGCTGAGGACAAGACAGCCTTTCATCGTAAGGATCGTGAAGGATCTTCGGCGGAAGAAGAACAGGATCCCTCGGAAGAAGAAATTCCTAAAGATTCCTCCGTTTCTTCATACAAGCGTTTGACGGACCTGTTGCTTCAGGAATTTGGAGACGCCCTTTCTCCTGTCGCCCCGCCCTCGCCTCTTTCGTTATTTTCGACTTCGAAAACTTCGAAGGTTTCATCCTGTGTCAGGATGAAGCCTGCAATCTCTATGAAGAAGGCGCTTAGAGGTTTTGGTGAGTGGCTTCTTTCGAAGGAAGAGAAAGGGAAGACGGTGTTCTCTTTCCCTCCTTCTAAGCTTACTGGGAAACTAGGATTCTGGTATGAATTGGGAGAACCCTTGGGCCTCGTTCTTCCATCCTCGGCAGACTCGGACTTCTCTTCACTGGTGGATTCCTCTCGACGCTCTGCCCTTCATGTCTGCTAAGACGACATGGGGGATGAATGAGCTTGACCACCTGTTGAAGGGAATGTTCCGAGTCCTGGAGGTGTTTAACTTCCTAGACTGGTCTTTGGGCGTTTTGGCCAAGAAGACGCAGACCCCGGATTCCATTTCTCCTGAGGATCTTATCAGTGTTCTCACGTGTATGGACAAGGCAGTGAGGGATGGATCGAGTGAAGTAGCTTCACTTTTCGGAGCGGGAGTGATCAAGAAGAGATCTGTGTACTGTTCGTTCCTGACGAAATCAGTATCGCATGCTCAGAGAGCCTCTCTCCTGTATTCTCAGCTCTCTCCCTCAACTCTTCCCTAAGAAGATCGTTCAGGATGTTTCTTGTGCCCTTTCAGCTAAGGCTACACAGGACATGCTAGCCCAGTCTACCAGGAAGCCTCACTCTTCTTTCCAAGCTAAAACCAAAGAGAGAGACTCCAGTTAGGCAGGAGCCCTTTCGAGGAGTCCCTCCTGCCAGAGCTTCTTCCTCTAGAGGATCTAGACCCACTAAACGAGGGAAGACCTTCTCTAGATCCATCAGAGGGAAGAAGTAGGATTCAAGTCCTCCAGACATCAGTGGGTGCCAGACTTCTGAAGTTTGCCGACGTCTGGGCCCAGAAAGGGGCTGACAACTGGTCACTCTCGATTGTCCGCAAAGGCTACCTCATTCCCTTCTTATCAAGACCTCCGTTGACGACGACTCGAGGGAGTTGGTAGCCAAGTACAAGGACCCCATCATGAATCAAGCCCTCTCTCTAGCAGTAGATCTTATGCTGGAGAAGGAGGCGATAGAACTATGAATGAAAGATCCTCATTCTGCGGGTTTTTACAAACAGACTGTTCCTAGTTCCCAAGAGCTCAGGAGGATGGAGACCGGTTCTGGATGTAAGCGCCCTGAATGTCTTCGTAGAAAAAAGGAAGTTCGCCATGGAGACAACTTCTTCAGTGTTGGCGGCTCTTCGTCCAGGGGGACTGGATGGTGTCACCCTAGATCTTCAGGACGCTTACTTCCATGTGCCTATCCATCCTTCTTCACTGAAGTTTCTGAGATTCATGATGGGAGGGAAGATCTTCCAATTCAGGGCCTTGTGCTTCGGCCTTTCGACAGCCCCTCAAGTTTTCACGGGTTAATGAAGAATGTAGCGCAGTGGCTACATTTGGAGGGAGTGAGGCTGTCTCTCTATCTAGACGATTGGCTGATCAGAGCAAGCTCACAAGAAAGATGTCTGGAGGACCTACAAAAGACACTGACTTTAGCAAGTTCGTTGGGGCTTCTGGTGAACTTCCAGAAGTCACAATTAATCCCCAGTCAAGAGCTGATATATCTGGGGATTCGGATGGTTTCTCCGGATTTTCGGGCATATCCGTCACCAGAGAGGATTGCTCGTTGCCAAGAGAAACTAACGACCTTCCTAGAGAAAGATGCATGCACAGCGAGGGAGTGGATGAGTCTGTTGGGGACACTTTCCTCGCTGGAGCAATTCGTTTCTCTAGGAAGGTTGCATCTCAGACCTCTCCAATTCTTCCTTTACCGGAACTGGAGGTGTCTCTCTCTAGACCTGGAATTCTCCTTCAGGATATCAAAAGGAATCAAGAAGGACCTTCTGTGGTGGACAGATCCTCTCCGATTTGCAGAAGGTCTGTCTCTGTACATGCCAAACCCGAACCAAGTATTGTTTTCCGACGCGTCGGAGACGGGTTGGGGTGCGACCCTAGGGTCAAGAGAAGTGTCAGGCACCTGGGAGGGGGAACAGGTGTCCTGGCACATCAACAACAAAGAGTTGATGGCAGTGTGG
This sequence comes from Macrobrachium nipponense, assembly GCF_015104395.2. NCBI lineage: Eukaryota > Metazoa > Arthropoda > Malacostraca > Decapoda > Palaemonidae > Macrobrachium > Macrobrachium nipponense. The sequence continues at coordinate 7,850,048 of NC_061091.1, read as the reverse complement.
TTGGTGTTAAAAGCCTTCGAGCCCCACGTCCGAAATGCTATAGTTCAGGTCAACTCGGACAACACCACAGCCTTGGCTTACATAAGAAAGCAGGGGGGGACGCACTCTTTCTCCCTGTACGAAACAGCGAAGGACTTGCTGTTGTGGTCTCAGGCAAGGAAGATCGTTCTCCTCACCAGGTTCGTACAGGGAGAAAGGAATGTCAGAGCCGATCTCCTGAGGTTTTGGGGCAGACCTCATATCGACCTTTTTTGCCACAGCAAAGAACAAGAGAATAGACCTCTACTGCTCCCTGATCTCGGACCCAGGAGCAGTGTCAGTCGATGCTTTCCTTCTAGACTGGAGAGGTCTGGACGTCTATGCTTTTCCTCCATTCAAGATTCTGAGTCAAACACTCAGAAAGTTTGCGGCCTCGGAAGCGACAAGAATGACGCTGGTAGCTCCATTCTGGCCGGCCCAAGATTGGTTCACAGAGGTACTGGAATGGCTAGTGGACTTTCCAAGAGCTCTTCCACAAAGAGTAGATCTGCTCAGACAACCCCACTTCGACAGGTATCACAGAAACCTCCCCGCTCTCAATCTGACTGGCTTTCGACTGTCAACAGTCTTGTCAGAGCGAAGGGGTTTTCAGCTAAGGCAGCGAAGGCTATCGCATCAGCTAGAAGGCCCTCTACCCTTAGTGTCTACCAGTCGAAGTGGGACGTCTTCGCCGTTGGTGCAGTAACCAGAAGCTTTCCTCTTCCAGTACCTCTGTGACCCAAATCGCAGATTTCCTGGTTTTTCTCGGGGAAAAATGCGGTCTTGCAGTTTCGACCATCAAAGGATATCGGAGCATGTTAGCAGCTGTGTTTAGGCACAGGAATTTAGATATCTCCAACAACAAAGATCTACATGATCTGCTAAGATCTTTTGAAACTTGCAAGAAACCCTCGTCGCAAATTCCGAGCTGGAACCTGGATGTGGTTCTTCGTTTCCTGAGGTCCTCGAAATTCGAACCTCCCCAGTCATCTTCTTTCAAGGATCTTACGAAGAAGGCTCTGTTTCTTTTGGCTTTAGCATCTGCCAAAAGAGTTAGTGAGCTTCATGCTCTAGAAGGAAGGGTAGGTTTCAAAGGAGATTCGTGATTGTTCCTTCCTTCCTTCTTTTCTAGCTAAGAACGAGAACCCCTCAAATCCTTGGCCAAGGAGTTTTGAGGTTCCAGGCTTAGCTCCCCTGGTAGGGGAAGAGCCAGAAAGAACTCTTTGCCCTGTGAGGACTTTAAGATACTACCTCCAGCGGAAGAAGTCTCTTAAGGGCATTAAGGACAGACTTTGGTGCTCTGTAAAGGATCCCAGTAGACCATTGTCTAAAAATGCTTTGTCCTTCTTTATTAGAAGCCTCGTGAAGGAAGCACATTTGGCTTGCGGTGAGGATCACTTCAAGCTTTTGAAAGTCAAGGCTCACGAGGTAAGAGCCATTGCGACGTCCTTGGCTTTCAACAAGAATATGTCACTCAGAATCTGATGAAAGCAACATTCTGGAGATGCAATTCAGTATTCGCGAACCACTACCTTAGAGACGTCAAGATTACTTACGAGAAGTGCTTCGCGTTAGGCCCGTATGTATCGGCGGATTCGGTGCTGGGGCAGGGAGCTGAAGCATATCCTTTGTAAATTTTTTCCCCTATTGTTTGTTGTTGTGTTTTATGGTTGTTTGAAAGTGTGTTGTGTTTTTATGGTTGTTTTTGAAAGAGGATGCGGGTAGGCATCTCTTTCTATTCGTATTGCTAACATTTAGAATGGTTAGGTGATCTGTTTGTGCTAGAGCTCCCTGCATTGGTAGTGGTGGTCAGGCTCTGTCATTTAAGAGGGTGAATCCCCCATTGACATGATCCGACTTGGATTCTACTGAGTAAGTGGATATCAAATCCCTTCGGTAGACCCAGAGTCTTTTCAGCTGTAGGTCACGCCCTCGCTGTAGCTCTTCAGGCTTTGCAGACTAAATAGACAGTAACTATGAAGTCTTCAGCCTTATCAGGTAAGAACCAAGGTTTGTTAGTATCCTACAACAGATGTTGTTTCCCCTTTTTCCTTGTTACCTCTGTCTTTTTCCCTCCACCAAGGGTGTCAATCAGCTAAGTATATATCTGGCAGGAAAGTTCATGTACAAAAATGATATTGTTATTTTACAATAAAGTTTTGTACATACTTACCTGGCAGATATATACGATTGATGGCCCTCCCAGCCTCCCCTCAGGAGACAGGTGGAAGAAAAATTATGACTGGAAAGGGGGATTGGTTCATACACCTGCCACCCAGCGGCGGGTGGGGTAGATCACCTGACCTACCTGTCGCATTTGCCGCGAGTTTTGAATTCTGTCGTGACGTCAGAGACGTAAGCTAAGTATATATCTGCCAGGTAAGAATGTACAAAACTTTATTGTAAAATAACAATATCATTTTACATTTTCTAAGCATGGTATTTTATATAAATAAATACCAGCTTGTTTGTTGAAAATTATGAGGCTTTTGTCCTTATTCAGAGATAGGATTTTAGTGCAAGTGAATAGCTACAATTCCCAAGAGCTGTTGCAAAACTCATAAATATACATATTACCTGCAAATTCCACATTACTGGAATAGTAAGGCATTTCACTAGTTTCTTGCTCTCAATATGAATCTGGAATTTGAAACTTGTAACCCAGGCATGCTCACCCTTCTAAGGGGAAAGTGAGACTGTTTGAGACTGTTCAAAGTAACAAGTAAAATGATCAGCTCCATCCCCTCCCCCAATATCCTTGATTACTCACTCCGACTTCCAGTATGCCATCATACTTGCCCGTTATAACAGTTATTTTTAAATATTCACCTCATCGACAAACGAAACCTTAAAATGCATATGTTTATAGGCCATTTTCTGCTCAGAATGACTTTGTCTTTCATTTTCCAAAACATTTGCACAAACTTGCATTATAATATATTACAAAGTAATATAATAGTAAATATTGCTCATTTATGAATTAGTATTACTATGATATAATGTAATAAGAATATAATGGTTCCATTAACCCTCTTACGCCGGAGCCCTAAAAATCAAAACGTCTCCCGTATGCCGGGCCTGGTTTGGAGTGAGCGCGGAAGTGGAAAAAATAATTTTTTCAAAAAATTACAGCGCGCGTACTTTTGAAGATTAAGAGTTCATTTTTGGCTCCTTTTTTTGTCATTGCCTGAAGTTTAGAATGCAACCATCAGAAATGAAAAATAATATCATTATCATATGTAAATAATGCGATATATGGTAGCGAAAAAAAAAAATTCATACATAATTGTATTCAAATCACGCTGTGCAGAAAACGGTCAAAGCTAACCAGTTACTTTTTTTTGCGTTGTATTGTACACTAAATTACAATCATTTTGATATATAATACATTGTAAAACAATAAAAGCAACACCGGAAAAATATTATCACAAAATGATGTACGAATTCGTAACGAGCGGACGTAAAAAAATGTTATTTTCAAAAATTCAGTCGAATTCAAATAATGTTCTAAAGACTTCCAATTTGTCTTCAAAATTAAGACAAATGATTGAATATTACGATACTGTAAGAGTTTTAGATTAGAATTGCAGATTTCGACCATTTCGGACGAGTTAAATTTGACCGAATGTCGAAATTTTAATATATATTTTTTTATATGGACATATTTCGAAGATGGAAAAAGCTACAACCTTCAATTATTTTTTATTGTATTCTTCATGAATTTGCACACATTTTGATATATGAAACTCTATAAAAAGGCTAATATGACCAAAAGGAGCAAATATTAGGATAATGCCATGTACGTATTTCGGAGACTTGCGGCCGCGAATCGCGCGCGGAGTGAAGGTAAATATATTTTTCAAAAATTCACCATAAATCACAATATTGTTTTAGAGACTTCAAATTTGTTTCAAAATGAAGAAAAATGACAGAATATTACTAGGCCGTAAGAGTTTTAGCTTACAATTGCGTTTTTCAACTATTTCGGTAGAGTCAAATTTGACCGAACGTGGTTTTTTTTCTATTTATCGTGATTTATATGCAAATATTTCAAAAAAAGAGAAAAGCTACAACCTTCAATCATTTTTAGTTGTATTCTACATGAATTACGCACATTTTCATATATAAACTTTATGTAACAGCTAATTTTAAATGGTGCAAACATTTCGACAATCGCACAAAAAAATTCTGATTTTTTCGGAAGTTACCGCGCGGAACGTAATGTTTTTTTTTTTCATAAATTCACCATAAATCGAAATATTGTGCTAGAGACTTCCAAGTCGTTGCAAAATGAAGGTAAATGATTGAATATTACTAGAATATAAGAGTTTTAGCTTACAATTGCGTTTTTCGACCATTTCGGTAGAGTCAAAGTTGACCGAAAGTTGAAATTTTTGCACTTAACGTTATTTATATGAAAATATTTCAAAACTGATAAAAGCTACAACCATGGGTTGTTTTTTGTTGTATTGTGCATGAAATTGCGCACATTTCCACATATAAAAACTTTATGTAACGGCAAATTTAAAAGGGTGCAAAACATTAGGACAATCGCACGAAAAATTTATTGGAAGAGTTATCGCACGAACGTAAGGAAAAAGAAACTTTTTTCATAAATTCACCATAAATCGAAATATTGTGCTAGAGACGTCCAATTTGTTGCAAAATGAAGGCAAATGATTGAATATTACTATAATGTAAGAGTTTTAGCTTACAATTGCGTTTCTTGACCATTTCTGTAGAGTCAAAGTTGACCGAAGGTTGAAATTTTTGCACTTATCGTTATTTATATGAAAATATTTCAACTGATAAAAGCTACAATCATGAATCATGAATATTTTTTAGTTGTATTGTGCATGAAATTGCGCACATTTTCATATATAATACTTCATGTAAAGGATAATTTAAAATGGTGCAATAATTATGCCAAAGTGACGAAATAATTTCCGAGATGTGTCACTGATACTTTTTAGTGCGATAAGAAAGAAATTCGCGCTTGCGCGCCTGCGTAGCGATTGTAAACAAAACAACGCCTTGATCCGTGAACTCCCAGCATCCCCCAAGGCGCGTGATACAAAAGTTTTCGGCTGGTAGGCCTATAAGTATTTTTCCGCGAATTTTTAAAAAGACTTTTTTGAGCCGACGTATGATACGTCCAATCGGCATACGGGAGACATTTTGACTCGACGTTTAATACGTCCAATCGGCGTAAGAGGGTTAATAAAATGACAGTAAACTCAAACCAGCTTCCTCTTCCTATTATCTCTTGAATAATTAAGAAAGCTATTGATGGTACCAGATGTATGATATTGTACCTGAGGGGCATGTCCTTAGGTTATATCCATATTGACTGCACAGTAGTTTGTTTTTTGAATAATTAAGACAGCTACTGATGGTACCAGATGTACGATACTGTACCCTGAGGGGCAGGTCCCCAGGTTATATCCATATTGCCTGTACAGTAGTTACTTTTTCATTTCTTTAGGTGGTGAAAGTAAAAATGTATTTCAGGAGGCTCTCAGCGCATATGATGCCTAGAGCTCAAATCATAAAAGTAAAAAAATCACACATCATTCATTGAGAAAATGAATGCTTGCTAGTGGGAGAGGAAGGATAGAAAATAGTTATGCATAAAAGAAAGAGTATACAATTGAATCATAAAGATAAGTAGAGATATTTAAGGGTGATAAATAAGTTCGCTCATGATGGTAAAAAAGTACATGGTCATTGTTCATGTGTATATTTCGGATAGTAAGGGAAGGGGTTAATGTATAGTTTTTACATTTAGTAAGAGAAAATTGTTTATTATATATTGTCTTTTCAGTGTGTGCCCATCCAAGGTAGAGGATTCGACACGGGTGGTTATAAATGTGAATGTATTCAAGGGTTTGAGTATCCTTTTGAAGATCCTATCACATACTTTGATGGCCAGTTAATGGAGGCAGAGTTTTTGAATATTGTCCGTGACAAGAAGACTAGGTGAGTAAATTTTTATTGTGTGAAAAACTACTGAGTAGATATAGTGCAAATATTATTTAACAAAAGATTGGTAAAACTAAAAAAGATTGAAGATTTTAACTATTTCATTGAAACATTTTGGCTCAATTCCCAGTCAGTGACTAACAGTATAAGCTTATGAAAGTCACTAAAAAATGAGTTGGTTTTGCAAGTGGAATCCATATAAAAAGCAACTAATTAAAAATGTATATATATACACATTAGGGAAAGTAAAGCTATGCTGACAGCTGGAAAAGTACATTGAATTCTACATTAAATTCCATAAAATAATCTAAGGTATAAAATGGTACAGAATGTAAGGGAGTACAAAGTCACACAAGCAAGTGGGGAGATGAGAGCAGCTGTTTGACATTTTACGAATACTACAAGTAAACATTACCAAATTTTGGGTCAAGGGTTTGCAAGTTATCACCTCTGGCATAACACATTTGTATTATCTTATGCAGAAGAATAATAAGAGGGCAGTAAAGCAAGCAATGTGATTGACTGCCATAAGCTGTGGGGAAAAATTGTATGTTCCGGTACCTGTCCTTCATGATGCCTACTCTTACAGTGCGAAGGCATAAAGTTGATGTGTAATGTAGTCATTATGCAAGAATGTTGGCACAAGTATATATCATCATCCCCCAAAAACAAAAATATAAATTTTTATCACAATTTTTTAAAGTAAATTGTATTTTTCATAACTATACAAACCTGAGATCTTGACCTTAGGAATTACCTCCAGAGAAGCTGGAAACAGCCGCTAGACTTCATAGCAAGGTAGTTTGGTAGTTAAACTACTGCTTGGGTTGGGGAAATTCCACCCACCCGAGTTTGTAAAGGACTTCAGGTTTGTATAGTTAGGAAAAATACATTGCTCATACGTGGAACAAACATTTGATCTTAACAATAGGATAGTTTTCCAGTGCCAGCCGGAAACTGGTTAAAATAATCAAAGATTGTAAAGCAAGGAATCTGTGGCATCTGGCAATTGACTAATGCATGAATGAGGTGGAAGCTGGTCACCAATTGGAACCTTGTGATGCGTCGTCTTGTTTTGACTGTTTGGAGAGAGGAGCTCGCTTTTGCGCTCTCCTTCCCAAGCCAGTATCTTTGTTAGCTGGTAATTTATTTGTGCTTTGCTTTCAGTGTATGTGTGGCCCTGCTTGTCTTTTATCATGGATTCCTCCAAGAGTTGTAGGCCCCGTCAACGTGTGTCTGGCCGTTCCAGGATTTCCATGTTCAAGGTTTTTGGCGTTTTCCATAACTGACCCCCTTGCCACTTGCAGTAGGAGCCATTCCAACTTTTGTACCATTACTAACCCTTGCCTGGAATGTCGTTCCTGGCCTATGTCGCAGTGGAAGGCTTTATACAAGAAGAGAGAGCACTGTAGCTTATCTACTTGTCCTTCTTGGGAAGGTTTTGCCTTCTTCCAGAAATTTTCCTTCTACTTTTGATGCCCTGTCTCCTTCCTTTTCTTCCCTTGATTCGTCTTTGTAAGTATTGGGAGTTGCACAGGATGATTTTGTGTATGTGGCCCCCTCTCTCATGGGAGGTAATCTTCTCTCCGGGGAGGGAGGAGGCAACTCCATCTTCTTCCTTCGTTTCATATATGAAATCACAGAAGATGGTAGCTGTTAGGGCCTCCCTTGGCCTAGGGGGTTCTCCCTCCTTGGATGGCCTATTTTCACATTTCATGTCTGCTCGCCATCCTCCTCCAGGTCTCCACTGCTTTGGTTCTTGGGTGCTACCACCTAGTGGGACACCATTTACAACTATGATGCTTCCTGGGATGCCGCGCCAGTCAGGCCATTGTCTCGAGCCACCATTCCATGTCATTTCCAGCATCGTCTCTGCTTATGAAGTCTGTTGCGGTGTTGCCACTCCCACCGCCTGTTGCTGTGACGTCATTCCCAACTTTGTCTATGCCATCATCACAGTTGGCTGCAGAACCATCAGAGACGTTCCTTCTAGGGATGGTTGAGAGGCTTGGGCTCTGTTTTTCACAAGATGTATCCTGTACTTTCCTGCTGATGTATCCTGTACTTTCTAGCAAGAAACGTTGTAGGTGGAAAGCTCTTTCCCTTCCTCTATCGCCTTCTCCTCCTCCCCCTTGTTCTTGGATCAGATGTTGGTGGATTCAGGACTTTGTTGCTTTATCTCCTGGGAGTGAAAGGGGTGTTTCGCTGTCTTCCCCCTGCTCATATGTGGATGTGTTCCAGTTTGTGATGGCCTTCACTTTCCTCAGTGTCTTCAAGCTGATTCTTTGTCCTCAGCCCGTTCGAGTTCGCTGCAAGGATGATAAGGCTCAGATTAAGAGATCAAATGGGCCTAATACTCAGGTTTCTGATCCTGCACCCTCTAGGAGTTCTCTCCCAGAGACTTTCTTTTCCTTCTGCTCTGCCTCCCAATGAATGTGTTCATAGTGAGGGTCGTGAGGCTGTTCAAGGCCGCGAACATGAGGCGGTTTGGGTGTGTGGACGAGCTTCTCAGCCTAGTTGGGGTTGTTCACCTCTGGGTGATGGGAAGACCAGCCTTTCTCAGCTTAGTCGGGCTTGTTCACCTCTGGGTAATGGGAAGACCAGCCTTTCTCCTGTGTCTAAGAAGCCTAGGCTTTCTGGTTCTTGTTCTTCAAGTTCCTGCTTGTGTCCATTCACCTTCTAGTGCTGTGTATGTGATTCATCGCTGGACTAAGTGCCTGTGCCTTATTTCACTTGATCTTCTGTCATTCGAGAGCTTAGTCCTGCTGGTGGAGGGTGTGATGTCTCGCTTCCAAGGGAAGTTTTTCCAGTGGCCTTAGGGAAAGATGAGGATCCTTCATTGCCATCCACTTCGTGTCATCGTTCTTCTTTGCCAGAGCCAGAGGAGGGGGAGAGTCAAGAGTTTCTGTCTTCTTTTTTGCAGGTTATTGATCTCATTTGTGATGAGGAGGGCACAGATTCAGTCTTCTATGACCCCTATGGACTTAAAGGGCTTGCTCGGTACCTTGTTCTTGGCATGCAAAATCAATTTTGCAGCATATTAATGCTTTGATTTCAGGTCAAGATGGCTCCCTGTGCTCTAATAGGTCATCTAAGCTTCTCTCTCATCTCATGCAGCATAGGAACTACTATTCGCCTAACTTAGTTCAACTGATGCTTCGTCACCTTAATTCGGACATGATCCATCTAAAGGCTGTCTTGACACCCTGGATCAGGTAGGGCTGAGGGCCTCTACTCTGGAGTCTACTGCTTCATCTGCCTTCCAGACTGTGTCGTGACTGGACTTGCGGTCTACTGTGGTGGCCTGAATAGCATTGCGTCACTGTGATGGAGGTTCTGTTAGCTCGCCCTCCTTATCAGGTTGCTGCAGTCTGGGGCTAAGGCCATCTCTTACCTGGGCCACAGCAGTGCTAATTTGTGGGCCAACTTGCTCCGGGTTAGGAGGGACAGGGCCTTGTTGAAGGTGGCAGGTTCGGTGGATTCCAAGTCCTTGTCATCTCTTCATAATGGTGACCGCCTGGAATTGCAGCTTCTCTTTCTGAGAAAGCAATTAGAATATGTGATAAACTGACAGCATGATAATTCCAAGGATAGGCTGGTTAAGCAGGCAGTCTCAAACTTTCTCGCCCTCCACCTCCTCCTCCTCCTCCAAGGCAGAGTAGGTAGTTTCCTCCAAGGAAGTCTGCCAAGCAGTCAACATTTTTTAAGACAAAAGACCTTAAGTTTGTAGTTATGAAGAATACAAATTGATAAAAAAAATTTGTCTTTTCATTCATTTAATGAGCTTCTAGTTTCAATATTAAAGTAATTCAGTTTAACTTAATTACCAAGTGTCAAGGGAAAGTAGTAGTTCCCAATATTCAGAAATGAGCATTATGGGAATTATATTTGGGCACTTGGTTTTTTAAAAAAATTTTTTGAGCAATTCTTATGAAAGTTATTTCAGATATTCACAAGCAATTTTCTTTTCAACAGGTATGACTTTTTGAAGTGTCGTGTGGCTGGAGCAAGCAGCATTGAGAGTAGTTTCGTAATAATTGTAACATTACTTTTCCTGAATTTAATTTTCCGTCGGCACTAGGTGCACAAGAGTCTAGTAACTGTAATGAAAAGTAATTTTATCTAATTGATGAATAGTGAATTTGGTCCAAATAAGGAAATTTCTTTTCTTTTAAGAGTTGACTTCAGTTTTCTTTTCTTACTGTCATGGGACCATACTGTACCTGTATATGTATGGACAGTTATGTTTTAGCTTTGGATAAACTGGTCAAGATGTTTTTGATGTACATTGAAATTGTAAGTATCAAAACATTGTGTGTCACAATAATAATTGCCAAACATTTTATCACTCTTTCTGTAGATAGTTTTTCTTTTTGTCAGACTTGAAGAAATAGTATGTTAATAACAGTAAGGGTTTCTTGAAGTTGCCTCCTTTGGTTTTCTTATGTCAAATTTGAAGATATATTGTGGTTATAAAGCAAGACTTTCCTGAAGAAAGTTTCATAATCTTGTGCCTTGTGCAATACTGGTAATTTTTTTAGGGTTTGTATTGTTTAACAAATTATGTATTTTCATAATTCAGTATTAAATACAGTTTCCTTTGCAATAAAGGATGATTTTAAAAATTCTCTAAGATTAAATTGTATATATGTTAAAATTGATATCTTGATGGTACTGTCATTTAGTTGTACTAATCAGTATTTAGATCTGAAAGTAAACATTTGTTAATACATTGCTGTAGAATCATTTGTTTTGACGAGTTATTTTTAAGGTCATATAATTTCCTTGAAATTGTAGTGTGGGATTATTGCTTAGATTTTAACTTTGGGAAAAATTCCTGGAGATCATTTTTTATGAGAATTTAAGCATTGAAATAATTTACCGTCCTAAAACCTTTTTGTAAATTACAGATTTTATTTTTCAATAGCTATTGTAAGTGAACTAAAAGACTGTCCATGTACTAGGAAGTTGTAAGTGTAATATTGGTGAAATACTAGTAATTTCACTTGTTCAACAAGTTTTTTTGATGTTGCATGATGTTACAAATTCAATCCGTCCAGTATTTATAGGTTATAGTAATTTAATCCGTCCAATAATATCTGATTAACTATGTATGGTGGACAAGTTTGAAAAGTTAAAATATTGTTATAGTTAATTATATAATTTTTAAAACTTACAATTTAAATGAAGGTTTGGTTCTTGGTATATTTGAATAGATGTACTACTATTTTTTTCTGTAAGAAATTTTGTAAACAATTGATTTTTCTGTTTTGTGACCTTATGATTTCCAATTTAATACTTTGGGGCCCTTTTAATTGATGTTTGGAACTATTAAACATTCCGTCCTACCAAGTATAACATGTTTAAAATGTATATATTGTTCAGTGGTAATATTTTTTTACATTTTTATTGTAATTTCATAAGTTTACTATATTAGTAACTAAGGAACTTTATTGTACTTAGAGTAATGCTGACTGAAGCATTTCTAAAAAAAAATAAAAGACACAAGGGTGATTAATCAAGTGTATGATTCAACTTCGGTTGATACTCTGTTCATTACATTTAATTTTCTTCTCGTATTTTACATTTTTATGTTCATTATATATTTTGTCCTGTAAAACAGTTAATATGCTCCTCCTTTTATTGATATGACAGTTTAACTGGAAAATATTAAAAGTTTTACAGAATTAGTGGAACCCAGGTTTTTGTACGCCCTGGTTTTCTTGATTTGATTTTCGTATGCCCTGTTTTTCATACAATTCAGCTGACAAAAATTTTAGTCTAGAATTTCATACGTTCCCTCAGGTTTCATACACTCGGAAACACTCCTCCTAGGGCCTACCGTGTGACTAGGCCCCATACTGAACACCCAAACAAAGCATCCTGTGTTTTCTTTTGTTCGTTGTTTTTGTGCTTAAAATTCTAGTGCAATTGCTAAATAAGCCATCATGGGGCCAAAGAAAGTTCCAAGTGCCAACCCTTCTGTAAAAATGGTGAGAAACCTAGAGAATTTAAGAAAGAACTTGTAACAAAGTACTGGAGGGTGTTGCATGCAGATCACAGTAAGAAAATGGCTAAAAGTGCTGCTGTCAGTGAATTTAAGGCCAGCAGAGTCCTGTTTGAAAAATTCAGAAAGCGAACAGGCATACATAATGTGCCTACTTCAGTGATTAAGGATGTTTGCAAAGTGGAGTGATGTACAAGATTTTTTGGAGACTTATCATCCCAAGAAAGATATTGTAATCCATGTCTCCAACATCTTACTGGCAATGCTGTCTTCCACTTTACGCAAATTTTAAAGATGCCAGAAACAAACCTTTGGTCTTAATATTAAGATAATCTTCTAGCCCCAGCTGGCAAATCCGGTAAAAAAAAAAAAAAAAAAAAAAAACAAGATCCAGAAACTATTGGCATCTGTGCTTGATCACAGGGTATGTGGGAGCTCCCACTATGCCTTGGGCATCCAATAATTGTATCAGTAGTTCCTTATGGCCTTTAAGAGAGGACCTGATTACTCTCTCTAAAGCTAGTTTAGTTTGCCCGTTTTTTTTCTTTTCTACCTTTTCTCTGGGTGTGCTCAGTGTGTGTGATCTTGTAGGTTGTTAGAGTTGTGAGAGATCATAGTCTTTTGCCTCACCAACAAAGCTTTATTTGGGATCTCAAAAGAAAAAAAGAAATACCCTGGAGTGAGTGGGTATCCTTGTTCGAGATTTTTAACTTCGATGTCTATGAATCCTCACCCAACGTGCAGTGGGTGCAGAGAAAAGTTTTGTATTCCATGTTCAATTTGTCTTTGTTAGTTAGTGGAACAATGGAAAAATTTTTGTGAAAAGGGTCAGTACAGGAGAAAGGAGATGTTGCCATCTTTGGATGACCAAGCATCTTTAGCTTCTTTTGTTCCAACTGTGAAATGATGCTGTCCCATATGTTTTGTCACCTGTATTTGATGCTTCCCATACCCCTCCGGTTTCTAATGATTTGTCACTAGAGGTTTCAGAAGGAGTTATCATCGGTTTTGTACCTAATTATGCTCCTTCCTTCCCTGCAGGGAGAGGGGGAGCATCGCCAGCTTTGTCGTATGCTTCAGCCCGATATGCATAGGATGGAAGGGATGTGGGTTGTGTAAGGCCTATCAGGGATACCAACCTTGGATGGCTTCTTGTCTTACTATATGATATCATGCTTACCTCTGGGTCATTTGTCTATGGGTATCCCTCCCCCTGGTCTGCAGTTTATGGGGACGAATGCTGTGATAGCTGTAGTGGCGCATATGATTCCAACATCACATTATTCAGGAATTAACTCTGTGGCCCCACAGGGATAGCATCAGTGCCTATGCAGTGTCTTCCATCAAGCGCAGTGAAGTGTCAACCTGCTCCATCAGTGATGTCACAATCTAACATGGCGTCTGACATCACATCACAGTCTATTTTCACTGTGTTTTCTTTTGTTCGTTGTTTTTGTGCTTAAAATTCTAGTGCAATTGCTAAATAAGCCATCATGGGGCCAAAGAAAGTTCCAAGTGCCAACCCTTCTGTAAAAATGGTGAGAAACCTAGAGAATTTAAGAAAGAACTTGTAACAAAGTACTGGAGGGTGTTGCATGCAGATCACAGTAAGAAAATGGCTAAAAGTGCTGCTGTCAGTGAATTTAAGGCCAGCAGAGTCCTGTTTGAAAAATTCAGAAAGCGAACAGGCATACATAATGTGCCTACTTCAGTGATTAAGGATGTTTGCAAAGTGGAGTGATGTACAAGATTTTTTGGAGACTTATCATCCCAAGAAAGATATTGTAATCCATGTCTCCAACATCTTACTGGCAATGCTGTCTTCCACTTTACGCAAATTTTAAAGATGCCAGAAACAAACCTTTGGTCTTAATATTAAGATAATCTTCTAGCGCCAGCTGGAAATCCGGTAAAAAAAAAAAAAAAAAAAAAAAAAAAAAAAAAAAACTAAGAGCCAGAAAAAAAACTATTGGCATCCTCGTTCTGATCACAGGGTATGTGGGAGCTCCCACTATGCCTTGGGCATCCAATAATTGTATCAGTAGTTCCTTATGGCCTTTAAGAGAGGACCTGATTACTCTCTCTAAAGCTAGTTTAGTTTGCCCGTTTTTTTTCTTTTCTACCTTTTCTCTGGGTGTGCTCAGTGTGTGTGATCTTGTAGGTTGTTAGAGTTGTGAGAGATCATAGTCTTTTGCCTCACCAACAAAGCTTTATTTGGGATCTCAAAAGAAAAAAAGAAATACCCTGGAGTGAGTGGGTATCCTTGTTCGAGATTTTTAACTTCGATGTCTATGAATCCTCACCCAACGTGCAGTGGGTGCAGAGAAAAGTTTTGTATTCCATGTTCAATTTGTCTTTGTTAGTTAGTGGAACAATGGAAAAATTTTTGTGAAAAGGGTCAGTACAGGAGAAAGGAGATGTTGCCATCTTTGGATGACCAAGCATCTTTAGCTTCTTTTGTTCCAACTGTGAAATGATGCTGTCCCATATGTTTTGTCACCTGTATTTGATGCTTCCCATACCCCTCCGGTTTCTAATGATTTGTCACTAGAGGTTTCAGAAGGAGTTATCATCGGTTTTGTACCTAATTATGCTCCTTCCTTCCCTGCAGGGAGAGGGGGAGCATCGCCAGCTTTGTCGTATGCTTCAGCCCGATATGCATAGGATGGAAGGGATGTGGGTTGTGTAAGGCCTATCAGGGATACCAACCTTGGATGGCTTCTTGTCTTACTATATGATATCATGCTTACCTCTGGGTCATTTGTCTATGGGTATCCCTCCCCCTGGTCTGCAGTTTATGGGGACGAATGCTGTGATAGCTGTAGTGGCGCATATGATTCCAACATCACATTATTCAGGAATTAACTCTGTGGCCCCACAGGGATAGCATCAGTGCCTATGCAGTGTCTTCCATCAAGCGCAGTGAAGTGTCAACCTGCTCCATCAGTGATGTCACAATCTAACATGGCGTCTGACATCACATCACAGTCTATTTTCACTGGCATCTAAGGTGTCAATGGATACAAATACGATTTCAGAATGTAGCACGCACATTAATGGAGAAATTGCAAGCTTTGAAGGAGAAGGTAAATAAGACAGGCAAGAAGAAAAGACATACATCGCCGTCGTCTTATTTTGTTTGTATGGTGTTTTTATGTTGCATGGAACCAGTGGTTATTCAGCAACGGGACGGGACCAACTCTGCTTTACGTGCCTTCTGAACCACGTTGAGAGAGACCTTCTGTCACCAGAAATACACATCCCTCACCCCTCAGTCGAATGTACGAGAATTGAACTCGTGGCACGCCAACACCTTACCGACCACACCACTAAGGCGCTTGTGTCATCTAGTCAATGCGTGCACCAGTCAGGCATTGGAGGACAAGGGATTTTGTGGCTGATCCTTGTGCCATGAGGAGAAGATTCATTTCTTCTTCGAGCCAGGAATGTCATATTGCTATCAAAAACAAAGCACAACACTTAAAAGTCACCTCTCAATTAACAGGGGTTTATGTAACATGCGCTAGAAAATACTAAAAAAAAAAAAAAAATCTATCTTAACCCTCTTACGCCGAAGCGGTAAAAAAAAAATGGTCTCCCATGTGCCGGAGGTGTTTCAGAGTGAGCGCGGAAGCGGAAAAAATATTTTTTTAAAAAAATCAGAGCGCGCTTAGTTTTCAAGATAGAGTTCATTTTTGGCTCCTTTTTTTGTCATTGGCTGAAGTTTAGTATGCAACCATCAGAAATGAAAAAAAATTATCATTATCATATATAAATAATGCGATATATGATAGCGCAAAAACGAAATTTCATATATAATTGTATTCAAATCGCGCTGTGCGCAAAACGGTTGAAGGTAACAAGTTACTTTTTTTTCGTTGTAATGTACACTAAAGTGCGATCATTTTGGTATATAACACATTGTAAAACGATAAAAGCAACACAGAGAAAATATTATCAAAATAATGCATGAATTCGTAACGCGCGGACGTAAACAAATATTTTTTTTCAAAAATTCACATAAATCTAAATATTGTCCTAGAGACTTCCAATTTTTTTCAAAATGAAGACAAATGATTGAATATTACTATACTGTAAGAGTATTAGCTTACAATTGCAGTTTTCAACCATATCTGACGAGTTAAAGTTGACTGAATGTCGAATTTTTTTATATATATATTTTTTATATGCAATTATTTCGAAAATAAGAAAAGCTACAACCTTCAAATATTTTTAGTTTTATTCTACATGAAATTGCGCACATTTTCATATATAAAACTATGAAATGCCTAATATGAAACGGAGCAAATATTCCGAGAATGGGACGTACGCATTTCGGAGATTTGTGGCGGAGAATCCGCGCGCGGAGGGAAGGAAAGATTTTTTTTAAATTCACCATAAATCTAAATATTTTGCTAGAGACTTCAAATTTGTTTCAAGATGAAGATAAATGACTATATTACTAGACTGTAAGAGTTTTAGCTTACAATTGTGTTTTTCGACCATTTTGGTAGAGTCAAATTTGACCGAACGTGGTTTTTTTTTCTATTTATCGTGATTTATATGCAAATATTTCAAAAATGAGAAAAGCTACAACCTTCAATTATTTTTTGTTGTATTCTACATGAAATTGCGCACATTTTCATATATAAAACTTTATGTAACGGCTAATTTAAAATGGTGCAAACATTACCACAATCGCACGTATGATTTTTTCGGAAGAGTTACCGCGCGGATGTAAAGAAAATGTTATTTTTTTCATAAATTCACCATAAATCGAAATATTGTGCTACAGACTTCCAATTTGTTGCAAAATGAAGGTAAATGCTTGAATATTACTAGAATGTAAGCGTTTTAGCTTACAATTGCATTTTTCGACCATTTTGTTAGTCAAAGTTGACCGAAGGTTGAAATTTTGGCAATTATCGTTATTTATATGAAAATATCTCAAAACTGATAAAAGCTACAACCATGGGTTGTTTTTAGTTGTATTGTGCATGAAATTGCGCACATTTCCATATATAAAACTTTATATAACGGCTAATTTTAAAATGGTACAAACATTACCACAATCGCATGTATGATTTTTTTCGGAAGAGTTACCGCGCGGACGTAAGGAAAAAGTTTTTCATAAATTCACCATAAATCGAAATATTGTGCTAGAGACTTCCAATTAGTTGCAAAATTAAGTTAAATGATTGAATATTACTAAAATATAAGAGTTTTAGCTTACAATTGTGTTTTTCGACCATTTCGGTAGAGGCAAAGTTGACCGAAGGTTGAAATTTTGGCAATTATCGTTATTTATATGAAAATACCTCAAAACTGATAAAAGCTACAATCATGAGTATTTTATTGTTGTATTCTACATAAAAATGCGCACATTTTCATATATAATACTTCATGTAACGGCTAATTTACAATGGTACAAAAATTATGTCAAAGTGACTAAATAATTTCTGAGATGTGTCACAGATACTTTTTAGTGCGGCAAGAAAGAAATTCGCGCTTGTACGCCTGCGTAACGATTGTAACAAAAAAAAAACAACACCTTGATCCGTGAACTCCCAGCATCCCCCAAGGCGCGTGATTCAAAAGTTTTAGGCTGGTAGGCCTATAAGTATTTTTCCGCGAATTAAAAAAAAAACTTTTGTAAGTCGACGTAAAATACGTCCAGTCGGCACATGGGAGACAAAAAATGTCGACGTAAAATACGTCCAGTTGGCGTAAGAGGGTTAACATGAATTGGTGCCCAAGTGTTATTTTCAAATCACCCTTGCATCAGCCCTGCAGACGATGGCCATCGATTGACATAGCACAGTGTCTATGTATTTATTAATAAAGCGAAGATTTAGCAAAAAAAAAAAAAAATTGGACAAAACGAGAAACGGCTTCGTTCCAACACCTGAATAATTGAGCGATGTCAGGCTGCTGATGGCTACGTATAATTACACACAATGAACATTTATCTTTCACGAATCTTTTAAAAAGTTATACATTACTTCACTGTATCCAATAATACTATGAATTCTCACATTATTGTATTATAAGATGACAAAATAGCAGTCAATGTTTTAGTTTGGAACAGCTGATGGTGAATAAAAGCTTATTTTGCTGTAATCAACTCATTTCCATGTGAATTTTATTGCTTCTAGTTAGCAAAAACGAATAACTTGATACTTTACTTATATTCCCCCTCATTTTGGGACCACCTTGACGTGGTGAGGGGGCTCTCGAACCTCAGGAATCTCTTCCCAGGTTCGAACCCAAGAGTCCCATATGACATTATATATTTTCGAGTAAACTTATGTGGACTTTTCCATTTTTTGCCAAAATTTTTAAAAGCAAATAAATGAGAAAACATATCATGGCTTAACGTGGAGTTAAATCCGAAGCTAAATAGTGAGAACTGTGGTAGATCCATCATCTACCCGACAATGTTCGGACCTGTTTTTCAGGCGGAACTATTCTGTGGAGCTGGACCACGGATTCCAGGGGGGGCCTGGTTCTAGGAATAGAACTCTCGGCATTCTATCCAGTTTGCCCATAATGTGATTAGGATGGGGATAATTGTATTAACATAATACTCTTAGTCCTAGCAAGCGGGTTCTGCTTACACTTGGGCCATACTAATCATGTTATGCCATCCCCTTTTGGGGTAGGGTAGGGATGCGGACATTTGGGAGTCCTTTCTCACTTGTGCCTTTGGCAGAAGATTTAACTTCGCGAAGGGCCAATGATATCTTTTCAAGAATTTTTTTTTTTTTTTTTTTTTTTTTTTTTTTTTTTTTTTTTTTTTTTTTGTTTTTTTTTTTTTTTTTTTTCTTTTTTTTTTTTTTTTTTTTTTGTAAAAACTCAAAATTTATGAACTGTGAAATAAATGATTTGAGTACCCCTGGGCCCCATGATGGAAAAACTACGGCACAGTTGATGACCATTGGCACGTCACTCCCGAATTTCCTAGGTACTGCCACAAGTAGTGAAAGTACTATAAAAGATAACAAAGGAACAACCCCTGTTCCAAAGTTAAAGCAGCAGAGCCAGAAAACCAAATAGAGTGCATAAATAAAAAAGAAACAAACAAAAATAAATTGGTAAACTCCAATATCGTAACAATGGAACCATATATGATGAACAATAATTCTGAATTAGAGACAAATAATCCTCCCAGCAATACAGAAAAATATAAAAATCATAATAGACAAGCAACATACATAAAACAAGGACCAAAAAGAAACAAACAAAAATTACCGACTTAATCCCACATTGGTACATTTTGATGACCTCTTTGGACCAGATAATTGGTCAAGATTTCTAGTCCTCAAAGCTGACAACAAAATCTCAGCAGCTATCTAGAAAACAATTACTTAACATATATCCAACACAAGACATGAATGCAGACACATCAAGGACAATGAATGGCTTATCCAAGTAACCAATAAAAAGCAGTCTACTGCCTTTTTAAGTATAACAGAAATAAATAATATAAAGGTAATAATTACAAGCCACGAAACATTGAATTATGTACAGGGTACAGTCATCCTACCCAATAGCGAGCAGGAGCTTCCTTCAAAACAACTATTGCTAGACTCCCTAAAATTGAGATATAACAATATTTTTTCCCCCCAAACGATTTAGAAATATACTCTATTTCAAGTAGGAAAGATAAAAGTAAAAATATCAACATTGCCAAAATAAAATTTACAGGCCAAGACTTACCATTTAAAATAAAAATTCTTGGACAAAATAGAGAAGTTCGTCCTTTTGTTCCTAAACCATTACAATGTACACAGTGCTCAAGGTATGGACACACATACAAAAGATGCCGTAATAAAGCTATATGTGCAGTCTGTGCATCAGATGACCATACCACTAATTGGAACTGTAATCAATCAAAATGTATTAATTGTGGACTAGCCCATCACGCAAAATCTAAGGAGTGTTCATTTTACCAATATAACACAGAACTTCAGTTGTTAATAAATAGGACAGGAATGTCAGTCATGGAAGCCAGACTTGAGCTAAAAGTAAGAGGCGTTAACAATCCATCCAAAACCCCCACCTTTTCAAATGTGACTAAAAATCAAGACATCAAACAGCACAATGACAAACAAGATAGTATAAACAGGGAAACTGGATTTCATACCAATAATACTGAAACACAAAATAAAAGTGATATTACAACAACCAATACCACCACTAACATAGATGATTTCAGTTAATGCCATGGAAAAGAACTTCCAATAGAAGAGAATTAAATATGATGATAATCGAACTGGCAAAAAGAAAAGAATTCTAGAAAGAACCCCACCTAAGGGAAAAAGGGTAAATATTGAAAATTACAATAAATCCAGAGAGACTCCAACTACACCAGGAGAACATTTTAAAAAAGATATTAAACTAACCTCATCACAAGTGGAAATACACAATTACCCTCAATCTCAATCAAACAGCCAACATCTGGACAGTAAGATCACTCTTACAAGTTCCATCAAATAATACTAATGAAAATCATACCATTAAACCAAACCAAAATATAACTATCACCCCCAACCATCCACAAGACCGAAATATCCCATTAACAACAACAAAACAAATAACCCCTCAAACCAACAGTCCTTATCACTACAGAAAAGGAACAATAGAATTACAAAACCAGAAATTTCTAAAGCTAGACCAAAAACTTCTGAACCAATAATTAACATTACCAAACATGCTTCATCTTGTGGTTGTAATGAATGCTTTGTAAGTACATATAACCAACTAACTACCAAGACAGAGGACACAGTACGAAATTGTATTGACAATTTTACCAAATTAAGGAGGTGCCCTTTAACACACCAACATGAGAACGAATTATGTTCTGAATCCTTAAAATACAAAAAAGGAAATTATAAAATCAAAAATAGACTTATTAATATTCAACTATGAAAAACAAACAACTGCAGAATCTAATAACCAACATACAAATACAACGATTAAAAAAACCACAAATAAATTCAAATGCATATAAACTACGAGATCAAGTAAAATCAGCAATCAATTTACAGAATTTAACACCAATTCCTCCCAATAATGGAATATAAAATCATTCAATGGAATATAAATGGTCTCTTAACCCGACTACGTCTGGGTGAATTACAAAGAATCATACGAGACCACAACCCAATGTGCATATGTCTACAACATATAGGAAGTAACCCTACAAATATCAACACTATAAAATTGCCTGTTATTCACCAACTGACGGTGGAAAATTAGGCACAGCCATATACGTTCATAATAGCATTACATATGAACCTGTGACCATACCATCTATGCCATATCAAATAACATCAATTAAACTGTATATGCCTGATAAAGTAAAATTACTATTTGTAATTTATATAACCAACCAAATTTCAATGCAAATTTCAGTGATTTTTCTGAACTTATTAGCAAAAGTATACAGGAACCACTACTTATAGTAGGAGATTTTAATGCACATAATCCATTATGGGATATTAATAACCCCACTGACACATCCGGAATCAACATAGAGAATACTATAATGAAACACAACCTGTATTGTCTCAATGAAAGTAAAGAAGTTCCAACATATTTTTCAAATAACACACCTAACCTTTTCTTCAATTGACATTTCATTATGTTCAAATGATGTAGCGGAGAAATTTGAATGGAACGTCCTAGACGATTCATACACAAGTGACCATTTCCCAATCATTCTGAACTACTTAAGTAATGTCAAAATATTGCCACCTACAAGATATAATATCCAAAAAGCTAACTGGGATAAATATTTCCTATACACACGAAACATAGGTACCACCATTCCCACATAATGAAGATCACAATACTACATGTGAATCCTTCTCAAACTTCATAATAAAGATAAAAGTATTCCAAAAACCAAAACACATTCCACAAAATCCCCTGTCCCCCCCATGGTGGAATCCAACATTAACAACATTAAGTAAAATAAAACATATATTGAGTCGCAATCTAAACAGACTCAAAACTCGCCTTAAATCACTCAACAAAATGCCCCTACCCTATAGTATAAAACATATTAAACAAAATAGTTATAACAAACATAACAATTAACCACATTAAACCACTATATAACAAATATACAGCCAAATTTAGAAAAACGGTAATAGCTGAAAAAATCGCATCATGGAAGGAATATGTCTCAAACATATCTTCAAACACATCCACAAGGGATGTCTGGCAAAAAGATAAGGAAAATCAATGGAAAACATATAGACCTCCAGAAGTGCAATACATTTAAATGGAAAAATATACCATGATACTTATGAAATATCAAACATAATTGGGAAACATTTTGAAAACATCAGTGCTTACTCCAGCCTAGATACACATTTTCAAAGTATACAGAAAACAAAAAAGACAAAAGAAAATATAATACTCAATTTTGAAACTCTTGAAGACCTGGAATATAACTATATTTTTAACATGGATGAACTAGATAATGCCATCAACTCTTGTCATCCCTCTGCACCAGGATATGATAAATATCATTTGAAATGATTAGAAAAATTAGCTCCTATAGCTAAATCATATTTATTAAAATTTTACAATATATCTGGCTAAAACGTGTCTTTCCTGATAAATGGAAACATGCCATAATTATTCCAATAAACAAACCAGGAAAGGATGCAAGTAATCCTTCCAATTATAGACCGATATCTCTAACAAGTTGCCTATGCAAATCTTAGAAAAAATGGTTAATGCACGATTAACGTATGTAATAACCAAAGAATCCATTTTAACACCAACACAATCTGGTTCAATAGCTGGCAGATCAACCCTAGATCCCTTAACACATTTAGAAGATCATATCAAAAAAGGCTTTGAACAAAAGAAATTAACAGTAGCTATATTTTTTGATATAGAAAAAGCATACGATACAACATGGAAACATAACATCATGCAAAAACTCCACTCCAAGGGACTAAGAGGCCACTTACCAATATTTATTAAGAACTTCTTAACAAACGGAACTTTTCAAGTAAGAGTAGAAAATTCCTACTCAGTAACCTATAAACTGGAAGAAGGAATCCCTCAAGGTAGTGTCTTGAGCTGTACATTGTTTGCTTTAGCAATCAATGACATTACTATAAATTTACCAAGTGGTGTAAAAAACAGTTTATATGTTGATGACTTTGTCATTTACTATACGAGTAGTAATCTGAGACATGCTCAGAGAGTTCTCAGTGCTGCCATTTCAAATATATGTAGTTGGGCAAATTCAGTTGGATTTAAATTTTCAACTGATAAAACAAAAGCAATCGTCTTCTACAAAGACAAAAGGTGGATGAAGAACCAAACAATCAAACTGCATCTTTATAGCACTGAAATACAATTTTGTACAAAAATCAAGTATCTAGGAGTAATATTTGATCAACATTTAAATTGGAAAGAGCACATCAAATACATTAAAGCCAAGGGCATCAAAGCCCTTGCCATATTAAAAAAGTTATCACACACTAATTGGGGAGCAAAGCGAGACATTTTATTAATGATATATAAGGCAACAGTCTTATCCATAATAGATTACTGCTGTCCAATATATTCATCCGCCTCAGAATCTGCATTAAAATCTCTCGATGCAGTGCACCATGAAGGCGTGCGATTGTGCACAGGAGCTTTCCGATCGTCCCCAACAAACTCACTTTTGGTGGAGGCAGGTATTTTGCCCTTAAAACATCACCGTAATTTAATAACAATACAAAGAGGTCTTTCAATGCAAGCGGGATCGTCTCCTGCAACTTACTGCTTCCAAAACTGTAATCAAGTAACAGCAGTTAATAGTACTAGCTCTTTCCCAAAAAGAGCTAGATACATAATGAACATACATAATATGAATCCAATTTTTCACCCACCAATGGAATTGCCACCACCATGGATTTTAAATAGAGTAAAGATATGTACCTCCCTGTCTTACCTACTCAAAAAACAAATGACAAGTACGGAAATGTACCGCCAACATGCTTTGGAGCACATTAGAAGAAAAGGCGACAAATTTATGATATATACAGACGGCTCCAAAAATAATGTTTGAGTAGGAGCATCTGCATATTCGAAAAATATGTTAAGTAAAAAAAGCCTACCTTCAATATCATCAGTATTTACTGCTGAAGTCACAGCCATACAGATGGCTCTAGATATGATATCTGAGGCAAAAGCAAGTGTCTCTGTAATTTTCAGTGACTCACGTAGCGCTATAGATGCAATAGGGACAGTATAAATCAGGAAACCAAATAGTACAGGAAATTCAAATAAAAATTCATCAACTCCTCCAATCAGGAATATCAATGGAAATATGTTGGATCCCAGCACACGTGGGAATAAAAGGAAATGAATATGCAGACTCTGCTGCCAATTAGCCTGCACTATCCCTCCAACAATTTCATATGCCCCAGTGTCAGACTGGGTAAAATCAGTTAAAACATTAATTTACCAGGATTGGAAAGAAGAATGGGCCCTCGGTGCCAACAACAAACAAACTTAAAAATATAAAAACTGAAGTCTATGCATGGAGGACATCCTCACAGGAGGAAAGAGCAAAAGAGGTGATCTAGCAAGGCTACGTATAGGACACACAAGATTCTCACATGGTCACTTGATGTCAACACCACATGCTGACCCAGTGAAATGTAACAGATGTCAAACACCCATGACAGTACAGCATTTGCTTGTTGAGTGCCCAAATTGGACCCAGCAAAGATCTATTTATCTGCGGAGTTCAGAAATGAAAAATATTCTTGCGGAAAGCAGGGATTTTTCAATTAATAAAATCATAATTTTTTAAATAAGACGGTTTCTCAAATAAAGTCTAAATTTTTTTTTTTTTTTTTTTTTTTCAGGATTGATCCCTGGAGAAACCAGCCCGAGAAGAGTCTACTCGAGACTCAGAGGTCTGAAAAACTAGAACAACTATTATAATCAATAATAATTTACTTATATTAGACTAGGTCATTTTACATTATATGTCAAATTTTTATGTTGAAAAATGACTTGAATAAGTCTCATTGTGAACTAAATTGATTCCGTTTGCTATTTTCACTTTATTTCATCTAATACAAAGCTTTATGTTATCTTTTATTGGCGCGAAAACAGTAAAATTTGTTGTTTCAACCCCAGTAGTTTTGATTAAAATGATTTTCTCTTGATTTTATCTACGGTCATTTGATGGCATAACTTTATGGGAGTTTTATCCTTGGTGCTGATGCACGAAAGTCATTAGCAGCTTGAACAGCTTTCTCAGCTTCAGCTACAACTTGGTTTAAATTTAACACCATATTGCCTTGCTGATCTTTGATCTATAGCAAAAAAAGTTATTACATAAAAATATAGCAGTCCTATTCTACATAACGTCGTAAATAACATTACTGGTAATTGTTTACTATCGTACGATGGTTGAAATACAAGCTAAATGGATGTTGCTGTTATCCAATTCGGTTGTACAGGCAGTCCCAGTTATCGGAGGGGGTTCCATTCCCATGGGTGTGCTAAGTAAAAACCACCATTAACCGAAACTCGGTGGCTGGTTATCAGCACCATAAGCGTGCCTTATGGCATCGATAACTGGAACTCATCCTGTTATGACGCCATAAATCGTCTATTTTATGGCTTGGATCGCCAATAACCAGCGAATGCCTGTACTACTAGCAAAAAATTACTGAGTTCTGACCAAAGTCCAAGAATGTAACCCCCCTTATTCCTGTTATTTCATATGGGAAAAATGTTTAAATAACATGTTTTTAATTAATGCAGGCTCTCCAAGAACATAACCCTGGCATTATTTGAAAGGTGACTGCAGATGTTAGTGCCAGAAAGCAAAATGGTGGCCATCATTTGGATATGTCGTCATGGCTGAAGGGACCGATGGACACTGGGATGGAAGCGGCTGGGACTACGGTGTGAAGCGTGATGAGAACGACATTTGGGGATGCTCCAGTTGTTTTGAGAATCAACAGTGGGTATGCATCAATCTTTGAAGACTGGGGAGCAGGTTCCAATCTCTTCTGTAAGACCTTTCAAGATGAAGAGGAAAGCTGATAATGCTCCAGTTAAAAGGCCTAATAATGCAGCATTGGTAACCCCGCCGAATACATCGGTTGAAGTGGTGGTTTGGCCCGGGACCAGAAGATCAAGGTCAAGATCCCCGATGACCGTTGTTGGGGACATTAGAAACAGTAATGACGTATGTTCTACTTCAAGGGAGCAGTTGGTCTTCTTGCTCTAGATCAAGGAGCAGTGAAAGGTTTAGATGTTTGTGTTCACCTGGTGGCTATTCAAGAACTAGCCAGCAAAGAGCCATCAGAGAACACTGGTGCCACGGTCATAGAATTGGGCGACCATGAATCCCATGGACATTTGTCTACTGATAGGATTGATTTACCTTCGTCGGTGGCTGAACAGTGTTTTGGAAGTAGTAGTGGAGAATCGGTCTAGCTTCTTATGTGGATGTGATTGACTTTGTCAATTCAATAACCTTTCAAGGAGGTCTGAACTCTGTCAATTCAATAACCTTTCAAGGAGGTCTGAACTCTGTCAATTCAATAACCATTCAAGGAGGTCGGAACTCTGTCAATTCAATAACCTTTCAAGGAGGTCTGAACTCTTGTCAATTCAATAACCTTTCAAGGAGGTCTGAACTCTGTCAATTCAATAACCTTTCAAGGAAGTCTGAACTCTGTCAATTCAATAACCATTCAAGGAGGTCTGAACTCTTGTCAATTCAATAACCTTTCAAGGAGGTCTGAACTCTTGTCAATTCAATAACCTTTCAAGGAGGTCTGAACTCCTTCCAGCAGAGCTCCGCCCCCTGATCCCAACTCCTTGACAAGGTGGGCGGCTTAGGGAGACACTGCAGAGAGAGTATGCCCCTTTATGCCTACGCTCTCTACTGTGGATCCAACTGAACATTGGGACCTTTAACTCCTTTACTCCTCCTCTTATAAATTTTCCCCTTTCCCTTCTTCTTTCGTTGACGACCTTGGCATGATTTTGGACTATTGAATTGACTGCTCTTTTAACTTGATGGAGGGTGGAGTTGGACAGCATGCCACTCCACCTGTAAAACTAAAGTACCTGATGTGGTTGAGCGAGGGGAAATTTTTATGTCTAGCCATGCCCGCAGTGCTGGGTTCGATCTCATGGGACTGACGACCCTTAAGGTATTGTGGGTATGGTGTATATCCAGGTGAGTGTCCCAGGCCAGTTACCACTGTGTAACAGTATTGCTCCTCCCCCAGTTGGGCCTCCCTGGTGAGAGGGACCTCATCCTGGACGAAATTTAAGTTTTTATTATATGGAAAATTTAACAAACATCCTCTCGACTTCTGGAACGGATTTTGACCACTCTAAAGAAAGCTCAAGTCACAAGGACCAGGTTGGTATTAAAACTTTAATACCATATACTAAACCAAGGAAACCTAAGTACCATCATGACCCAACCTTGGCTCATTTTGACTCCCTCTTTGGGAGTGGAAGTTGGTCAAGGTTTCTTACAATGGAAGCCGAACAAAATATTTCAGCTTTGATATTGGAAAATTGCTTATAAAATAGCCATCCAACAGCAGAAATGTCGTTCAGAGAAATAAAAGAAGACTTGGCTTATAGAAGCTACAACAAAAAGTCAGTCTGAAGATTATTTGTCTTTAAAAACAATAGGTAACATTATTGTCAAGTAGAAAAACATGATAATATGAACAGTATCCAGGGTACCATCGTACTTCCTGACAATAATGAAGAGCCAATAAATAAGAAAATGCTGTTAGACTCTCTCAAAAGAGATACCCCAAGGTAAAGGATTGCGAGGTTTATGATGTGATATGCAAAAGAGGTAATAAACAAATACTAAAAATAGCAAAAATAAAATTTGAGGGTTCAGATCTACCTCAAAAAATTAAATTTTTAGGCCAAAATAGAAAGTTAAGACCCTATATTAAGCGCCTCAGTGGCGTGGTTGGTATGGTGTTTTTGCCCCCCAACAGTGGTCGCGGGTTCGATTCTCGGTCATTCCATTGAGGAGTGAGAGATGTGTATTTCTGGTGATAGAAATTCACTCTCAACGTGGTTCAGAAGTCACGTAAAGCCGTTGGTCCCATTACCAAATAACCACTGGTTCCATGCAACGATAAAACGCCATACAAACAAACAAAAGCCCCTATATTCCAAAGCCACTGCAGTGTCAAAATTGCAGCAAGTATGGACACACAAAGAGAAATTGTGGGAATGAACCGGTGTGCGCTTACTGTGGATCTACAGAACACACCACCAGATGGAAGTGCAGTGAACCTAGATAGTAAAGAATCAGGAAACTGGTGCGAATGAATTGGATAATAATCTATCAAATTCATTTGAGGTGTTAATGCAAATAGAAGCAAAAGAAGATACTACCACAAAGGTGGAAGGAGGAAGTTGTGATGTACTGAAAAAAAAAAAAAAGACCTTTAGAGAGAACACCACCAAAAACAAAGAAACCAACTATAATTAGAGAAACATCGGTCAAACCAAAAACCAAAGATATGATGAAAGAGCAGAAACAAAAGAGTATACCTTTATCTCCTAAAATAATAATAAGACCTATAGATTCAGATATCCAAAACACCAAAGAAGTGAAGGAGAACCATACCATGGATGATTGTGACTATGTCAAGGGTGATGAGATTACTCCGTTGCCAATAATCAGTACAATAAGAAGAAATGAAGCAGTAGATATACATGACAACACATGTGGCTGCAATGATTGCTTCATTGCATTGTGCAATAATAACAAAAATATAACTAAAAATTACTTAAACATTATAAGAAATTTTATGAAAAATAGAAAGAGGCCACCGATTTAAACACCCATGAAAAAGGATGTATGTATATTGAGCACTTAAAATATTATAAAGATAAACAACTGAATGTGGTAAATAAAATTTTAGAAAAAATTCAAATTGATAATACAAAAAAAGAAAACGAAACACGACCAATGTAACTTAATATTTTCAATAGTTATATTATACAATGGGATGTAAATGGTCTACAGACCAGATTGCACCTAGGAGAAGTACAAAGGTTATTCAAGGAATATGAACCTATGATATTGTGTTTACAACATGTAAATAATACAATACCAGCAATAGGTAAATATACCTTTATATCAACATCACAGGAAGAAGAAGGAAATTTAGGTACAGCCATATATGTACATAACAAAGTATGTTATGACAAAGTACCTGTAAACATTGCTGACCTCCAAATATCTGGTATTAGATTTCGAATTAAAAACGATTGTTATATAATATATAATTTATACAATCAACCATATAAACATTACGATATTGATAAACTTGGTGAAGTACTTAAAAGTGCCAAAGAACCTATATTAATAGTAGGGGATTTTAATGCTCGCAACCCAATATGGGACTGTAACTGTTCAAACTCAAATAGAGAAGGAAGTAAAGTAGAAC
The DNA here is from genome assembly GCF_015104395.2 of Macrobrachium nipponense. Taxonomy (NCBI): domain Eukaryota; kingdom Metazoa; phylum Arthropoda; class Malacostraca; order Decapoda; family Palaemonidae; genus Macrobrachium; species Macrobrachium nipponense. Next base: position 7,820,549 of record NC_061091.1, on the reverse strand, counting down.
TTATAGATTCAAATGACATGTGTTGTATAAATGATGATGAAGTTAGCACATATTATTCAAAAACACATGGAACATTTTCCTCTGTAGACTTAACTCTCTGTTCAATAAGTATAGTTGACAGATTAGATTGGAACACAATTGATGACTTGTACACCAGTGATCATTTCCCAATATTAATTTCCTTTTTACAAAATAATCCAGCAAAACATGTTCCTCATTATAGCATTTATAAAGAAGATTGGGAGCGATACTAGAAGTATACCACCATTTGAATATCTGAAAGATCATAATGAAACTAATAAGTTTCTTGTTAGTTTCATAAAAAATGCTGCAGATGAAGCAATACCAAAATCAAAACCCCATCCAACAAAACACAAAGTTCCATGGTGGGCCGAAAAGCTGACAGAATTAATAAATATAAAACACTCAATAGGGAGATGATTGGATTATTTGAATAGAAAGTTCAGTAAAATAAGTAAAAAATTACCAATATTAGAAGGTACTTTACAAAAAATGACTATATTGTTGCTAGAAATTGAGGCATTAAAAATATCTGCAAAATTTAAAAAGGAAGTAATTCAAGGAAGAATAATTTCATGTTGGAAATATGTATCAGATCTCTCTAATAATACTCCCATACAAAAAAAAAAAAATGGGAAAAATTCAGGAAAATAAATGGTAGTACCCATGTGAAACCACCGAGACATGCCATATTAAAAGACGGAAAAAGAATACTCGATGATTGAAATTTAGATGACCACTTCCTCATAAAGAAAAATATAATATAGAACTAATAACAATAAATTTCGAAACAATAGAAGGCATATTATAATAGAAAATTTAATATGGAAGAGTTGGAATATGCTCTCACGAACAGCAATAAATCTGCTCCTGGAGGTGACAATATTTGTTTTGAGATGATCTGCCACTTAGCACCTCTGGCAAAGACATACTTGTTGCAATTTTATAATCATTTATGGCTTAGAAATTTATTTCCTGATGAATGGTGTAAAGCAATAATAATTCCTATCCCCAACCTGGAAAAGATCCAAGTAATGCAAATAACTACAGGCCAATTTCTCTAACAAGCTGCTTATGCAAATTACTAGAAAAAATGGTAAATGCTCGACTAACATGGCACATCCGAGAAAATAAAATTTTGACTCCCACTCAATTCGGGTCACAGTGCAACAGATCTATGTTAGATTCTCTCTCTAACCTCGAAGACCATATACGAAGAGGATTTGAGCGAAAACAAATAACTGTAGCAGTCTTTTTTTTGACATCGAAAAGGCTTATGATACTACCTGGAGGTACCCTATATTAAAAACATTACAAAATAACAATATCTGTGGACATTTACCTAGGTTCATCCAAAACTTTTTAACAAATCGTAGTTTTAAAATGAGAATTGATGATGTATTGTCTAGAATATTTCCACTTGAAAATGGTGTTCCACAGGGAAGTGTCCTTAGTGGCCCCCACGGGGCGGGTGGGCCTGGAGGTTGGCCAGCCGCCCTGGGGCAGGCGGGCCAGGAGTTCCGCCGAGCCTCCCCGGGGCAGGCGGGCCAGGAGGCCCGCTGTGCTGTCCCGGGGCAGGCAAGGCAGGACAGTCCGCTTGCCCCAGGATGGCTCAGCTGGCCTCGTGGCCCGCCTGCCCCGGGACTGCTCGGTGAACCTCCTGGCCCACCCGCCCCTGGGCGGATCGGCGGGTAAAGTTTTCTGCCTGTTTTACAATCGAGCCTCTTCTTTCTTGTAGTATTATTGTCTCTATCTTCCCTACTACTCACCAACACCTCTTTTATCCACATTCACCTTCAAAAGCTACTGACAATAAAGGAATTTTGACGAAGGAAAAATCTATTCCTGGGCAAGGACCTGTGTCGCCCAGTGAAATGTCCCTTTAGCACACATTTCTAAGGTATAAATATTGCTATGATACCAGAGAAAAAAGCTAATATGGAAATGCTAGAGTATTCTGGCTCGCTCACCTTATTTAAGGTGTCGGTATGGTTTCTGGGGCGAGTGAAACCACTACCAAAGGTCCTTTGCCATTTAGATTCATCCTTCTTCAATATCCCTCATCTACAGAGGAGCCGATCTAAGGCCCACTACCGTTACGGCAGTGTCAAAAATTGCAGCAAGTATGGACACACAAAGAGAAATTGTGGAAATGTGAAACCGTGTGCGGGCTTACTGTGGATCTACAGAACACACCACCAGATGGAAGTGCAGTGAACCTAGATAGTAAAGAATCAGGAAACTGGTGCGAATGAATTGGATAATAATCTATCAAATTCATTTGAGGTGTTAATGCAAATAGAAGCAAAAGAAGATACTACCACAAAGGTGGAAGGAGGAAGTTGTGATGTACTGAAAAAAAAAAAAAAAGACCTTTAGAGAGACACCACAAAGAAACCAACTATAATTAGAGAAACATCGGTCAAAACCAAAAACCAAAGATATGATGAAAGAGCAGAACAAAAGAGTATACCTTTATCTCCTAAAATAATAATAAGACCTATAGATTCAGATATCCAAAACACCAAAGAAGTGAAGGAGAACCATACCATGGATGATTGTGACTATGTCAAGGGTGATGAGATTACTCCGTTGCCAATAATCAGTACAATAAGAAGAAATGAAGCAGTAGATATACATGACAACACATGTGGCTGCAATGATTGCTTCATTGCATTGTGCAATAATAACAAAAATATAACTTACTTACTTAAAACATTATAAGAAAATTTATGAAATAGAAAGAGGCCCCAACCAGATTTGAAAAACACCCATGAAAAAGGATGTATGTATATTGAGCACTTAAAATATATATATAAACAACTGAATGTGGTAAATAAAATTTTTAGAAAAAATTCAAATTGATAATACAAAAAAAGAAAACGAAACACGACCAATGTAACTTAATATTTTCAATAGGTATATTATACAATGGGATGTAAATGGTCTACAGACCAGATTGCACCTAGGAGAAGTACAAAGGTTATTCAAGGGAATATGAAAAACCAAATATGATATTGTGTTTACAACATGTAAATAATACAATACAGCAATAGGTAAATATACCATTTTATATCCAACATCACAGGAAGGAAGAAGGAAATTTAGGTACAGCCATATATGGTACATAAACAAAGTATGTTATGACAAAGTACCTGTAAACATTGCTGACCTCCAAATATTCTGGTATTAGATTTCGAATTAAAAAACGATTGTTATATATATATAATTTATACAATCAACCATATAAACATACGATATTGATAAACTTGGTGAAGTACTTAAAAGTGCCAAAGAACCTATATTAATAGTAGGGGATTTTAATGCTCGCAACCCAATATGGGACTGTAACTGTTCAAACTCAAATAGAGAAGGAAGTAAAGTAGAACTTATAGATTCAAATGATGTGTTGTATAAATGATGATGAAGTTAGCACAATTATTCATTAAAAACACATGGAACATTTTCCATCTGTAGAACTTAACTCTCTGTTCAATAAGTATAGTGACAGATTAGATTGGGAACACAATTGATGACTTGTACACCAGTGATCATTTCCTATATTAATTCCTTTCCTACAAAAATAATTCCAGCAAAAACATGTTTCCTCCCATTATAGCATTTATAAGAAGATTGGGAGCGATACTAGAAGTATACCACCATTTGAATATCTGAAAGATCATAATGAAACTAATAAGTTTCTTGTTAGTTTCATAAAAAATGCTGCAGATGAAGCAATACCAAAATCAAAACCCCATCCAACAAAACACAAAGTTCCATGGTGGGCCGAAAAGCTGACAGAATTAATAAATATAAAACACTCAATAGGGAAGTGATTGGGGATTATTTGAATAATAGAAAGTCAGTAAAAAATAAGTAAAAATTACCAATTTATTAGAAGGTACCTTTACTAAAAAAACAAAAAATGACTATATTGTTTGCTAGAAATTGATGGCATTAAAAATATCCTGCAAAATTTAAAAAGGAAGTAATTCAGGAAGAATAATTTCATGTTTGGAAATATGTATTCAGATCTCTCTAATAATACTCCCATACAAAAAAAAAAATGGGAAAAAATTCAGGAACAATAAAGTAGTACCCATGTGGAAACCACCGAGACTGCCATATTAAAAGACGGAAAAATAATACTCGATGATTGAAATTTAGATGACCACTTCCTCATAAAGAAAAATATAATATAGAACTAATAACAATAAATTTCGAAACAATAGAAGGCATATATATAGAAAATTTAATATGGAAGAGTTGGAATATGCTCTCACGAACAGCAATAAATCTGCTCCTGGAGGGTGACAATATTTGTTTTGAGATGATCTGCCACTTAGCACCTCTGGCAAAGACATACTTGTTGCAATTTTATAATCATTTATGGCTTAGAAATTTATTTCCTGATGAATGGTGTAAAGCAATAATAATTCCTATCCCCAACCTGGAAAAGATCCAAGTAATGCAAATAACTACAGGCCAATTTCTCTAACAAGCTGCTTATGCAAATTACTAGAAAAAATGGTAAATGCTCGACTAACATGGCACATCCGAGAAAATAAAATTTTGACTCCCACTCAATTCGGGTCACAGTGCAACAGATCTATGTTAGATTCTCTCTCTAACCTCGAAGACCATATACGAAGAGGATTTGAGCGAAAACAAATAACTGTAGCAGTCTTTTTTTTGACATCGAAAAGGCTTATGATACTACCTGGAGGTACCCTATTTTAACAAACATTTACAAAATAACAATATCTGTGGACATTTACCTAGGTTATCCAAAACTTTTAAAATCGTAAGTTTTAAAATGAGAATTGATGATGTATTGTCTAGAATATTTCCACTTGAAAATGGTGTTCCACAGGGAAGTGTCCTTAGTGGCCCCCACGGGCGGGTGGGGGGTCCGGAGGTTGGCCAGCGCCCTGGGGCAGAGGGCCAGGGAGGAGTTCCGCCGAGAATTCCCCGGGGCAGGCGGGCCAGGAGGCCCGCTGTGCTGTCCCGGGGCAGGCAAGGCAGGACAGTCCGCTTGCCCCAGGATGGCTCAGCTGGCCTCGTGGCCCGCCTGCCCCGGGACTGCTCGGTGAACCTCCTGGCCCACCCGCCCCTGGGCGGATCGGCGGGTAAAGTTTTCTGCCTGTTTTACAATCGAGCCTCTTCTTTCTTGTAGTATTATTGTCTCTATCTTCCCTACTACTCACCAACACCTCTTTTATCCACATTCACCTTCAAAAGCTACTGACAATAAAGGAATTTTGACGAAGGAAAAATCTATTCCTGGGCAAGGACCTGTGTCGCCCAGTGAAATGTCCCTTTAGCACACATTTCTAAGGTATAAATATTGCTATGATACCAGAGAAAAAAGCTAATATGGAAATGCTAGAGTATTCTGGCTCGCTCACCTTATTTAAGGTGTCGGTATGGTTTCTGGGGCGAGTGAAACCACTACCAAAGGTCCTTTGCCATTTAGATTCATCCTTCTTCAATATCCCTCATCTACAGAGGAGCCGATCTAAGGCCCACTACCGTTACGGCTAGCGCCTCTGACGTTATTCCTGCAGATAGCACCCAAGCTTGGGCCAAGAAACAGAGGGGGTAAAAAGGAAAGGGTGGGATTTCACTGGGCGACACAGTTCCTTGCCCAGAAATAGATTTTTCCTTCGTCAAAATCCCTTTTCTGGGCTCAGCCTGTGTCGCTCCGTGAAATAGTACCCGAGAAATGGCCGTACAAGCTTGGAAAGAGGAAGCACACAACTAAATAAGATGGGATAATCAAAATCAATTAAGGTTAATTGCTATAATCTAGATACAAGGTCACAGAACAAGTAACAACAGAGCAAATTGAACCTTAACACTAATCAAATATATATAAAGATAACAGTTATACATAACTATACAGTAAGACTAAATGCGAACAGGGACTAGTCCCAGATCCAACACATATGGAAATTATCACAAGTATATACAATATGTGGCATCCAAGGTACAGTACGACTACATTGACAACTGAGCTACGGCAAGAATACTAGCGAGGCAGGTAGGAAAGAGAGATGTAAGGAGAGACATAGGAAAAACTACTTACTACGAAGTTAAGCAGTGTCAGGGGAAACTGTGTTTCCGGTTGCCACTGCTGGAAATTTAAGGGCTTCTAAGGACTTAAGATAATGGCGTTTGAATACTGTCGGAGATTTCCAGCCTGTGTAATTCTTCAGATCATCAAAATTCATGTGTTGAAAATAATTAATAGAGGTAGCTACTGCCCTAACATCATGTACCCGTGGGAAGGACTGCGGGTTGGCCTGTTATATAAAGTATAAAATCTGTTGCCTAATTCCTTTTAAGGAAATGGTGCCTCCCTTTTCTCTAATGAACAGAGGGCCTGAAGATATCAGGGCAGTTCTACCTAGATATGCTTTTAGTGAAGTAACTGGACATAAGGACGGGTCCTGTGGAAGTGGGACAATTTTCCATGGGGCCCATCTATCCAGTGGGTCCTCATTCTTAGCTAGAAATTGGCGATCTGGAGAAAGTAAAACTTCTCCTGAAGGGAGAAACTCTATATGATCTGATTCTCTAGATAGAGCCGACAGTTCGGATATTCTGGCTCCTGAGGCCAAACTTATTAGGAATAATGTTTTCCTTAAGAGAGCTATATAGTCACGAGTCATTATTAGTGTCCGAGGCCAATTTAAGGACATCATTTAAGAACCATGACACAGACTTGGGCCTCTCGGATGGTCTGAGTCTAGCGCAAGCCTTGGGGATAGATGAAAAATATGAATCTGTTAGGTCTATTTTGAATCCAAACTGGAAGATCTTCTTAAGGGCAGACTTAGTAGTAGTAATAGTACTAGCTGCTAAACCTTTCTCAAATAGTGTCCTGAAAAAGGATATGGCCAGATTCGTGGTCATGGTTTGTGCATTAGAGTCCCTCAGGAATACAGCTAGTTTTTTAACTGCTGAATCGTATTGACGCAAGGTCAATTCTCGTTTATCAGATTCTAAGAACAAGATGTTCTGGGGATCGATATTAGCATCCCTCTGTGCTGCAAACTTCATGAAGTCCATAAAGTTAGGGCTTTCTGAATTCCTGAGGAAGCGAACACAGTCCGTGTTTGTACTAGTTGTGATAGTTAGGGATAGGGAATCCGTTGAGGTCGGAGTCCCAATTCCAGTAGAAGCGGGAACCAATTGCTCTTGGGCCAATTGGGGGCTATTAGAGCAATGTGACCTTTGAACGTCCTGAGTTTGTTCAGGACTTTCAAGAGAAGATTCACTGGAGGAAAGAGAAATCTTCTTCCACACATTCCAATCTATAGCCATAGCGTCCGTGGCATAAGCCAGAGGGTCCAGGTTGCGGGCCACATAACAAGGGGAGTTTGTGGTTCGATTCGGTGGCGAAGAGATCTACCTGAAGCCCCGGTACTAGTTGACTGACCCAACTGAATGACTCCTTGTCCAGGGACCACTCCGACTCCAGCGAAACTGAACGTGATAGCACATCCACTACCACGTTTCTTACCCCCGCTAGATGAGTGGCTGACAGGTGCCATTTGTTCCTGTCTGCTAGTGAAAATATGGCTATCATGACATGGTTCACGTGGCTCGACTTGGAGCCTCCCCTGTTGATGCAGTGTACTACCACTGCACTGTCCAGCACCAGCTTGATATGAAATTTCTTGGCTGGATGAAGCTTTTTCAGGGTGAGGAACACTGCCATAGCTTCCAGTACATTGATATGAAGCTGGCGGAATGGTAGGGACCAGGTTCCCTATACCTTTTTGTACTGTGAGTAACCGCCCCACCCACTTAGTGATGCATCTGTGTGGATCACTAAGGCCGGCGGAGGGAATTGCAGCGGAATTGTCTTTGACAAATTCTTGATTTCCATCCACGGGCGGAGTCTCTTCTGTAAGATCGCCGGGATAGGTGCTAGTTTGTCCCGGGATTTCTTGTTTGCTCTTGAACGCCAAACTCGGTTTATGTCCTTTAGTCTGGCTTTCAGAAGAACATCCGTTACTGAAGCGAATTGGAGAGAACCCAAGATTCTTTCTTGGTTCCTCAGGGACGTCTGTTTGCACTTGAGAAATTGTCTGGTTGCTTTGGCTATTTCTCTCCTTTTCAATGGCAGAATTGATAGAGTGTGGGAGTTCAAGTTCTATTGAATTCCTAGCCACTGGAAGCGGGACTCCGATGTTAGCCGGGACTTGGTTCTGTTTAACTGGAAGCCTAGATGTTCCAGAAACCGGATTACTTTGACCGTTGCTTTGCGACATGCTTCGATGCTTGTGGCCCACACGAACCAATCGTCCAGATAAGCTACTAGCATTATTCCTCGAGACCTTAGTTCTTGAACAACTGTCTCCGCCAATTTTGTAAATACCCTGGGGGCTATGTTGAGCCTGAATGGCATTACTTTGAAGGAGTAGGCCTGTTTTCCTAGTCTGAAGCCTAGAAATGGGCGGAAGTGCCTTGCTACTGGAACATGATAGTAGGCATCTGTAAGATCTATAGTGGTGGTGACGGCCCCACGGGGAAGTAAGGTCCACACCTGCGAAACGGTCAGCATCCGGAACTTGTCGCAGTGAATGAATAAGTTCAGACGGGACAAGTCTAGAATTATTCTTCGCTTGTTTGAGTCTTTCTTTGGCACTCTGAACAAGCGACCTTGAAATTTTAAATTCTTGACTCTTGAACTACTCCTTTTTGAAGGAGTTCTTGGGAATACTCTACCAATTCCGCTGTTGATTCCTGATAAAAGGTGTTGGATGGAGGGGGACCTTTGAGCCAACTCCATCCTAGACCTTTGGACACAATTCTTTGGGCCCACTTGCTGAACCTCCAACGGTGACGAAAGAGGAACAGCCTCCCTCCTACCAGGGGATTCTCACTGGTTTGAGGAAGGGCGTGCACCACGTCCTCCTCGGGAACCCTTGCCTCGGTTGGTGGCTCTACCGCCGCCTCGTTGACGGAAGGTGCCTCTAGCTCTGCTACTCCTGCCAAACCTGTTGAAGGCTTGAAACGACTGGTTTTCAAACACCGGGTTGTAAGCAGGGGAGACAGTATAGGAGGCTGAAGCCTGTGCCTGTTGCAGCAATTGTGTCAGCAGCACTAACTGCTGTTGTGGCTGCGCTTTAGAGGTTGAAGGTTGCGGTACCTGAGATACCGGAATCGCTTGTACCAGAGTCTGTTGTTGAGGGGCCTGGAAGGGCTGGAACTTCCTAGGCTTTTTCTTTGACTCGGGATTCGATCCGGCGGACTCCAGTTTCCGTTTGGATACGAGTCCCCAGCGAACCCTCAGGCTCTTGTTGAACCTGACCGCTTCGCAGTGCACTTCGTTCACTACCGAGGCTGGGAAGAGGTCAGAGCCCCATATGGATGAGGCTAATAGCTTGTTGGGCTCGTGGCGGATCGTGGCCTCGACCAGCACATTTCCTACAATTTTGTCTGTCTATGACGAAATCATACAAGTCACATTGCATTGAGTACAATAGTGACTTGGCGATGATCTTAAATAACGGTTCTTCTCCGTAGATTAGAGCTGATACTTTTGTCATAACTAGCGAGTTGAGGGACCTGCAAAGCCTCATCCTGGCGTCATACTCAGTTTGAATGAGGTTTTCCGATAGCCTGGGTAACCTCTCACTAAGTAGCGTGACGGCGCAGTCCGGCTTTAGCTTACCTACAGAAAAGGTGGCCGGAAGATCTACCCAGTAATCATCAGTTCCGGGGAGCAGGAGGGAAGTCGGTTCTGTCTCCCAGAGCTGGGGCATGGGCTCGTCCTTCATTGCTGCCTGCAATGTCAATTCTGCCACCTTAGACGTGAACGGGATGGGCGTTTCTTCGTCTACGGTGAAGATTGTGAACGGGCTCTTGAATGACGTAACCCTGGTATTAGTGCATTGCCACTCCTCCAGGTTATGCAACCATGCCTGCTGGGCCTGGTCCCGGGAAAGAATTACTGTTTCTTTTGGGACCTTGTCTTCCCTCCTCATAGCTGCCTCTGTCAGGTGGATATAGCCTATGAAAGGGGGCTGTAATCCTTGCGGATAGAACTCGAAGTCCTCAAACCTTCGAGTTCCGCAGCCCTCAATCGTGAGCATGCCGTCCACGAAAGGAGCATATGAAGCAACCCTCCATGGGTTATTTGGCGTAAAGGGAGGAAGGGTAGACGAGTCCGGCATGAGAAAGCCCTGAGCTGCCAGGCCGGACTGTGGAAGTCCTGTCAGTGCATTCTCTCAGAGACCTGCAATAAGGTTCTCCTGGGTAACCAGTCTATCCGAGATAGCTTGGATAGACTGCCCTGACGCCTCTAAGGAGGAGGACAATTGGACAAACATTTCTTGGAACTTGGATTGCACCAAGTTCCCGACCATGCTGCCCATCTGCTGCATAATATTTGCCGTATTCGCAGAGAAAACGTCAGGGTCAAAGGAGGAAGGTTCTACCTTCTCCTTAGGAGTCTTGGGTCTGGCTCCTTTTGAAGTGGACGCCTCAGGGTCGGAGGAGGAGGGCTGAGCCCTCTCCTTAGAAGACTTGGTCCTCGACCCTTTAGAATAGGAAGCCAGTTTAGCCTTGTCAGCTCCGGGATGGTGAGCCGGAAGCTTACGGGCAAGGCTGGTACCTGACTTCTTAGACAGGGACTTCTGCAGCGCTTTAAAGTCTCGCTTGCCTTTGACTTTAGGGATCGCCAAGGTGGACTTTGGCCTGACTGACTAAAGCCCCCCGGTGAATCCCTGGAAAGAGGTTGAAGTCGAAGGAGAAGAAGCTCTAGATGGGCTCAAGGAAAGCCCTTGAGCCCCGACAGTACCTCTCACAAACATTCTTACCGATACCCATGCCTTCAACAGCCATGGGCTTGAGGTCCAGATCCAGGGCAGCTACTTCCTGGATCCACACCCAGCCAAAACTGGATCAGCTAGTCCAGTCGGGTTTTTTCCCTAGGGAAAATAACCGACTGGACTAGCAGACCCAGTTTCCACCGTGTATGAAGCCACCCTCCGAAAAAGTACTTTAACACGTCCTGACACCAGAGACGGGCACCAGTCACGAGTCGTTGGTGGTGAGAGCAACAGCTCGAGACCTCTACTCTCCTTTCGAAGTATTTTCTCCAAAGTTAGAAAGTAAGGTCATATTTTGAGATTAAACAGAGGTTAATGAAAGTCTAGCCATACGCAGTGCACACATACCTCCATGACGCTTTCGAAATTTTTACTTATAACACCAACAATATAGAAGATTGATGCCATCTCGATGTTTGCGGAGTCACTTGTGTCAATAAACTTTCCATTCCATGTGCTAAATCTGCACACCACATGTACCCATAAACGCTGGGGCACTTTCTTCACAAAAATCGTAAACAATGACTTCGAACCTTGACTTATCCAAGGGAACTATGATTTTTGGTAGAAGAAGAAGAAGAAACGTTCACTAAATAATTATTCAAATAAATAGTTAAATGGCAGTATAAGGTCATGAATTACATTGATTTTTTACATATTCATGATTATTAATTTGAAAATATTCGTTGTTGAAAAAGTAACTAGATTCCTGACTCAAATATCAACAGTTTTGCTCTGAACAGTACCTACGGCGTTCTTCGCGCTCTCCTGTTGTTTATCAGTGTTGCCAATTGGTATGTGTTTACCCTCTAAACTGGATATAAGAATTACACAAAACCAGAGAAATAAAGCAAAAATAGTGAATCTATTTGTAGTATATATACATATTAGAGCAATTTTATCAATATTGCAGTACTATGAAGACTAGAATTCATGGAAACAATTTGTAAATGCATCGGCGTATGTATGAAGCTCCACTACATTGGCAACGATGAGTCATTTTGCTGTCTGCTCGTATCTACTTTAGAAATATCTGTAATTTTCAGGGATTAATTTGGTTGCAAAAAAGGGATAATAGACATGAATTAAATAAAGATTTGAAGTAATAAAGTAAAGTTAAACTAAGTAATGAGTAAAGTAAACAATTAAGGGAATAAAGCTTTGCACCTCATAAACCGTGTACGCGTGTGCTGCCCGTAACTGAGTTTGTGGAGTGAACGCTTAGGAACCAGGATCCGCAACGTAGTTCAAAAGCAATTTGGAGTGAATTAGGACCAAAACATGTATAATTACAATCAAATATGCAATGTGGAGTTTCAGTTGTGATGGCAGTAAGGGTAAAACCCCCGATTACAAGGTAAAAATGAATTTCAGTACAAACCATGACCCCGGGAATAAGAAGTTTCATACTTCACTTATATAGGCAACAAAATGTTGTTTTATTGTTCTGATTACAACTGCAATCTTGAGTAAGATCAATAAACGTTACATATATACGCTAACATTGTTCAAACGAGTGCTGGGAGGGCTGGGAAAGATGGTGGCTCCGCTGCGCTTATGAACGGCACCTCATGCGGGTGCCGCCATATTGACTTCAAAACTGCCTAGAAAACATATTTTACAAAGACCTCACATGCTTATTTTAGTTCGTATGGCGCTTTCATATATCATATTACGTTGATGAAACTTCAATCTTTTGAATGGTGTGCTTAAAGATGTAATTGTATATTCTTGTTTCACCAATCAAATATCGAGTGAATAAGGCTGATCCACGCAATGATGATGGATCCACTGAGGTTTTTCCCGCTATATGTTAGGTGTTTTAAGTAAAAATTTCGAAAGTGTCCCGGAGGTAAGTTAACACGGTGCATGGCTTGACTTTCATTAACTTCTGTTTAATAAGAAATTATGGCCTTAATTTCTTACTTGGGAGAAAACACTTACTTCGAGAGGAAAGTAAAGGTCTCGGGGTGTTGCTTTCATGGAGGTTGGCTTGTGACTGACCTCTCTAACTTAGCTTACTGGCAGTGCTAAAGTTATTTTTTGGGAAATTGGCCGCCTGCCTGCACAGCAGTGTTTTACCCTAGTAGGTATTGCAATGTGAGTGCATATTGCCATCTTTCCTTTCACTCCCAAAATGACTAAATTCCCAAACAAATTAACCTGGCATTAGTAAGCCGACTGTTATTCTAACTTGAATATGGCAGGCTAAGTAGGTAGTAGCTATGTTTTATGTTATCTGTTTTAAGTAATGAATAAAAAATAGGCTAATTTGGCTGTTCCCTCGAGCCTAAAAGCTTAGGTACATGCTATGGCTTCTAATGTATGCCAAATTCTGCTAGCCTACCTAGTATGATAATAGCTTTATTACCATAGCTCCACTGTGCATCTCTGGGAAAATCTTTATAGACACCAGAGCCAGACTTTCTGACCCACCTACTAATTCACATAGCCTAACTAGAAATTATGTACCAAGTTTCATCCATTATAGCTAACTGTCTTTGGCCCTTTACGAACTGGATATTGGTACGGCAGCCATATCCCTGATTGCGATAAATATTGGTACGGCTGTGAATTGCGCATGCGTGAACCTTTGTTTACCGCCTCAGGCATATCAGTGACAGCAAGAAAATGACGACCTACCAACATGAACCGTGTAATAATACATCAGTTTTCCCTGAAAAACATATGTTTCCAGGTTTCAACGAGCTGAAAAAAGCAATAGATGTCTACGAAGAGTCAAACTTCTAGAAATTGTAATATCCGTAGGTAACGAACGATCAAATCGGTCCTGAAAAGAGCTCATAAGAGGAGATTCAAAGAAGATTTGAAGCTTAGCTAGTAAGGTAGTGCAGCAGTCAGTAGTGCGTCCAATATGGGAAACATGCTGTTATTATAGACCTGATTTGGATGATTATTTACGATTGATTAGGCCGTTTACCAGAGGATTGACTTTGGTAGTTTTCCTTACTACCATTAATACAGCAGAGCACGATTTCTGTGTAATTCGTCTTCTTGGAATCTCCTCTTCGGAGCTCTTTTCAGGACCGATTCGATCTTCGTGACCTACGGATATACAATATCTGTTAGTTTGACTCTTCGTAGACGTCTATTGCTCCTTTTCAGCTCGTTGAAACCTGAACACATCTGTTTTTCGGCAAACACTGATGTATTATTACATGGTTCAGAGGAGATTCAAAGAAGATTTGAAGTTCACAGATGAATTAGTTTAGTTTTATTTTTCATGTAAATAGTCAAAATCTAAGTGTTTAAGATTATTGTGATTTTTTATATTTTCATTTACTGCCAAAATGTTTTGGTGCTTTGGCGATGACAGTATGGTGCTTCACTTTGACATTTTGAATTGAACATGTTCAGCGAAACAATTCAGTTCGACTATTATTACTACTGTCGCTAATCTTCTAGTGCCGTACCTATAGCTCTTGGCAACAGTGTACGGCAACTGCTGCATGATTAGCAAACTGCCGTACCAACAGCAAGTCAATAGCGCAAAACGGCACCACTGACAGAATCTGACGTACCCCCACTATACTACTATGTTATTTGTACCGCAGGAAGACGGAAATTGACGCTTGAGCAATTCACTGCCGTACCAAATCTATCACAATCAGGGATACGGCTGCCGTACCAATATCCTATACCTTATCTTTAAATAACTATATCCTATATAGGCTAGGCTGATCCGTCGAAAATGCCATGTAGAATTTTCAAATCTCACCCATTCCTCATCAAAACTGTCTGCGATGCTAGTCACTGCCTCCTATTTCAAAAGAATTTGGTCTCGAGTCCCACATAGGCTAACTCAAATTGGCTACCTACTCGCTACCTGGAGGTCAGCCCAAGCTGAGAAAAGAATGCAATCACTCCTACGTAAATACCTGTGAATCTTGGGGGTTCCTCAGTCTAGGTAAGTTACCCTATGGCTAACCAAAAATTTCAGCATTAGCCTAACCCATAGTCAGACTTCGTATGGTTCTATACGAGTCTATAACTGTACTGTTCACATCCCTCTCATGGACGGCGATCTATCAACAACATTAAAAAAATACCGTTATAAACTAAGTCCAAACTTACCAGTAAATTCAGCTTTCTTTGGACATCGCTCGTCGTCGTTGACACACTGAAAAACAGTGAGGAGGAGTGGAGTGTACTGAGGTCCTGAGGAGCCTAAAGGAAGGAGGAAGATCATAACAAACGACAATCGACTAAATGTGCTATAAGAAAGACTAGAATGTTACATTTTTCATATAAATCAAATTATTAATTTTTTATATATAGCAGAGATATATTAGTTGTCTATTCTATCTAGCGACTTCATAACTTTATTATTATTATTATTATTATTATTATTATTATTATTATTATTATTATTATTATTATTATTATTATTATTATTTTATTATATTATATTCTTATTATTATTATTATTATTATTATTATTATTATTATTATTATTATTATTATTATTATTATTATTATTATAGGTTCGTTATCCCAGTATCCTCTTGGCATTTCTGACAACGTCGCTATGGACATCTATTGGCAGTTAAAGCAAGACCATCTCGGTGGTCTTGGTTCAAGTAACTACTATAGCCTGATAATAACAGAAAAAATTTAATTGACAACTTTCTGCTTTTATACCTCAACTTCATGAAAGATACTAAAATTTGCATCAAAATGATATAAGATAAAACTTAATTATAGATTTTTATGTACTTTAAAGCTAAATTTTGATAATGGCCATTGTATAAATTTCTAAAATACATATAAAATGAAGTCCTTCCGTGAGAGCTATCATCAGTTGGAGTGATGAAATGAATAGCTAATGTTTATACCTCCTAAAAGTTTTATAGCTACTTTTTTTCATTATAGTGTACGAAATATAAGAATCTTTATAATGTATGATTGATTGTTTAGAAGTAATAAGCCATAGTAAAGATGTATTATTTTTAAAAATGAAAATCCTAAAGGTACGTTGATTTATGTTTGGTAAAACAAGCAGGAAAACGAACAGTAAACGATGACACAAGGCTGAAAGTAAAAAATTCAACAAACACAATAAAGAGGAGTTATATATTAAAGAATAATGTATAGTCACACATACTCTGTGCTAAAATTAGATTTTGCCTATTTTTTTTTTTTTTTTTTGCTTCTCTGTAAAGAGAGATGCAGGCACCATTAATGGGGAAACAACTAAAAATTAATATAATAACACCGAAACCGTCGCATTGAACATGAAATAATTTCGGATCATATATCCATAGAAATAAGTTTAATTCATTCTGAAAGTTTTACGCAACATGGTATATACAAATTGCAAATACAAAAGATATAATCTATGATTTAAAGTGCTGTATGAAATTTATCTTATGTTTAATATACAATATTCATCAGAACATAAATAATGACTAATCAGCGAATAATGGTAGTTAGTGGTAGTGCAACAATTACTTACATTTTTTTTTTACATAGCATAATCGCTGGCAACTATAAGACTACCTTACTTACAAGCTTTTGATCTACGATAATTATGGAAGCAGTCACTCAGGGTAAACTTGATTAAATCATGAAAAGTAAAAAATGTATTGGTAGTTTTTACGGTTTCAACGTATTGTCGTGGGTTTATTTTAGGCCTGTCTCCCTATAAAAAATTCGTCTGCTCTGGTTTGTCAATGGTGATTTTCTTTTAAAGACAATTGTCTTTTTAGTCAAGAGTCTCGTCTTAAATTCATATTTTTGCTTTTAAACAATAATCATCTTAAAAAGCATAATTAATGCCGGAGGTATTGCCAATAGTATAAAATTTGACTGAAAAATATGAATTCTTTGAAGGGACTTCTGCCAAAAATATTTGGTAGCAAACAAAGCAGTCGCATTATTTACATAATATGCTCAGCAAAATTAATAACTTTGCATCTGGTTAGTATTATTGACACATCACTCTGTATTAAAACATTATAGGGGTGGGGAAGACCGAGGGGATAGCACCCTCACCCTAAAAGACTATTTGGTAACCAAAACGTAAGACTTTCTGGAGCCAGCACCTGTATAAAAACTCTACGGTAACTACATGATATATTTCACTTACTAGCTTGCGTGAGAGTGAGCATTGTCCAGAAAGTAGCAGAAGACCGAACAAGTGAAGAGTCCCAAGGACTGGCAATGAGACAATAATTCTACAACTTAAGCTGATAAGAAGAAGCAACAGACGAAAGGCTTCGGTTTGGTTGGTGGATGACTGGAAATAGAAAGGAAACGAGGGGCTTCAAGAAAATTAAGGCCAAAGTCGAAAAAGACTGAATACTAAAGAAGATAATGAAAATGATTCGTAGATAAAACAGTAGTTTTAAAGCACTATGAACATTAAAATTAAAATAAAGGTTAACAAATACAAAATAGATATGATAATGATATAAATAATTGGTTCTTGTGAGAAAAGTAGTAACTGTCTTCTACACTGGGTCGGTTAGCGAAGGATTAAAATCTAACTGCATGCGGTTCACGTGAAAACCTGCTGAAGGACACCGCATGAATGGGTCAGTTACCTACTGCCCCGAGCTGACCGTGCCTTATGATGGTTGTATAAGTGCACGTTTCGTTGGGAAATTGGGCCTTCTTGGTGGGTTATTTTGCTTGTTTGTATGGTGTTTTTACGTTACATGGAACCAGTGGTTATTCAGCAACGGGACCAACTGCTTTAAGTGACTTCCGAACCACGTCGAGAGTGAACTTCTACTACCAGAAATAGGCATCCCTCACCCCTCAATGGAATGCCTGAGAATCGAACTCGCGGCCACCGAGGTGGCTGGCCAAGACCATGCCGACCACACCACTGAGGCACTTCTTGGTGGGTTATTCAGTGCAGAAGAGAATTCTCCAATGGACTTTTCCTGGGGTCACGGCTATTGTGTTGGTAATTGTCAGGCTCTTAGAAGTGAAATTTATATTTGAAATAAAATCTCTATCTTAGGAGGCTCCCAGTCAAACTACAAACAAGAATTGGCCCAGTACTTTAGCGAAAGGCGACCTTCAGTGTCTTGAAGTGTTCAAGTATTAAGAGAGCTATTTTGAATCTATGGATTTACTTTACTTACCGAAATTAGTTTAGGATATACGAATATCTACTAGTAACTCTTGAGAAAGTACGCATGTGACTAGAACAGATGATTAAGCTGGACGTACGTACCGTGGTCGAAATGAAAATTTTTAGGAATCTCAGCGCGTTCCCTAACTCGTCTCTTGTCTAAGGAGGTTGAAGAGTGACAAAACCGAACAGGAAGTCTTAACAAATTATTACAAACTAACTGTTAACTTTTCTCAGCCAATGTCAAAACAGATAAAAGGAACTCCTAAAAATCTGTTAGTTTTTAGTTCACCAAGCAGCTCACGAACCGACATGAGACTGAAGACCCCATAGTTAAGAATGAAAAAGTTTGCATGCCTGACTTCTCAATGCCCGCCGAGTGTAAATATCGCTATTCCTTTCACTTTGTTTGGTTTTCTGTAGAGCACTCCAGAGGGATAATACCCTCTCAAGCGGGCCCTTGTACGTATTCAAAAGTTGCTCCTTATATTTTATAGTTGTCTTCTAGTGTTTTCTTGTCAGTATCGTAGCTCCTGCAGAACATTAGAATCTTTAGTTATTTTTAAAATTTGCTTTCTTCTTGCATGATCCTCACTTCAGGCGGCATCTTGTTGTCTAGTCTTGGTGCGCAAAGTTCAAATGCTCTCTCTCCTGACTTACAATTTGTTCTAGGTTCAAATAGCCTAATAGGTATGCTTCACTTGCATGTCTGATCACAATATTCATTTCAGGTCTAAAGAACTTAAGCAGTTTCTTAGAAATGTTGGTTCATCACGTTTCAGGGCTGTGAAGACTGTAAGAAGTATTATGCATTCCATTCTTGCTTTTACTGGGAGCCAATGTAGCTCAGTCAGTGCTGGGGTTACTTTGTCAGAGAAACATATCCTTTATTTAATCTGGCCGCTCTTGACCCAAACTTTACTTATTCAGAAATACGGTTAAGAAAAAAACAAAAGCTTCATTTCATAATATACTAAAAAATGAAACACTTATGTATCAGGAATATTTCAATAAGGAATAATAATCTAACGGAAGTTTCATCTGGTGGGTATTAGTCCATATAAAAGACGTGACGTGAAAAATATCAATTACTAGCAGCTGTACTTGTTATCGAACGCAACTTCACTTCTAAATGACCTGGACGTACACGTCTTTCCCCAGCCAATGCTACTGCGTCACTGAACGGCTCAGTCAGGCTGTATCGCCGGCCGACGGCAGGCGAATAGTAGCTACATGTTGCGACAGGTTGCTCGGGATAAATCTTTATCGCGAGACCCCCTTTAAACGGCCCTTGATACAACCCAGCCTATAGTTGACCTCTGACATTGATGTTAAATGCGTTTGTAGTCATACATGTTAACTCATGGTACCAAATTTGAATGCAGTAGGCCCATCTTTGACCCTTTGCAGCCTAATTCCCAAAGAGGGAGCTGCGTTCCCCTGTTATCAAGGTCGGGCTAGGTAGGCGGGTTCTCCCCTGTTTTTTAAGTCGAAAGGCGTAGGCCTCGTTGCCCCTAATAATGTCGGAAACCCTCAGGCCGCCACTCTCCCCGGGGGACGGGGGGTGGGGGCGCTTGCCCACCCTTTTACTACTTTAGGTGTGAGAGGACATATGGATATACAGATTTTTACAATGGAAGGGCGAACATTCGCCCGAATGTCATCCTTACAAGGGTACCTTATTGTCCCGTATTGTGGGGAGCCTGTCTGTACCTATAGAATCAATGCTACGTGGATGTCAACTCCGAAAGTTGTAAAAAAAATGAGAGGGTATGAAAAAGAGGGGTTATGACCCCCTTAGGAATGGCCATCGAATTTCGGATTTTGACTAAAACCTTCGGGGGGGGGGGGGGGGGAGAGAAGAGTATAGTAAAAATTTGGTAGCCCTAGGTTTCATAGTCAGGGCGTGCATAGTGAACAAACAAACCAACAGATAGAAATTGCTTTTTATGTATATAAAATATATATTTTAAAGGGTATTAACATACCTTTCAACCGAAGCAATTTCTCCTTGTTTGTATAAAAAAATGACTATCCCGTCGTTCTGTACAATAAAAATCCTAATGTAGAGTTGCTGTAGTATTTCTGCTTTCTATGCTGGTCATCTTACAGATTGCCGAATATGGGTAATACATTCCTACTCCCTCAGAGAATGGTGTATAACTCTCTACTGGCTTGGCGACAGTTACATTGGCGTCGCGGCCGAGCCTTAGAAGGAAGTACGATCTTCACTTTTGAGAGATGGAAAACTGCTAGTTTAATCGTTCTTTCAGGTTACTACTAACGTTTCCAGAGGCCGTGTAATAGTGTTTTTTTTAAATAACTCCTGAAATAACTGATGGATTTCCATGATATCAAAGCAGGGAGCGCTTCATACAATGGCTTAATTTTGGGAAATACTGTGCATTGCCAATTACGTTTCATTAACTTTTTTACTTAAGAAAATGAGGCTAAAGCCAGTCTTAGCCACCCACACATTCGCAAAAGTGATGACGTCCCTCAGTGACGTTGGTATAACGTTTCTTCCCCTGTACCTCCCATCCCCCGAATTGTTAAACGCCTGTTTAACTCCATAGATAATTGTCATATGACCTACCCCAAGCAATACGAAATTCTTTGTCAGTAAAAGTTCAGCATACCTGGTAATGTGATTCGTGACTTTAGACTTTACCTAAACACAAGACCAACCTTTTATATCTTACCCACTCACTTACATTGAAGATCAAGAATGAGACTTATGACAGGAGACGAAAGAAGCCATGCTAGACCTACACTTCGCACTTCAAGCGAGTGTTGGTAAAGCAATAGAAATATAGTTTTCTTTAGGTTAAGCCGTAGGACTCATTCTTCAATACAACACAGGTTACTCGATACATCAATTGCCAGGAAGAAAACGACAGAGAGCATTGTTTGATACAATTTATCATATCAATTTCACCAGAGAGAGTAGCTTGAATTCCTTAGAAGGTAGACTTCTAAAAGATGTGTCATATAAGGGCATTGACATCGGCCATTTGATAAATTTTGGAAATCATATAATATATATATATATATATATATATATATATATATATATATATATATATATATATATATATATATATTATATATATGTGTGTGTTCATACATACATAAGATTTATTATATTTCAACCTATAGTTTTATATATTTATTTACGTTATAAGTACCAGTACCTATTTTTGTTACTTAAAAGGTATGTCACAAATATCATTGCGACTTTGTCACTAGAATTATACCAGACTTCAATTAATGAACCAATCAACCTTACTTTGAGAAATCCATTGACATTGTCTACATGCCAAGCTGATATACTCGTATCAAAGTATTCATTAGCTTTGCTTTTCCAAAATAATGTTATCACCAATTGCTGGAAAGCATAGATATATGAGGGATGAAAAAGAAAAAAACAAGAAATGGACACTTATGCATTTTACTCATCATCACTCTCAAGGAAAAGATCGTTTTCCTTGTCACTATCAATGTTGATGATGACCGGATCTATACTGTCTTGAATATTATCTGAAAGCCATTAATCATCTTCAAAATATCTTGATCTCCTGACAGCGCCAGCCCACGTCTCCCCTGTTACAGCAAGCCTGGCAAAGAGATCAGCACGGGTAAACCGCTGCAACGAGGAGCGCACCTGTCGTTTCATACAGCCCCACACCTGCTCGATGGCGTTGAGCTCAGGATGGGTAGGGGGCAAGCGAACCACTTCACGGATTATATTATCCACAATGTAAACTGGTTTCGGCCGGTTGCCCCTGCATATCTTTAGAAGCTCAGGGCGTGTTGCGTGAGCTGGATACTGTATTTTTCGAGACCTGAGCCAGTTAACCAAATCCTCCTTATTTGTAGCTGTTGTTGGGCATCGGCTATCTCCTGTTAATTGGCTATGGTATGGGGCGTTGTCTAGCACCAGCACCGAAGGATCCTCAAGCGACGGCAGGAGCTGTGATGTTAGCCACCGAATAAACATCTCTGAATTAATTTCTCCATGGTAGTCGCCGGTTTTATTTTTCGCAGGGAAGCATAAAAATGAATTTTCTACAAAACCTTTAGCTGTACCACCTGCTACCACCACAAACCTCTCTCCTTCTCCTGGTGGCACCTGCCGGCTGTAGGTGGCACTGGTGACAGATTGAGAGGTGTCTAACCACCACTCCTTGCTATGTTGCATTCTCGTCGTAAACCACGTCTCATCGACATACACTACTTCTCTTCCTTCATCATGATGTTGCTGGAGGGATCGTAGAGCATCAACTCGGCGGATAACGACGTCCAAAGTTTCTTTCCTTAGGTACATTTTCCGCTGGGATGTTTTGTACTGGAAACCCATGTTATGGAGGATGCGCCATACTACCTTCTCAGATGTTTCTTCAGGAATGGTATTTAGCATTTTAAGTTCTTCCGCTAAAGTGGCAATAGTGAAAAATCGCTTAGCAGCAAACATGCTGTGCACATGTCTCCTAATGGAACCAACGGTGAAGTTGTCAAAGACCAGAGGCGACGTATTTGATGATGCAGGTGGTGTTTCAGGTGGATGAGGATTCTTTCCACGGCTCACCAACACTCGGACAGCGTTCGGAGTCATCCCCATAGCATCAGCAACTCGTTCACATGGCCTGTAGGAAAGAAAGAAATAAATATATTTAAATAAACAATATATATATATATATATATATATATATATATATATATAGATATATATCATATATAGATATTATATATATATAATTATGGATAGCAGTATATTGCAATATATCATGTACTTATTAAAGTCATACTTTTCTTACCGATTTATACTAATTTTCAGGCGGTTTCTTTCTTTCTCTCTGTTGTAAATGGTGAAGAGTTTCAGCGCAATTGTAGTTTTGCAATGGCGAGGACAAAGCAACATATTTGCCATGACTAAAGTCGAATCTATATGAAATAGTTCAGAGCTACTACTACAACTGCTGCCGATGATTACCTTGGATGTACTAAAAGGGCTCTGAGGTAGGAGTCGAAGTCGGTGAAATTATTTCTGAATCCTGCTCCAGTCTTACCCCAATAACATCATTGCAAATATAAAACTTTCTCAAGGAAAAAAATTGTTTTCTATTTCTACTAATGTTTTTATTTTATTTTATTTTTTTTTTTTAGTCGCAAACCTAAAATTTGTAGGAGTCAGAGTAGAATATCTCTCAGTGCGATTCCACACCCCTGTTTTAAACCTCTTCTATTATGTTCGATAATTTGTGTTAACCATCTAATCATTATCTATCACCATAAAACATTTTATTGCTCTTCCGGCTCATTTTATATGTGCAGTACACAGTCTTTCCTAACAGGGATTTACTCGGTAGCCTAATAATAATGGGAATGAATGAAAGAAGGCAAGAAGGAAAGGGGGGGCGGAGTACTAGGATAGCCATAGGTTTAAACACCGAAGGAGGGTTGGGGGAACCTCTGCGTCACAGTTACGTGATTAAGTACCACTTCTTCGAAACGCTCTGAAGGAGTGGAAGAAGTTCCTCTTTTTTCTAAGAGTAAACGGGTTAATTAAGCACATCTGTCAATTCATTGTACCACCAAAATTAGGCCAATGTTTGAAACATTCATTGCTGTAGTTTCATGGAAATTCATAAGCCGGTTTGTTAGATATTTGGGAAAAACACTATTACACAGACTCTGGAAACGATAGTAGTTTTGTAAACACATGTATATCTTGATCACGATCTCCACCACTGGAATAGGTTTTCACATTTAATATTTTGTTCTGTTGCAAAATGCATCATAATATGACCTAAATCTAAGCGGTCAGTTTTTGTTTTCTGCGATTATGTGGTTACAAGAAAACTTAAAAGAATCGAAGTGTTTACGGTTTGCGTCCCTTACACCCGGGAATACAAACCTTCACAAAATTTTATTTTCGATAAACTGCTTGAATATGCCCCTTATGCTGCCTTTATCGAGATCAAAATTAACAAATAAATATAAATATTTCCTCTCTCTCAGGGTTGTATCAGAATAGATGATCATTTTTCTGTAATGAATTGTGGTATAATGTTATCTTGTTAGTCCTCCTGGATACCGGTAAACCTCGTCCCCGATATCCTATGTAGTACCTTAATTACCATCGTGAATTTCCTTGTGAACTTTATAGTAATTTTGTTGCAAAGATACCTTCGTGAGACATTGATAGCTTAGTAGTAATGTTGGATTTTTATTACAATTATTCCCATCATGTCTGTGTTTCGCATTACATATAATATGCACAATAGTTTTTTGTCTGAAGACTTGTCCGACAGGTGTTTCTCTTATTTACTAAAAGATGGTCTGGGTGGCTTTCTTTTCAGAAACAAAATAACGAAAAATCTCGTTTTCAGCATTGAATCTTGGTTCCTGGGGCATTACCGAACAGTCAAGATATTGCTGATACGTTTGTTGTTTGAATTCGAAATTAGCCCTTTCACTAGTTTATGAACCAGCGGAAGGCAGCCTCATATATATATATGTACTTTTCCTTCTATGCTATATTTCTATAATTTCATAAGATAAACTATGGCTGTTAATGTATTTATCAACTATATCTTATAGGCATAGTACCGCTCACCATGTTTATTGCTTGTTTGGGTTGTAATCTTGCTATTTTAAGAATACATGCAATAACGATTATCAATTTACGGCCGTAATTGAAAATTCTACAGCTGGGAGGTTTGGGGAAGTTATGTACAAGATGGTCGAGAAAGGGACGTTGTTTTTAACAAGTTTTCTAGGATGAGACTGTTGATCCCATGCCCGCCTTCTGCCTGGTCGCGACCAACTGCAGTGGATTAACCACCAGGCATTCATTCACAGCTTTGGCCAAGAAACATAGCTTCTAACGGATAATGGCTGCGGGGAGTCACAAAGACGAGACTACGTATTATAGATGTTGCTGGACGCAACATACACCAGTCCCCATTATAGTCCCGGGGAGGACCTGCTTTCCCTTACCCCTGCAGACAACTTAGAAACTAGACCTGACTAAAACTGTTTCCAGGAGGGAGATGCCTCACTTACCAAAGTGATAGTTCTTCTGTTCTCTTATGTGGTTGTGTCACACGACTGAGGAACTCAGTCAAGTTAGAAATAAAATTCTTGTTAAACCAACAAGGCTGTTCCCATCACGATTCATAATATATTCCAAAGAAATGCTGAATAATAATGTTCATTATAGTAAAAATATGTAAATCAACCAAGATTCAATTGTCCTGATTTACACTAAGTATAATGGTGTTTATATCTGAAGAAAATTTACTCAAATATAACGCTAACAACCGTTGGTGTTCATTCCCCAAAATCCTATTTGTTTTTGGAGTGACCAATGACTGACGACTAAGGTACGAGTTATATCATCGCCGGTTCAAAATATAAATGGTCGTTTCTTTTCTTCTTGAATTTATATTGCAAATAAGTGACGACCGACCACTACTGGTACCTCGTACCATCTTGCCTCCAAACGCCACATTTATTAACGAAAACAGATATAAAAAAACGCTATTCAATGTATTCATGTGCTACCTGTGAGTAAGAGTTCAATTCTGAGGGCTCGATGGAAACCAGGAAGATGAAGACAAAATCCTGTTATGGTTAAGTAACTTGAAAATATTTGAGTCAAGAGACCCTCCGGATAACAAAAGTTTTGCTTTCGAAAGGATGTGACGTCATCTCTTTGAATAATGGAGAAACGAAAACCAGAGCCGTTTCCTTCAAGGGGCGAGTGAAGGCTTTAGAGAATAACCTGCTTTTCTTGAACTCATATTAGAGGACATAACATCAGGTCCTCAATAATATTGCACTGTTATCTGGCGTCTGTATTATTCCTGAATATAAATGTGGTTTAAAATGACTTAACTTATGCAACGCTGATCTAACACTGAGTGAGTTGTCTATACATAGATACACACTGGCCATGTTACTTGTAAAAGTTCGCACAAAAAAATCAAGGGCTGCACTGGATATGGTTCACTAAGTATTGATACTGAAGTCAGTGCTTTCATAGTCGTTACCTGTATTTAGTTATTACCAACATCGGAATAACCAGCTAAGATTATTCAGGCTGAAAGACAGGTACACAAACACTATTTGTGAAGCGATATTTCTTGTTATCCATGCAAGGAAGTGTAGCATTCTTAAGTTTACTAAAAAGTGGTCACTTGAAAGTAGATTTTTTTTTTTTTTTTTTTTTTTGTTATAACAATCATATCACAGTAGACGTTGTAGTTGATGTCGCGATGATAAGTAGCCTTTTCAAGTCAGGAGAGCAAGTCTTTGCAGTAACAATACTTTCTATATACTGCATCACTGATACAGTGACTCTGATTACCGTACGTATTGATACGCGACACTTCCGCAGCCAGCTCGTATCTTCCGAATGATTGGAATGTGACTGTTGCTTCTAACGCCCCTCCCCCTGGAATTCAAAGACAATATTCATGACAGTTTTCACATCAGGTTTTTCTTGAAAGTTTGTGTTCTTTCATTTTACGCAGCTAATCATGTCTAAAGACAAATATGTCCGTTATATATTAATGCTAATGAACTTAGAGCGCATATTATTCAGCGACGACGGTTCTTCAATTCCCTGCACACTTTCTTATCTGCCATGTTAAATTTATGGAAGAAATGAAAAACTGTTGCCGCACTGCTCCATTTATTTGTCAACATGTCCACCGTTGTTTCTGCTATCAAGTCATAGCGATCACCAGCGCAATTTTACTTAAAGAAACTATAAAGCATTTATGTAATGGCAGAGCTGCCATGCAAGTAAAAATTAAGATAAATATGAAAGCAGACATATTTGGTTCCTTCGGCCTGGGCGAGAGTCCTCAATTCCTGCAGTTGAACTTCTTGCAGGATAAGAGAAGGTAGAGTTGAGGACGCTTTATGAATCACTTCAACACTGATTCAATGTAATGATCGTTGCTTTAACAATCACTAGCTACCCGTGGTTAGGATAATCTCTAAGAGCTTATTTGCCAACCATCAAAATTTCTGAGCCCTGATGCTTACAAGCTTAGATGTTCAGAAGTCTAAAGGAGCACCTACATTATGTTGGCCACACGATATGAAGCCCGAAGTCCATTGCAACATGGGCTATACATCAGCATTTTCTGGGTATGCATGACAAAAAGCCCCCTTTTGAATTAAGTTATTAGAGATAGTAAAATTACTTCACCAAGTGGATAACTATGGGTGGTTGCTTGAGCCATGAGCATCACAGCAGCCTGTGCTGATAATTTGGGTGTCTTCCTCGGGACTCTCATCCGAGAGTACCACTATTAAAGAGGTATTGTAGTTTCCTTGTAAAATTGACTTTTTAATAACAGCGAGTTAATGGCTGAAACAGCTCTGGGCACAAGGATAAATATAGGTGGGCAGGACAACAATAGTTTTACCTTTTTCTCATAACTTTAGCATTGAAGATATGAAAGGGAATGATTCATATGTATATTCATATATATATGATATATATATATATATATTATATATATATATATTATAGATTATATTTATATATATTTGTATAAACTACCCTTTTCACTTTCAGAGGGTATGTATGCTTCTCAGCAAGTCTCTAGGATGAGGTTGTTAGCCACATGGCCTACGTCTTGACCCGAGTTGATGCTGGTACTTATTGGTGGATTGCAGGTCAGAATTTAATTAAAGATCTTGCAAATACCACCCCAGTTCTCTTATATTATAATATGATATATATATATATATATATATATATGATATATATATATATAGACTATATATAATATATATATATACACACATACACACACACACACACATCTATATATATATATATATATATATAATAGATATTATATATAATATATATATATATAACACACACACACACACACACACACACATATATATATATATATATATATATATACACACACTACACACACACACACACATATATATATATATATATATATATATATATATTATATATATATATATATATACAGCGAATACTTGATATTATACAAACCTGGATCAGTAATGAAGGTAACCATAAAGGATGTCACAGCAGTTTCTGAAAGCTCTGGGGTGGTTCCTGCCCTGGCTGACCCTACTCTCCCACTGAGAACCTAATTGCGAGAAAAATAGACAGCATGGTTTATAATATATGGAATCAATCGTACGTATTTACATGAGATCTTTTAAGTGGTAACTTCGACGTGTCTGTCGTCCTTATATGGTACGGTTAAGCTTAAAATAATCGCCTTGGGAGAATGCTTTACATTATGGTGAGGGCTATTCTGATGCGAATTCTGATGCATTTTCAAGACTACAGACAGATCCATGCTGCACAAAGACAATCCTTAATGGGTGGGTCAGCCATCGTAGCATTCCCGAAGCCATAACACTAGACAGAGAGCCTCATTCACCTCAGAAATCTGGACTGCTTGGTCAGACTAATGGGATCAAATAGCCATCAAATTACAGCTTACAACTCTGACACAAATGACGTCGCAGGAAGAACCCGCCGATCCCTCAGTGTTACGACCCTGACTGGAAGTCACACTTACCCGGGGCACTCGTCAGCTTACCCACTGCTCGAAAAGAAGAGCTCATCGCCTTTCCCGCCACATTACTATCTGGCACAATAATCCGTGGCGGGAAATGGCCGATTCCAGTATTCTGTTAATTTTCTACCAAGTTCATTTCTTGGGACTTAGTACCGTATTAGGCACCCTCAATGGCCACAGCTTTGATTGCGTGTGTTTTCTTTGTTTTCTCTTGAGGGGGGACCCGTTGGCGCTAAGCTTTCGTGCCAAAAACCAGGTTTAACTGGCAGGTTCGCCTGCCAATCACGGAGGAGTCTTCTTTATCTGACATTTGGCTCCATGGTCTTTCTTAGATCATGCCTGGCTCAGTCGTCTGCCCGATTCGACCTATCTATAACTACATTTCTGCCCTTAAGGTGCATCAAAAGTGGGCTTTTGACCCCAGGACACATACGTATGTATATCTACCTCACACATGTCACACATGTGACTCAGTGGGGAATGTGGCAATTCACAGGAGCCAGTACATGTGCAAAACTCCTTAAGGAATCCTGCAGAGTTAGGGTAAATATTCATGTGCCAAAAGACCTTATGAACAGAGAACTGAGTAGAAGAATTATGGAGAGAACGGCATGAGGAGTAATATATGTGTTAGTTGAAAATTAAGATCCAAAGTATCTTTTCACAAAGAAAGTAAGCTGCTGATTCATTAGGACTGAAGAAAGGAAGGCAGTTGGGCGGGCAAAAGCCGTTAGGAACTTGCAGACAAAAGACGAGAGTTATATATTTATATTCAAGTCAGAGATGCTGATAGAATATCAGATACCCTCTCAGCACAAGTAAACGTCTTACTGTGAAGTACCAAGACCGTGACTCCTACTTGATATGACTGGAACGTGAGCAGCTGCAACAGGGGAGGTCTGAAATGGCGTGTTCGCCAACTCAAAACACCTACCTGAAGAACACCTACTAAAAACCTAGGGTTAGGAAGGAAGTTACAGCAAAAGAGGAGACATATATCTTAGAAACAGAGAAATGAGGTCATGATTTTAGCCACTAATGAATATTCTTTGTTAACCCCCTACCCGCCACACCGGCCCATTGAAAATCTAGAAATCAGTAGAACTGTATCCGCGCATCTTACCTTACGTAACTTTAAAGTTGCACACTTGGGGAAGACATTGAGGCCCAAGTTGATTTGACTCAGAGCTTCATATGCCGCTGCTAGAAGGCGAGGGTCATCAGGATCCACCTCTGTGGTGTGTTCACAAGCGCAATAATGTTCGGGGATGCCGGCGCCTTCACATGTCCTGCTTGCCGGGACCTCTTGAAATAAGCTCTGGCCGTGTTTGAAAACCGTTGACCTGAAAAGTAATAATCGGAAGGAATAGATATGTCCAATCTCACATCGCATTGCTTCGTTACGTGATGCAACCCCTATTTCTTCCTTCATTGTCTCACCCTTTATTCCATCTTATCTTCTCCAAGTTGTGGTCAACTACTCTGATACTAAGAGGAATTTGTCACCAGGAACTGCAAAATTTTAAATTTCACTCAATTTATCAAGCTGCTGAATTGTATTCATATTCACTGCATTTCGATTTGAATGCACTTTGAGCCACTTCATTTGAGAGTTAGCTTGTGTACATGGATTTCAAACCTTTGTCCACGTACACAGAAACCTCATCAGCAGAGCGTCTAACCTTCCACACACAGTACCATTCACCTTCATTTTGCATACACTCTGGTACTTTCAAGGTACCAATGGCCTTCCGTTCCAGTACCTCCTCTCTTGTGACATATACCCTGTCTTTTCCAGACCGCCTTCTTCACCTCCCTCCAGACATTTATAAATCATATTCTCTTGTCTCACTCACCTCTTCTCTCATCAAACCATCACCTGTTATATTTAATCTTCCACCACTGTTTGTTCACTCATAACTTTTCTTTTGGTGTCTCAGTTCCTCAGTCTTTTTCATCTGTTACCAACTTATACTATTCATCTTTCCATCTTCCTGATTTAAATGTACAATAATGACCTTTTTCATGTGGTAGCATTCACGTGCACTTCCTTTTTCATGATCTGACTTCTCTCATCACACCATCCTCAAAACTATTATGAAGAAGACGTATGCTCGAAAAATCCTCCCCTGCGAACTCCGTGTTCAGATCCCATGCTTTAATGGTAGTATTAGCTAAGTGCGACTCTTTCCATGTGCTGTTGCACCTCAAGTTGTTTGACTGTGGATGCGGATAGAAATAACTGTATCTTTAAATTGTAAATATTGAATAAGCTTGAATAACGACAAATTTTAGTCATCATTAAGCAAAATGGACCTGGACCAACTACCTAAAGCTAAGCTATAAGATCTTATATAACAAAGTATTTGAGACAGCAGACTTCCTCATCAGTTAAATTCCTGTCTCGCCTAAAATCTAATCACTTGTTACCAGTCATGAAGCCCATCTGCTTAATAGACTCAGATAAACAAACTGAACCAAAAAAGCTACCGATTGATACATGTATATTTATTTTTCTTACCTATTCTCCAGATCTACATAATTTTGGTAGAGAATATCATGAAGTGTTGCGTGGAGATCGAAGGTCGACGTCAGCCTTTTTGTATTCGTTATCAAATTCTTTGCAGCTTTAGGATACTTATCTCCGAACCATCTTGGGAATACTAAATGAGCAAAAGGTAGTCTTTCTTCCAGCATCCCTGCATACGTCATTCGGAAATCGCCAGACCTCATCCCATGGTCACTGATGAAGAAGAGTACTGTGTTGTTTAAATAGCCTCCTTTGTGGAGTTTCTGCAAGTATTCCAAGGTCGGCCGATCAGCTCTGACGGCTCCTTGCAAGGAATCGTGCGTGACGGCTGATGTCCAGAAGTAGCCGAAGTAAGGGACGTCTCTCAGTTCTTCGGCTAAGGCCAAAGAATAATTGTGGATGAGGATATTGCTGGGCCTTGTTCCTTGACACAAAGAAGCAACTGCTCTTTTTCCTGCTCTGTGTCCCGTGAGCCTGTCAGATGCAACGAAGTAAGGCCTATTATAGTAATCGGTTGGTTCTTCAACAAATCCCGGCAGCTTATGGTGAAAGGAGCCCACGTTTGGCGAGTCTTCTCCGTATGCCGTGACGTAGCCTTCATTCGAAAAGTTTCTCCAAATCAGTGGACAAATGTCGAGTCTTGCGAGAGGGTTGCTTTCGTCCTGGCAGTCGTGGCTCTCGACTTCCCGAAGTGATAAACCCATTAATAACGCCACGATGTTTGGATACGTGTTATCGTCTACTTTGTTTATACCTTGCAGATCTACGGACTGTAGCTCATTGGTGAGGTAGTTGAAAGTTAAGGGCATGTGGCGAAGCAAACTCCCACGAGATACGGAATCTGTTCCTACGATGATGACGCTCAGCCTCTCAGGTGTTCCCAGCTCGACGACTGATTTCTTGGAAGATAAAATTGGGTCCGGTTAAAAATATTCAGTTGTGGAAATCAGGTGGAAATAAAGCTCTTATAGCAATGAGTGTGACTTGCTTCGTGGCACTTATAGGTGCTAACATAAATTATATACAGCTAATATAACAAGTCTGTCTACAGATACAGCTACATTTGAGAATAAGGAAATGTTTTTATTAATAACTGCATGGGAGACAGCACTCAAATTCTAAAGATTAAGATTAAACCTGTTGTCCTTAGATACCTTACATTGAAATCAGAATAATTCAGTTTCTTCACAAATCTTTAAAATGTTCAGTAACTCAACAACTAGAGAGAACATCTAGATTGAAATGCGATTCTCTCAGATAAACTGGAAATCTGACTTTTAAAATAGAGGCCAATGATACAATGGTACACGAAATCCATGTTTCTGTCTGCCCGAACATTTTACGTAGTTCAGGTATGGCTGAAGGAAGAGAAGTGAAGATTTTGATAAATAAGAAAGAAACTGGCAAAGTTTGATAGGAGAGGATACTACTGCCGCAAAACAACGAAATCCACTGATCAGCGACTGATAAAGAACAAATTTGGGAAGTGGTTTGGTGGACGTTACGAAGTCCCCCTGGTTACGAATAAAGATAATATCCTAAGTCAGTGCATCAGCGTCCGAGAGAGAAAGGAGAGGAGAGAGAGGGGAGAGAGAGAGACGATTGAACAGAACAGATGGATATCATGAAGAGAAGATGAGAAGGAGAAGAGAGAGAGAGAGAGGGACATTTATCAATAGCCTACCCACTTTGCATCTGCCCTGTTTGGAGTACTCAAACATTCTTCTACACTTTCCCGATGGCATTTGAAAGGTCAATTATTACTGAAGAACATCTTATTCCTCTCGCGTTTTCTCTCCCTATCATTTGCTCATTGTCTTAGTTTGTTCTCATTTCCTTGGGAGAAATTGTGTTTGGTGGCCCGGCGGGATACCAATACTGTTCTTCCAGATCTTCCTTTTGCCTTGATTTCTGTAATAATTCTGGGTGGGAAAGTGGGAGAATGAAGGGAGGAGCAGGGAATAAGAAACAGGGAAGAGCACGAAGGGCAAAAGTGAATTACAGGGAAAAGAAAGAAGAGAGAAAGAGGAGAGTCAAAGATGTCCCTTTAATTCTGGTAATTCTGCGTTTCTTTTTCCTCTCATAGTTTTTGCTCTCTCTGTTCTTTCTTTTTCCACGTGTTCCTCTTTTAAACCCTGTGTACTTTGCCTGCTTCATGTTCTCTGCTTCCTCTTCATTTAACCACTTTGCTGTCATAAATAATCGTTTGAGGGTTGAATTGAATATAAAATTTAGGCCAAAGGCCAAGCATTGGGACCTATGAGGTCGTTCAGCGCTGAGATGGCACTTGACAGTAAAAGGTTTGAAAGGTTAAAAGGAAGAAATGAAATGGGAAAAATATTCCTTTAATTATTAGTGATTTATTTAGGAATTGATTCATCATCCTCCTCTAATATCTTTACACTACTGTTGTAAGAGTGATTGGAAATGTAAAATGTTTTCGTTTTTGTTGTGGACGTCGAGTGCGTAGCAGTGTGGCCAGTCCCTTGTTTTGTTTTCTTTCACTTAGAGTGTGGGAGCGCTTTCCTGAATCTTTCGTCTGCATTTTGGGTAACACTAGCAAACATGGAAGGATCACGAATGCTCGAAGGTGTGAGAAGGACGTCAACCGGTCCACCCTTCATTTTGGCTATTTTACCAGATTATTAATACAAATTATTATCTATCCCTTCCGAGGGATCTAGTCCAGGAGTTCTGAAGACTAGGTAAATTAACCAAGTCCAGGAGACTAGGCCTGGGAGAAATTTGGCATGATGTAAGGAGTAATAAAGAAACGAACTGAGTACCAGGGATTTTCTTCAATACCATCGTACCTTACCCCTAAAAATGGAAATCAGCACTTCAATTGCCTCCCAGTGGGAAGACATCACTTGGCCTCATCAGTAATAAGACCCATACCCACAAGGAATATCATGTAATAGCAGGTAGGACAGGCCTACCCTAATTCCCAGGCAGCGTAAACGTCAGTAGTCTTCATACCCACCGTGTCAACTATGACACAGTACCATTCTCCGACCCCTGTCTCCAGGCAAGAAGACAGACAACAGTGCATATGTATAGTAGTAGTATTATTATTCTCGTATCTTAATGTCTTGGTGGGGGAAAAATACTCCCGTGACAGAAAACGTCGCAGTTGCACTATGAATCAAGTGTTAGGAGAGTGTGGAAAGTAAAATGAAGGAAGAGTAGGGGCCGAAGGCATGCTGCAAAGAACCTTAAGTAATGCCTACAGTGTACCGCACGAGGTCTACTGACGGAACTACCCTCCTACGGGGATAAATAATCGTTTAGTTTTCACTGAAAACTCTCCACAACACATAAACAATCCACCTATCTTTCCTGTCATCCTAATAGCTTCCAGCTGGGATTTCTACTGAGTTTTCGTAGTACCTATCCTACACACAGAGCCACTCCTTTCACTTTCAATGGAAGAAACTAGGAATAACAGACACTCCCATTTCTTTAGGCAGATGACCTAAGCCCAAGAGTATTCAAAATGAAGACAAGAAGAGACAGTTCCACCACAGGATAAATGAACTTAGACTTTACCAATGTAAGGTGCTGACAAAATCAGGGTTATGGGTGCCTAGGCATTAGTCTCCCCATGACAAGTTCAGTGAAAAGCTTCGCGCGTCTTCCTGCCAGTCAATTTCAGAGCCACTACTCGCGTCTTCATCTAACCTACCTTGAACTTTTCTCGCTTGTCTTTCGCTCTTGAGGGCTGTATGAAGAAATGGACACTCCTGTATATGCGAAGTGACGAAAGACGAAAATCGTAACACGTCACTAAAACGCTGTCATAATTCATCTGCGTTTCCCTCTTCTCTATCCGTCGTCTCCGCATTAATCTGTTATGATGCAAAAATATGAAAGGAACGTAAGAGAGTAAGAGTTATTTTGTTTTCTTATTGTATGAAGGTGTCTAATAGATACATATGACCTTTGACAAGTTTTATGAGACGATAAATTTTAAATGAAGGAAGGAATTTCTAAATCTTTTTCTCCTACAGCACTGATGCTTTTTATTTTAGCCGTCTAAGGTCATAAAAAATCGATCAATGTTTGGCCTAAGGGTTGGTATTATCCCAAAGGAGATGAAGAGGGTGAATCCACAGTCAGGCGTGCACTGATTCGAGGTGTGATTCCACGCAATTTCCATTGCATTTTTCCTAGTTTGCATGTAAAATATATACATACTAACTCCAAGAACTGTAAGTAAAATCACATTCTCTGAGAATGATAAAATGCACTGATAAAAGACTTCATTTACAGCTTATCATTTATTACTAAAGTTGATCTGTCTAAATTGTCATGTGGCTTTTGAAGTTCTTTCAGTGCCTGTTCTGCTCAAGATGAAGGTAATAACATTTTAGCTAAATGAAAGAGATAAATGGAGTTGATAATACCTATTGCATCATGGGCCCTCTGCCCATCGTGAGTCTTCTTTCTCGAGAAAATCTTTTCCACCTGACTCCTCAAGAACCAGAACACTTGACTCCATCCAGCAAAGATCGTGACTACAGTGCTGATGATGCTTCCTCCTTGGGTGGCTAAGGAAGGCTTCATGCTTGTTTGTTTGACTTGACTTGTTAACATCTGAATCCACAAGTCTTCACCCTTGGTTGTAAATCTCACCTCACTGGCTCTTTTTTATTCCTCTTTGGAATGCACGTTATATAATCCACCATTTTAGGGAGGAAGTATTGCAGCTTGATTTTCGATGACCTGCTCAGATACTTCGGTGAAATGAATTTATGTTCGGATAATATGCTTGCAATTTTTTTTCTAATATCCAGAATACCACAGCATGAGCCCTTATATCATCATCAGCTGTTCCATTTAAAACCAAAACTGAGCTACCTTTAAAACTTTGGTCAATACACGGACTCCTGTATTACCCAAACGAGTCTCTTATCAGACAAGAATGAAAACAGCCCTTAACTATCAAACAGTAGTCAGCATTTCTGAAGAATCTAAATCCAATCACTCACACGAATCTGGAATCAATTAACCCAATAGTCAACATTTATGAAGAATCTAAATACTATCACTCACACGAATTAGGAATCAATGAACCCAATAGAATAATCAACATTTCTGAAGAATCTGAATGGTATCACTCATACGAATCTGGAATCAATTAACCCGATAGTAAACATTTCTGAAGAATCTGAATGATAATTACTCACACAAACTGGAATCAGTCAACTTAGTAAACATTTCTGAGGAACAGAATACCATTACTCACAAGAATCTGGAATCCCTTAACCCGTCGTGGTGGCCTGGAGACTGATTCACTCTGAGGATGCCCTGATAAGAGCAATTCAGATATTTGGCTGACGATCCATACAAGTGAACGCGCTCTTCGAAAAAGATCAGTTTCAACCCCGATTCTTCCGTCAGCGGCGGGAGTTTGGAACACACCAGCTGCGTTCGTAGGGAAAGATTTCGGGACCTATATAAACTCACTCATTGCGATCTCTTGAGAGAATTTGTATTGAACGGAAAAGTTCAGAAAGCTGCAAGAAAACTTCGCCATTGTTACGTTAAGTGACTACTGGGAATGTTCTTGCACTGAAGTCTACAGAATTCACATGATCACTATTCTAATTCCCCGGCACTGGAAACAAAATATGGCTTCTTTTCATTTGAAAAGAGACTCTTTCTTACAGTGTGCAATAGATTGTATATTACAGCCAGAGAGAAAGAGAGAGAGAGAGAGAGAGAGAGAGAATTCTTACCAAATCACAAGCTAGAAGAGAAACGGAAGAGAGAGAGAGAGAGAGAGAGAATTCTTACAAATCATCAGTAGAGAAACGGAATCCGTACCAACGAAAGAATGGTCTCACCGGGTCAACGTTTTTGTAGGTAAATCTGTGGATGTCCGGATGTGAAGGACCGAAGTCCAGAATGTTGCAAACTTCCGTCTGGACCAGGTAGTGGGACGAATTATCCACTGCGAAAGAGGTTAGCAAAATGTTTATTGGGTTTGATACCGTTGACGGTTTTACGCGGAAAATGTAAATGGAAATATTTACAGACCATCTTTTTCATATTTTCAGGTAGTATTATGTGTGTGTGTGTGTGTGTGTGTGTGTTTGTGTGGTGTGTAGGAACGGTACACACACACACACACACACGCACGCGCACACACACACACACACACACACTATATATATATATATTATATATTTATATATATATATATATATATATTTATAAAGCGAGAGAGAGAGAGAGAGAGAGAGAGAGAGAGAGAGAGAGAGAGAGAGAGAGAGAGAGAGAGAATATCCAATGATCACGTTTTCGCATGCATCGGTACATATATTTATAATAACGACAACGGCCTACATTATAATTTCTAGATTTTCTCACAGTTTTTCAATACCCATGCGACCACAAAGCCTTGAATTCCAATGAGGAACAAACGAAGAAGCCCTAACCCTTTTAACCCTTATGGCGGGATTCGAAACCCCAGGTGACATAAGCCACTCTGGATTCATGATTCAGAGTGGCTGATGTTACCCTCACCTCACCATTATCTATATCGTGACTGGGTACGAATTCAGCCTCTGGACTAAAAGTTTCTCCATTTGTTCTTCATCTGGGTTCAAGGCCCTGTAGTGACATATTTATTTAAATGCGTGAGAAAATCGAGATGTTGATGGAAATACAAACACATATACATACCTACATATGAATAATTATCACATCACCGTGATTCATATAGATCATTCGAGCTACAAATGTCCTTTAATATCTAATTCGCTCTACCTCGGAATTGATATATTTTCATATATGTACCGAAGGGGAATTTTTAGTTGATAATAATTTCGTCCCCTCATGGGATCGAACCACCGTCCAGTGGACGGGAACGAAATCAGGACGGCCTAGTGACGTTATCGAGTAGGCCAACATAATGTGTGTGTGTGTATTGCTGAGTTAGTGCTTATATGAAATGATACCTCTCACTTCTTCTTACCTCTAATACATTCATCACCGCAGGCATCATAGAAAATTCTCTTCTTCCAAAATACAAACTGGATATAGTTCATGAAAGTAACTGTAATCAAGCCGGTTATGAGGCACATGAGCAGGAAGCCGTTGAGGATTTCTGAAATAAGACGTTTGTTATCAGTTCTGATAATATACTGTTAATGGCTAATAAAATCAAAGCCCCACTATGTCGTATCTCTGTTATTAACTTTCAAACTCGAATATTTTTTATGTACTTTTACGACGAACTTGTCTCCGTACTATGACAAGAAATTGGCACAATTAATATCAAACTTTGACGTAAATTTAAAGCTTAAACAATGGGTAAGATTTAAAGCTTAAACAATGGGTAAAATTTAAAGCTTAAACAATGGGTAAAATTTAAAGCTTAAACAATGGGTAAAAGGTGTGATAAACTTTGCCAATTCTAATAATTATATTACTGCCCAAGGAAAATTTTTAAAAGATGACACACTAAAAATATGACAACGCAATATTTAATATTTGAGGAGATAGAATGAAGATAATAATGTTAAAGTTATATTATGCTAAATAAACAAAATTTCATAATGCTCAGAACGAAATGTAGAAAAAAAAAATGAGAATGAGGACCGTTACTTCAAAAGGGCTTGGCCAGCTACTTAAATGCCACTTAAGACATGAATATTATTGGTGGCTTTTAATTTTAATGCACAGGTCATAGTCAGTTTCAAATGGTTAAAACAAGAGGGAAGATTTCACACAGGGAATAGCGTTTACCTGTTCTTAAACGCATGGTGTCCACTGATTAATTAGTTTACTGGATCCAGCAGGTAAGCGACGAAATCTTGCGCGCCACTCAACCACTCCCGCCAATGTTAGGTTTCCACTTCGGGACAAGTCAGCGGTCACAAAATCCCGTCTACGCCTTAGATACCTTGATATTCCGATGCACAATTCAATCTAAACCGTCAGATTCCTTCTATGGAATGTGATTAGCTTGACTGGTTGCAAATTTCCGATTAGTCTGGACGGCATCCTGTTTTCTATCGGAAGGGATGACCTGTAGTGAAACGAAACAATTGTACAATACGTTTGGTCAACATTCCTTCAGACATGACAGTCATTTGATTAAACCATATTTCCTCAGAGGCTCTGGAAGAGCTGTGAATAGGGAGGAAATGTAATACTGATTTATAAACACTACATAAATAATATGTATTCTTAAAATTATAAATGAAGAGTGATGAACCAATGAAATGAAATAATAGTGTTGACGAAAACATGTATTACCAGAGGCAATGTAACTTTTAATGCAACCTTTAAATTCACTTTTGTATGTACACCATATCACAGTGCATGAATTCATACTGATCTTCCCCATCAAACCTTCTGTTGTCTCTTATTTCCTCAACCAAAATCCTATCATAAACCTTCCGCAAATACTTATTAATAACATGTACTGTAAGTCTCGCTCTTTTCTGTAACTGTGGAGTCCAGGAACCCGGTTATCTAAGGGAACCTGCAGAAGCCTGTACCTCTTACCCATTTCAAGTGGGGTTTTTCTGTTAGTTTTGAATGTCAGACATTTGATATTATCTTTCCGGTAACTTTCTTGCATGTGTTGAAAAGATTGTGAATGATATTATTACTTAACAAATTACACATAAAAACCAAAGGACAAAAAAGCTGTACGTATATTCTAAGTTGAAAAACCAAAGGAGATGGATTCTGTTACTGACAAAAGCAGTCTCCCTAGACGTCCAAGTTTGTTTATTCATGGTTATAAACCACATATGCAAGTCAGATTATAAATGAGAATAAATATCCAATATAGTAAAGGAATGAAAACACGAATAGGCCCATTTGTGTCGATTCATGATTATGCATCATATATGTAATTCAGTTTTAAATATTCATATATGTAATTCAGTTTTAATATTCATATATGTAATTCAGTTTTAATATGAGAACAAAATAATATTCAGCATAATAGTGGAACAAAATAAAATAATAGCAAGTGATGTATGTTTATTCATTGTTGACATCACATGCTAACAATGAATTACACCCACTCATTCACTGGACGTCTTTCATAGGCCTCCATTTTTTGTTGTTGTTATCAGCAAGCCAATCATTAACAGAGTGAAGATATACCTGCACAGGTGCAAGTATACATTCTACTTGGTTTGTTTGTATGGTGTTTTTACGTTGCATGGAACCAGTGGTTATTCAGCAACGGGACCAGCGGCTTTTACGTGACTTCCGAACCACGTCGAGAGTGAACTTCTATCACCAGAAATACACATCTCTCACTCCTCAATGGAATGGCCGAGAATCGAACCCGCGACAACCGAGGTGGGATGCTAATACCATACCAACCACGCCGCTGAGGCGCTTCATCTTGGATTGGATAGAATGTCTGTGTCATAACCTCCCCTCAGTCACATAGGTTTTACACATCGTCACTCTGAGCAGGGAGGTTGGAGATGAGTGGAGTTTTCGCGGAAGACTCAATACATACGAGTAAAAGACCTGATCAGTGGAATTTCACAGAAGACCTTTGCGTCCCACGTCGTCAGATGACAATGTTAGTTAGTGGTAGTAAAATGACGTTACATACCATATTCCAACATTCAGAATTCAGGCACTTAGGATAAACGGAAGCGAGAGTGATGGAGAAATGAGTGACATTTTGGATGGCGCTAGAATTAAAGTGACGTTATTCACTTAGGAATCTAGGATGACATGTTTCGAATGATGGTGAGTAAGAGAAGGGACGAGTTACCTGGAAGATGTGATAGTGTGATGCACACACTGGATGATATACAGGGGGTTATTAGCCTAATTCTCTTTCATGGAGGAATGTGTAGATGTCGATTTGAGGAGTGAAAAGAGACGCCAGGATGAGAAACAAAGATACGGGTTATCACTCGAGAAAAATGGATGCTGATCAGGTTAGTGTCTCAGAGTGGGAATAATTCAGATATAGGAAAAGGAGACCGATAAGCTTAGGCCAGATAAGACTGAAGAGGTGTTTAGCGGAAGGGCCTCAGTGTCCAGGACGTGCGAATTAAAGCAAAAAAATAGTGAGTTTCATAGAGCTGGAACTTAGGGTCACTAGGATGATGATAGTCTCTGGTGTAGATATGTGATTGCTGATCTTGTTGAAATTTTTTTTTTTTTTCTCGGGCGTTCAGCTTGCTTTAGTAATTCTAAGATGAATGTGGAAGGGAAATTTTATTATATATATATATATATATATATATATATATATAT
This sequence comes from Macrobrachium nipponense, assembly GCF_015104395.2. NCBI lineage: Eukaryota > Metazoa > Arthropoda > Malacostraca > Decapoda > Palaemonidae > Macrobrachium > Macrobrachium nipponense. The sequence goes on along the minus strand of NC_061091.1, from coordinate 7,779,191 downwards.
ATAATATATATATATATATATATATATATATATATTCTTAAAAAATCACAGTAGATGCACGTGACTTCATAAATAAGCGAATACCACGGGAAATGATAGTCAGGAAAATTAAAAGGGATAATCCAGGATTATCGGATATCACACGGTCACAAACTTAAACAGATTCTGTCCCTAACCGAAATTACAAAGTATCTTTACAGTCCAAAACATGTAAAAACTGAATATATTAATTTTGTTGCTTATATTTATCTACAACACTTTTTTCATATGAAAGCATCAAGTTTAAATAAAACCAAGACTTAAATTTAGAATATTTCTATTATTTGACTTGATAAAACAAGATTCAATGATATTCCTTTTAACTGTGTCATTACATGGGACTAAGGCTCTTGCTTGACTCCAGTTAATAGGATGGGTCTAAATCTCTCAATATGTACAAATAATGCATTCGATATTTGCCCAGTTCTCACAGAATATTGATGTTGCTTAAGACGCTTAAGCAACATCAATATTCTGTGAGAACTGGGCAAATTTCGAATGCATTATTTGTACATATGAGAGACTTTAGACCATCCTATTAAAACCTGGAGTCAAGCAAGAGCCTTAGTCCCATGTAAAGACACAGTTTAAATGGAATATCATTGAATCTTGTTTTATCAAGTCAAAATAATAGAAATGTTCTAAATTTAAGTCTTGGTTTATTTAAACTTGATGCTTTCATAATCCAGAAAAAAGTTGTAGATAAATATAAGCAACAAAAATTAATATATTCAGTTTTTACATGTTTTGGACTGTAAAGATACTTTGTAATTTCGGTTAGGGACAGAATCTGTTTAAGTTTGCGACCGTGTGATATCCGATAATCCTGTATTATCCCTTTTAATTTTTACCCTTTTGATAATTAACCATCTGGTATTCCTGATCTTGTTGTACCTGAGGCTATCCTCTCCAATTGTACTTTAGTAGCTCCTTGACGATGTCTGAATAAAGACGAAAGCGCTTGGATTCCTGACTATCATTTCCCAGTGGTATTCGCTTATAAATATATTATACAATATCTATATATATATATATATAGATATATATATATATATATATATTCATATATATATATATATATATATATATATATATATATACCATATATATATATATATATATAATATATATATACGAATATATTTTACATAAAAATCTACTGGTCCACCTTTTTACCAGATACGTATGTAATTGTAATGGCAAAAATTACCCTCTGAATCTTTCCAAAAAGGGTGAAGAATTTGAGAAGTTAAGAGGGCATTGTAACTATATTACTATTACACACAAACTCATATAGTATATATATGCAATGTATACACACACACACACACACACACACACACACACACACACACACATATATAGTATATATATATAACTATATATATATATATATATATATAATATATTATATATATAATTATATATATATATATATATATATAAATATGTGACAAAAATTCATAACCATCTACGTGCTACAAACCTCCCAATGCTAGAGCGGTGGAAGTGGGTAGATCTCGATTCTAAGCACAAAAACCTGACTTCGACAAGCAAATGCACAGCAGAGTCGGTATCAACGTATGCCTCTCCTGATAGCTCATTGGTCAAAGGTCACTGTGCGTCGTAGTTCGCCAAACCAAACGGCAGTGTGAATCTCACTGGTGGCGGAGCACTTATCTATTTTACAATTCTACGTGGGTGTGAGTTATTCCCGAAGTATAGTAAACTGGGTACTAAATAAATTTTACTAATATTTACCAATGTAAAAAATTCACACATTAATACACACACAATATATATATATATATATATATAATATATATATATATATATATATATATATATATATATATATATACATTTATATATACATATATATATATATATATATATATATATATATATATATATATATATATTGGCAAAGGAAAACCATTGAAACCTTGCGGTAATGCAGACTACTATTAGCTTTCGTAAGGTTACTTTCCGTCCCCTCTTCAAATACAACTGGTTTGAGGAGGGAGATGTACAGTGGTGCTCAACTCTCATGCGACACGATTCTTTTTGTATCGTCCAGATCGTCAGACTCAATGTGACGTTTGCCAAGTTAGAAGTACCAAAGTAAGTCGTTTTAGTTGTTTTAAACTTTTTTTTCTAATGTCATGCATGTCGAAAAGTTTGCGAATTCCCAGCTAGCCCTATTTTCCTTATGGTTATATAAATATGATCCCCTTTATGCATTGCTATAATTCGTAATCTGTGCGATTTGAACAGATTTTTTTTTGTTTTTTGTTTTTTTTACGCTGCTTAGTTTATAGTGCGGTGTGTTAAAGTCACCGGTGCTATCAATGAAAGCGCACTTGATATGCTCCTCGGACTGGTCAACATAACTACATCTGCAGCATTATGACAGTAGACCTAATAAGCTCAAAAGTCGTAACAACATTTTCAAAGTAGGAATATGAATTAAAACAGGTTTTCTTTGAATATGGAAGTTTTCGGCTGTGTTTAAGCTGCCTGTATGTTGCAAAATGTTTTATAGGCCTAGAAAAAAAATCTAAGCCTTCTGAGATGTAATCTGTTACTAATGAATTTATTGCCGGGCAAAATTTTCTGTGTCGAAAATGATGAAATTGGTTGCAGGTCCACAATAATATCGCATGTGCGTATAAAGTCTTTAATGTATAAAGACTTTATACGCATGTGCGTATAAAGTCTTTAATGTATAATACATTAAAGACTTTATACGCACATGCGATATTATTGTGGACCTGCAACCAATGAATTTATTTGTAGATTACCCGTGTTTTGAGGAATACAGTAGGATTATGAATTACAACCAGTTTTCTTAGAGTGTTGAAGTTTTAGGATGTGTTTAAGCTGCCTGTATGTTGCAAAATGATTTATAGGCAAAGAAAAATAATCTAAGCCTTCTGAGATGTAATATGTTACTAATATTGTTATTTGTAGAGATTACCTGTTCTTTGATGAATAAAAGATAATGGTTTTGATTATATGGAGAAGATGGCTATTAATCGAAATATCATAAGTGTTAATATCAATGCGTGTGGAACACTTGTTTTTCAATTGGTTTAAAATATTATTATCTTAAAAGTTCTTCTGTTCGCTTTTGGTGTATAATTTATTCTTTCATAAGGTAACTTGAAGTGCAAGAATTTGCAGATAACCTCATTTGCTTTCTGGCTAGAAATTGTGAATAGAGAGATGTGTATGTTAAGTGTAAAGTGAGGAAATCTAACACCTAGGCCTAGGAACAATATCTTGGATTTGACAAAAGAATAATTGCACAGGCGAACATATGGTAGTATGCCACCATTTTTTAAATATTTGAGAAATATAAAAAATAATTATGCAAATACAAATATTCCTCTAACACATGTAAATTAAATGTTTTTAAGATAATTTTGTTGACGTTACTCAATGTAGACCTACTTCTGTTACACCAGGTGGTTCTTGTTGCACCGTCACTAATGATATGTCACACCAGAGTCAAATTCACACATTCTTCCCTAACATTTTGATATCGGTGGGCGCATTCTACTTTTGTATATACATATTTACATTTTTTTCATCGTCGAGGTGTAAAAACAATCAAATAGGACTATTTCAAATTCTATGCTTGCTTTGGAAGCATTTCTGATGTTGTGATTTTTTTTTATTTAACTTTTGAACTGAGGTTTGATGATGACTTCGATTTGGTCAAATGCTTCATCGAGGTGTGAACGAAAGTTCTGAAAATGTTTCGTAAGAGTTCTTTCTGAAATTTGGCTACACGTGACATTTTCTTACGGTTTTGAAATATATGTTAGATTTCACTCTTATGAAACATTTATGGCCTTATTATATGCAATAATCGCGTTTGCGCATCGAAATAATAGATAAATATGGAGCATGCTAGTTGCCAGTTAGTGAATTTTGAACGAAATCCTATGGAGTCATGTTGCATGAGATTTGAGCATCACTGTACATAAAAATCGTAAATGGTTTGTTGCCATTAACAGAATCTAACAAATGAACGTTATTTTACGGGATTTTACAAGTTCCTCCAAGATTATTAGTTTCCTCAATCACCTTTGCCATCATCCATCTCACACATTGCTGTAGAACCTTTCCTTTAGCGAGCCAAGCTATCAAGCGCACATTTTTTTCTTTTAATTGAAACACTTCGTCTCACTGCTGACATCTTCCCATTTTTCAAACTGACAGTAAAATGCCCTTCTCACGTCATCTGCAGTAATATCCACAACCTCACTCTTAATTTAATCTCACATTTAACATGTCCTCCAAATACTCATTCCACCGACACCGAACTGCATTACCTTCAGGCAGCCTCTCTCCAATGGCATCTCAAATCTGAATTGATACATTTTCTGGCATTTATATCTGCATGTACCTCCATGAAGAGCACCTTAGGCTCTTTGAAGTCACTGGTCATTCTTCTCTCCTATTTATTTTATTGTAAACCTTCTTTTTCCCTCTCATCTTGTAACATCCTTAACTGTCTTCTTGAATTCCTGTACACAATCTTCCCTTCTGTCCTGTAATTATTCCTCAGATAAAAACTGTTTTCCTTAAACTAATTTTCTCATCTCACCATCAGTTCAAAATACTGACTAGTCTTTACATAAAAACAAAATAATAACTTGCCTCATGATGTCAAAAAACAAACTAAGCACTATAATTTCAGCGTAGTATCTGCTATCATAGTTCCGAGGCAATCTGACTCACTATATTTTCTGAAATTAGTAAAACTCTTTTCATTTGAGAACAACGAAAGAAATGGAATTCCAGGTTCAAGATGAGGCGGAAAAGAAGTGCTACAGCATCCTGCAACAACATCACTATATTTCATATAGTATTTGTATATCTCAAATATTATTTGTAGTCTATCAAATCCTGTCGACCAGTTAGACTGAAGCACTAAGCTTACTGAAAATGAACAACATCCGGCAAAACACTTTCAAAAAACATCACAGTTCTAACAAGAAACACGAATTTAAAAAGCGACTTTACTCCATTGTAGATGTAGCCAGACCCACCGCCTATTCGGATAATGCCGACGAGAAGCCGTCTTATCATTCAGGTTTGCTATCGTCACAAGTTATTTCATCGACGACAGTTCTCGTAATCAGACATTCAGCGATAAGGTGAGGTGGTAGGTGATAAAATACTTTTTTCTCTTCATTATCTAAGACTGAATACCGCGCAGACTTAATTTCAATCGCTCGATTATGTCCTTATCATCACATCTCGAAATGTACCGATGTACGTCTATCTTCTATCCAACGAGGAACGTTGCCTGTGAAGATATAGGATCAATTGTTTGTTATGGAGCAGTAAAGTGTGAAAACGTTTGAAAGTAATGGTAAAATGCTCCATGAGTGATAAATACATGAACCAAGAAAAGTAAGTGCTAATACCGAAGAAGAGACAACTCACGCGGTATTGAGGATATACTAATTAGATGGTAAATGGTTGAGAGCGAATAAAAATCTCTTTGATGAAAGGAAAGAGTAGGGTAGGATAAACAGGTAGAAGAATCATAGATTAGGTACAAAAGTTCACCTAACATTTCCATAGGCGTTCAGTCTCTTTTATGAATTGTAAAAGCGTTGAATATGAAAAAGAATTATGAATGAAGTATGGAATGGTAATTGTTTGCTGGTGAATCTGTACCTTTTCAAGGATAGTGAAGAGAAACACAAAAAACACGAGAAATAAATTTAAGGTATTATTAAGAATGTTGCGAACAAATGTGGGAAAGAGTAAGGTTAGGACAGTCGATAGAAACTAGGGAAATATAGCAATGAATATTAATATGCCGGAAGAACAGAAGTGATCGATTCGTATAATTCATGAAAGTGAACAAAACGGAAGATGGTAGGAGGAGGGAAGGTGCGAGTCACATACTAATTTAGATGAGGCAAGGAAGATGGCCGAGTGGGTTTAAGTAAAAGATTAGGAAGCCAAACTAAGCTGTAATGAATTAAGGGATGAAAGACCCTAATACTTTTTTTATTTTTTACTAACGGAAGCGAAGTGTAAATGCCGAGTGCAAATGAAAGAAAATTCAATGGGGGCTGTTGAGACAAAATCATTAAGTAATTTACGTGGAATAGGAAGAGATGATGACTCCTTATCCGAATGAATTACCCAATATGGTTCCATACCCCCTTTGCTTAAGTCCACTTAAGTCCTATTTGTTGACAATTCAACTTAATATACTTAATGAAGTACATACTTTAGTTATGAATAGCTAAGAATGAAACATACACGAAAATAAAAAAAACATTTATAATTTTATATAGTTATCTATTTACAAAATGTCCCCATGTATATATTGACACATTAGATTCGAATCTATACAAATGTCCAGAGATCAAGTCCCATACCCCTAGTATGTGGTTCTCATAACCCCAAGGGGTATGGATGCCCATTGTTAAGAACCCCTGGTATAGAGCTAAGCGTAGGTGACAGAAATAGTCATTTGAGATGGTTCGGTCATGTGGAAGGAATAGAAGACAAAATACCGGTGTGAGGAGAATGTTATCCAGTATTGTTAGGGGGAAGAAGAGAGGAAGAACAAGAAAGGCCTTGATAGACATTGTGACCAAGTATGGTAAAGGTAGGACGTTAATATCCAGGAAGATTGAGTTCCAGGAACATAGAAGTGAATGAGCAGTGTGTATGATTAGTTTTCCATTAAGGCTCAATCTTCCACGAAGATTGATTTTGTGAAAGTTCTTGGCACAGGGGTTCATCCACGTTTCAGCAGCTAATGTATGGATGTGGCAGTGTATATATATATATATATATATATATATATATATATATATATATATATATATATATATATATATACACATATACGCGTGTGTATGTGAATTGAATTGAATATGGAATTTAGGCCAAAGGCAAGCACTGGGACCTATGAGGTCATTCAGCCCTGAAAGGGAAATTGACAGTAAAAGCCTTGAAAGGTGTAACAGGAGGAAAACCTCGCAGTTGCACTATGAGGAGAGGGTGGAAATTAAGATGGAAGGAAGAGAATATGAATGGAGGTACAGTAAAACGAACGAAAAGAGTTGCACCTAGGGACCGAGGGCACGCTGCAGAGAACCTAAAGTACTGCAAATGCGGTGCACTGACGGCATTACCCGCCTACGGGTGTGTGTGTATGCGCGCGCGCCTGCGAGTTGACATCTTTTGGGGAAAAAAAGTTGACAAAAGTTAACACGAGCGCTGAAGTTCATCACTTTTCGCGTGGCACTGAAACTAGCGTGGTATGTTTATTTTATCGATTTAATTGGCTACCTGAAAAAAAAAATCACCTTTTAAAAGTTTTTCCTGATTTGAGGCGTTAATCGATAATTAATCACGAACGCAAGAAACGTCTACTTTTATTATTATTAATATTAACTCTTTTGATGGTTATTAGTGATCATTACATTTCTATTCATATAGACGACTTTCTATTCACATTTCTATTCACATGGACGACTTTCTATTCACATTTCTATTCACATGGACGACTTTCCAGTGTAGCAAATAAAAAAGACAGAATGATTTCAGCTTTTAAAATTTAGATTCAATGTTTCATAATTATAGGGTGGCCGCAATGCATTTGTTTTGGAAGTTGATCACTCGTCTCTCTGAGGGAGAACGTTCGATTTAGACCTTGGTACGAACATCACACCGAATACCAACATACATCGCCCAGAATCGTCATCGCCTGTCAATAACAAGACAAATGACCTCCAAAAAAAGAGGGGGGGGGGGTGGGGGGGGGGGGAGTGGGAAATGAACGCCACTTATAAAACTTCTTACCAGCAATTTCCCATCCATTTTATCCGCCAGCAATGTTATTCGAATACGAAAGCCCTGCCAGAAGAACATCTTAACATTAACGTAACAATGTCCAGCAGGAGACTGCTTGGCAACGTAAGAACTCATAAATTAATACAAATATCGACTGGTTGGTCTAAGGCCACACAGGCAGGCATTCGGTGTCCAGACAGCGGTGAGTGAGGAAGTGCGAACATCGAGGAGCGACGTTCTGGTGCAACCGACGTCTCCCTTTCGCTCCGTTTTTGTTTGTGTCCTGGAAATGTTCAACCGAAATCCCCCAAACTTTCTCACGATATGGAAAATAGTGAGCATTGAATTATAATAAGCATTATTTTTGTATACAGAAGCGGGGATATATCTAATTCATCAGAGAATGCTCACCATTCAACCGCAGTCACAAGTTTGCGAATTTATTCTGCCGACTGACGGAAACGAGTGTGGGAAATAAACAGTTTTTTTTTATTCTGTACGAGGAATTCAGTTTATTCGCTCGTGAACGAGAGAAAATATATACATATATATATTACCCCGCAGCCGGAGAAGTGACTCATGTAACCGACCCAGACGAACAAATGAGCGAAAACCGGGACGCGATGGAGACCTCTTGGCAAATGGCTCTGCAAAGTGTTTGCCTGAAGAAAGTGTCCTTTGCACTCGGCCTTCTTTGGCTTCTTCCATGAAGCGCCGGACTGGGCAAAGGTAGCAGCAGCAGCAGCAGCAGCAGCCGCAGCTTTAGCAGTAGCAGTAGCAGTAGCAGCAGCAGCAGAAGCGTCGCCAGGTAACCCGCGTGCATGACCGCAAAACATGGGTTCCCTCAGCAAAGGAGCGCAAGATTTGTGAACGTTCGGCCTAATCTTTCATGCAAGTTTTCAACGACATTTCACGCGCCTTCAGGATGGGGATCTGTCTAGATACAGGTGAGGTTCCGCTTGACTCCGTCCGACCGGTTACACACACAAATAAGCCGAAAAGAATCTTCGACTAGCTTATGACTTTTATTTTCTTTACACGTGAATTCCTTTGCAAGAGTAATAAGAGTTAATTACAGTATCTCCGAGTAGGAAGACTTTATAATTACGCGGGGATTCAAATGATAGTGTGATCTGACAATGAAGGCAACCAGTAGTATGATAATGAAAGGAGTACATGTTTTTGTTATCGTAAAACTTCTATTACGAGGTATTCTGCTTCATAGTGGGACTATATATGATGTCAGCAGACTAATCATTGATTTAACTTATTCGTGATGAAGTCGTCCGCAAAATGACAACAGCTGTGTCTGCACTGGCTTCTACTTCTACACGCACTTACACGGGTGCACGTAAACTGGGTCATTTACATGAACATTCGTCCATAATGTACACATCTGCACACACAGTATTTATGAACGAATGTTCATAATGTCACTGAATACATGAACGCGTAGGTATCTGACATTGTAACGTGACAAGTTCATATAAGTGACATGACTAAATCATTTACTATGTGACACGAATCTCCTCGAAGCCTCGGGCGTTACATCGTACTTGGCTGCATTACTGCGACCAGAAACCTTTACGGGAATAATTGTCTTGGGAATCTTTACTCGCTTTCGATTTCCCACCTAGCCCTCTCTTTCTAAGAAGGGAGACATATCGCGCTTCCTTTGGGGATAAATTTAAACTTACCTTCCCTTCTCTTAGTCTTGACAAATAAAGGATTTTAAGTAAACTTCACCATTAGATTCCGCAAAAGTAAAATTTGCAACTGCATCTGCATCTGTCAACATTTTACTCAACTGACTTCCATCAACTTTCCGTAGTGATTTGTCAATCGATTCTTTCCGAAGGAAAAGTTAAAAGTCGTTTAGTACTTTTTTTTAAAGAGCAATTGGATGTAATGCTAGTTAATCAGTGGATTACGGAGTCCTTCCGTTCACTGGCTGGGTCATTTTCTTAGTCTAAAAGTTAAAAGGTTAGTCGTAAAGAGATAGTTTATCACTGACGCCTAGTCTGCCTTCTATGTATACGAACTAACGAACTCCTAAGAAGACTAGAGGAAGCCAATTATTACTATTATTTTTACTTATTCATTTTTTGTAGAATTGCCAAGATAAGTAATGATTATTAAAACTTATATTTTAAAACTGACCTATATTCTACACTCATCTGTTTCAGTTTAAGAAGCAAGTGACATATTACTTGACGGGATGCTTCTTAACAATAAGTCCGTATATTTTTTCTAATTACTTCTTTACAATAACTAACTCAGACTAGGGATTTTGCAAAATTACAATTTCAGAGTAGACATTACGCAGCGTAATCATATCGGTGCAAAAAAAAAAAAAAAAAAAAAAAAAAAAAAAAAAAAAAAAAAAAAAAAAAAAAAAAAACATAAATCTGTTCTTGAACGGGACTAAAACTCTAACCAGGTAAGCTTTCTCGTGCAAACACCGGAGGTTTTTGTACTTTTCACCTGCAATAAATGCGATACGAAAGCCGTGACTTGGGTGCCCAACACTTTGAAGACGACGGCACCAAGTGGGTTTCTGACCAGTTATGAGAGCAGCCCCACCATCTTCGAAATTGTAAAGCAGTCTTATAAGTAAGACTTACTTTAAAACTTTGGATAACTTGCACAAAGTACTCAAAGATAAAACATGGAGAACTCAGATAGATTAAGAAGTTGGCAAAACAAACTTTCACAGTAAACACAATGGTATACACACGTTATATATTTGCCTCTTAAAATAAACTATTATCGAATGAACTGATTTTGTTCGAGTATGAAGAACCAACTAGAAAATGTAATAGGAAACAAATTAATGTCAAAATTGTGCAAAAGATAAGTAAAATAACTTGCTTAAAAGAAGCACACAAGGAATTTCACACAACTCCCTGGCCGCACTTTTACAGGTAGGCTAACTACGCTATATCGAAAACTCCATGCGATATAGAATGCCTACTGTTAGTAAATTTAGTTCACTAAAGGTATTTTTTCAACAGGAATGAAAACATAGCAAAGTAGCACCAATAGTTCTTTTTCGACATCGTAAAAAGGAAAATATATGTATATTGAAAAGAGCAGTTCAGCTGCTTTCCTTCATAAAATAATATATTGTTTATTGTTTATTACATTCAGCATGCTCGGTTATACAGAAAAACCCAAGAAATAAATTTTCGTAGTTCATTGAATACTAAAAACGTGAAGGAAACCAAAAATCAAAGGAAACAGCTAAATGTCGTACCTCTCTCTCTCTCTCTCTCTCTCTCTCTCTCTGGTCAAAATCACATAAGTTGGGTCCAGTAGTTGTTTTTAATTTTCCTATATATAACAAACTGACCAAAATAGATCAAAAGCATAAGCTTCATAGCCGAGTTGCATCCTTTAAAAATATATTTCAAAGGAGGAGTGGCTCTGTAAAGAGAAAATGACTCCCCGAAAGGGTCAATCATCCGAAATCTTATGGTGGTCCAGTGCAAGTGAAGAGTGCCCAGGAAAATTGGTCATCGCTACATTTATTATTCCTTGGACAAGTTATGCAGTTTCTAAACATTACGGAAACATCACAGCAGCGGAATCTGGCGTCACTTCTGCTGGTGAGAGGTCTTGGATCGTAAGCATTTCAACTATTTCTTCCTAAGGAAATTAATGGAAAAATGGACACTTTGATGAGGGGAAAAAGGTTGTTATTTCGTCTGCCCTGAAGAAGGAATGACAAGGTTGTTATTTCGTCTGCCCTGAAGAGGGAATGACAAAGTAAGTAGGTAATAATAATCCCTTCAGACGAATTATTTAAGTTTATCCGACTCAATTGCCGAACATTGCAGACTTCGTAGAATTTGATTTTTTTCTCTTACATACGTAAGTGTAGGCGCCTCAGTAGCGTGATCGGTTTGGTCTTCACCTGCCACCTCGGTGGCCGCGAGTTCGATTCTCGGGCATTCCATTGAGGTGTGAGAGATGTGTATTTCTTGTGATAGAAGCTCACTCTTGACGTGGTTCGGAAGTCGTAAAGCCGTTGGTCCCGTTGCTGAATAACCACTGGTTCCTTGCAACGTAAAAACACCATACAAACAAACAAACATACGTAAGTGTCAATGTGTATCGGGAGGCAAGACTGATGATGAATTATGAAATATCATAAAATATTCCAACACTAAAATTATGGTTATAAAACGGAATGCGATTTGTCTGCTTCACGACGCTATTTTCTAGTGCTATTCTCTGGATTCAAAGATGTAATCCTTCTTTGACCATCCCCGATTCCTAATCCAACACCCAGCCCCCAGCCCCCTCTACTCACATTGCTAATTAATTTTGTAGCTGCACTCAACCAGCTTTGTGCTGGCACGCTCTTGCTCCTAGAGCAGCCCGTCATATAGCAAATCTTGCGTCGAAAATATTTACGTGCATTTCGCGGCATTTTCCTATTAACCAATCACATCACTCTAATGAAATCAACTCATGACGACATTGCACGTGACATTGCTTAACTGGTGTATTGATATTAAAGAATGACGTCACGCGACGCCTTCTGATTAATGACTGGAATTAATGGATGACGTCACTGTTGTTCGCTTGCAGTTAACGGTTGTCACAGGCAATCGATATGTCTCTCTTCCAACTAATTGCCCCTTTTACTAAACACTCGAAAATTTAACTCAGGTTATTTTACTCAAGGACATTTTAATGTAATTACCATCCAGACAGAGGAAGGAGGCCAGTAGAGTAACTATTTGAAATATAAAGTAAACTGAATTTGAAATGTATGACTAACGGAAACATAAACAGAGACAGAGAAGCCACAAGAATATCTATCTTGCATTATTTTTATAATGTATTCTTGGCTATATCCTCGTGCGAAGATGAACTTCATGGAATCTCATTTTCTCTTACCTGAAGACACATTAATGACCGCAGAAAAGATGAAAATGGTAACTGAAAGATTTGTGAAGTAACCTGATAAAAGACGAGTTAATTAAGAAAAAATAACCAAGCTAAAGGAGGATTATATCAATGGGCAGTGCGCTGTTTTCTTGTTCACATTTTTTTTTTATTATTTCCTACATATCCACTTTACAATTTTAAAATTCCCTTCTCAAAATCTAACGAACAAATAATGCTTAAAAATGATATTGACCCTTTAGTCATCAAAATGGATAAGAAATGGGCTGAGGTAAGGTACACGTACAGAAGAGACAGGTTACACACAGGTAGCATGAAATGACAAATCCAAAGCAATTAGACAAAGTGACGGTTTCCGCACAGATCGGTTCCTTAAAGCCTAGAGTGACGTCATTAATCTGCATCCAAAAGATGCCGAGCAATTCAACACATTTTTCTAATTCATTTTGTCGTTGCACGTTGGCACGGGCGCTTGGTATCAGACCAGCCCATAAGTTAGCAAATCTTGCATCGAAA